>NC_053493.1:290888859-291199335 GCF_905171775.1 Rana temporaria
GTCCATTAAAACGGCAGACATAGGTTTACACATAAAATATCTATTTTATACAGGCTTTGATCATTAATTACAATACTATATACAAATGCACAAATATATATAGAAAATAAGTTATTTAAAATAAGACAATATTATATCTGTTCGAATTTCACACGACTCCTTAGATCTGATCCATTCAGAGCGTTTCTAATTTTTTTTTAAGATGCATTACAAGTCATCATCTTTCTTGTTATGTAATGTAACATAAACCCTTTAACCACTTCCTGCCCAATGATGTCATACGACGTCATCGACTGAGTGGGGATATCTGAATGATGCTTGCAGCTACAGGCATCATTAAGATATCTTCTTTTAGAGCCGGCGATTCCCTGCACTGTAAGAACAATCATAGAGGCTGCTCAGCCGCTTGATCGTTATTACAGGCAGGGGGAGGGGACATCCCCCTCTTCTCCGACACCCTCTGATGCGTTCTCCCGACTCGGCCGTACGTTTAACGAGCCGAAAAAAAAAAAAAAAAAAAAAAAAATCGGTCCATGCCAGAAGTTTACCATAGAGAATCCGGGGGGCCAGATGGTCCTCCGGCATCTCTATGATCGTGTGACGGCCGGATACGATTTTATGACGCCAGGCCTCTGCATTTGAAAGAAGCCCAGATCGCCCCCCCCCCCCAGGCTTTCTAGCCTAGAGGCGAGATCTGGGGACTTATTAACCCCAGATCTCACTGTAAAGAGGACCTGTCACGCACAATTCCTATTACAAGGGATGTCTACATTCCTTGTAATATGAATAAAAGTGCTAAAAAAAAAAGTCAAAATAGAAAAATAAAAGTAAAATAAACAATACAATTTTTTTTTTTTTTAAAAGCGCCCCCGCATGCTCACGCACAGAAGCGAAGGCATACGTAGGTCGTGCCCACATATGTAAACAACGTTCGAACCACACATGTGAGGTATTGCCGCAAACGAGTGAGAGCAATATCTCTAGCGCTAGACCTCCTCTGTAACTCTAAACAGGTATCCTGTAATGAAAGAATTTAAAGCGTCGCCTTTAGGGACTTTTAAAGTACTGAAGTTTAATGCCATTCCACGAGTGTGCGCAAAGCATGAAATGTTAGGTATCCATTTATTCGGCGTAACATCATCTTTCACATTGTGCAAAAAAATTGGGCTAACTTTACTGCTTTTTTTTTTTTAATGCATGAATGTTTTTCCCCAAAAAATGTTTTTAAATTTTGAAAAATGACTGCACAAACACCGTGAGTAATAAAAAGTTGCACCTAGGGCCTCTGCTAAAAATTATATGTTTGGGGGGTTCTGAGTAATTTTCTAGCAAAAAAATTATGATTTTTACATGTAGGAGCAAAGTGTCAGAATTGGCCTGGGTAGCAAGTGGTTAAACTTGGTGTAAGGTGTGCTGTGTTACACGTTTAGATAGATTTCTCTATGGCACTCGATGGATTAGTGCAAAAGTCTGGTACCAAAAGCATCATACAGAGGTGATGGACAACTCTCTATTATGTGATCTAGAGCTGCTCAACGTTAAGCAGCTTCCTGAGCTGCCAGTTTAAAGTGGAACTCTGATCCCACCAAAAGTGAAGTTATATTAGTAAAAGTTGAATACTCTTTTCCATAGTTAAATATTTTAATAATATCTCCTATATGCACATCCTAGACTGATCCTGAAAGGCCTGAAGGCTATGTGCACTTTGTATTTATTTGAGTTCCTTCTCCTTTTAGAAACTTCATTCAAGAAGCAGTGCCTCTCATAACTTTGATCAAGTGAAGGTGACCCTAAAAAATGCAGCCTATAGTGGGCAGCTGTGGAGTTTTACAGCATCATATAGGTGTCAGTTCAAAGTCGTCATTGACCTCCACAAGTGGAACATAGAATTCTTGGATCTCGTAGATACTGACGGATTTGTATGTAGCTGGATCAAGTTCTTGTAGTTTGAGCTGCCACTCTAATCTCTGAACTGCATTCAGAGCTGCTGCTTCATGCTGCTGCCTCATCAGTAAACATGTCTACAGAAAAAGAATAAAGTGCGATTGTTAACTTTGTAACACAGAGTAAATAGTGATATTTAGTGCAAAACCAGTGTACAAAAAAAAAAAAAAAAAACACACAAGAATGTGTCAAAACAATTTGCAAACTGTCCAACTTTCCATATTACCCACCTCCCTTGCACAATTCTGTGTGTCATAATAAAGTGTTGGGTATACAATTATCCAAATAATGAAAAGGTACAGAGTTTAAAGCGTTTATTTGCCATATCTACAAGTAAAGATCTGTAAGGCCCATTTCACACTGGCGTACCACTCGGGTACACCTGTCAGTTTTTAAGGCGAACTCGGTCAGACAATCCAGTGCGGCGGGTGTCAAAGGATATGTGTCTGTTGACATCCACGGATGTCCGGTCCGATACAGATGGATGGGGGATACATTCCCCATCCATCTGGCAGATCAGATCGGATGACCACCGGATGTATACGACAGGAGGTCCATTTACATTTCACCGCCCACAGAGGACAGTGGGCTGTGTCTGCTCTGCAAAAGCGGAGCAGACACAGATAAGCCATCCGCCAGCTTAGTGGGCATCAGCGGAGAGATTCCTTGCTAAACTAGCAGAGTCCACCTCATGTGAAAGGAATCCAAGAGCTAGTTCATATCTTTCAAGCACTCTGGAAACACTTGGGTCTAGTTCTCAAACTCATCTTCAACAGGATACAGCAAAACCTTAAAAGGGAAATAACGTATTTTTTTTACTATATCACCATATGTGTTTGCATGCGTTTTCAAAACTAACTAAAAATACATGTCACATTTACGGTGCCGTTCATTATTAATGACACCGAAATGCAGCAAAAAAACATGCAAGGCTCAATGCAGCAAAAATTACATCAGCTACTTTTCAGCATTTGTGGCTTGTAGTGCAGTCCATTGAAATGCATGGGCTTCTCTATACGTGTTGCACGTAAAACACGTGTTTAAAAAACCACTAGGTGTGAATGCAGGCTTAAGCCTAAAGTATATGTGAACAAAAACCTTGTAAATCAACCCATTCAGTTTAAAATAGATACAAGGCAAAATATTTGTGTTTGCATGTGTATGTGTGTGTGTATATATATATATATATATATATATATATATATATATATATATATATATATATATATATATATATATATATATATATATATATACACACACACACACACCATAATAAATACCTATTTTTTTTTAGAAGTGATCACAGCTACACAAGGGGCTTGAAAAGCTAGTGGAAGGACCTAGACTATGGAACGCTCTACCAACCAGCATCCGCTCGGGGGTGAATTACCCGGCTTTCAGAAAAATATTCAAAACCCATCTTTTCTGAGGGGAAAAGTTCAGCCAGGGAAAGGATACTAAGCGCCCAGAGGCGATTCAGTTCGCAGGCGTTGCGCTATATAAATTTCTCACTCACTCAGAAATAGCAGCACACTGGTCTTCCCAGTGAATATCTGTCTGGTGGTGTTCATTGGAGCACAGGCAGAAAAACGATTACAATGGGATTGATGTGCTCTCATGCCTAGTATGGTCAGTTTGAAATGGGGAAAGCAGGGGGGTTGGCATTTACACAAAGGAAGAAATACAAAGAGAACAGGGTACTTTTAACGCAAGTACATGGGTACCACAGACACATATCAGCAATATGAAATATTGGGAATAACATTCTTAAACATACAGGTACAATTGTACAAGGTATTCACAGAGGCTGACAAAAGACAGCATGCTCACTTGGCTGTGCTACATTGTATACAGTAAACAATATACAATGAAAATAGAAAATAATACCC
The DNA here is from genome assembly GCF_905171775.1 of Rana temporaria. Taxonomy (NCBI): domain Eukaryota; kingdom Metazoa; phylum Chordata; class Amphibia; order Anura; family Ranidae; genus Rana; species Rana temporaria. Next base: position 290,892,696 of record NC_053493.1, read on the forward strand.
CCCCCTTTAAAATAATCACATTTTGTTGCTTTGCAGCCTGAAATGAAGACAGATACAGCTTTTGTTTTATCCAGCTGTATTTACGATTGCAACTTATAACATCCAAGTGAAAGATAACACCAACATGTCAGAAAAAAAGGTGTTATGGTCAGATGAGACTAAAATGTAATTATTTGGCCTCAACTCCAAACGATATGTTTGGCGGAAATCCAATACAGCTCACCATCCAAATAACACCATTCCTACAGTAAAGCATGGAGGTGGTAATATCCTGTTATGGGGGTGTTTCTCTGCAGCAGGGACTGGAACACTTGTCAGGATAGAAGGAAAAATAGATGGACAAAATACTGTAAAATTATTGAGGAAAATCTGCTGCCCTCTGCCAGAAATTTGTCAATGGGAAGAAGGTTTACCTCCAACATGACAATGATCCAAAGCACACAGCAAAAATGACCACACATTGGTTGAAGGCAAAAAAAGGTGAATTTCCTTGCAAAACCCAGTCGGAGCTCAGAGTTAAAACCCCATTGAAAATCTGTGGAATGACTTGGAAGACCTCAAATGGTCACCATCAAATTGAACGGAACTTGAGCAGTTCTGGAAAGAAGAGTGGGTAAATACTGCAAAGTCTAGATGTACAACGTTAGTAGAGACATATCCAACAGACTGTAAGGTGGTTCAACAAAATATTGACACATAGGGGTGATCCTTTTTCAAAATCCGTGATTCTGTTTTGATTTCCTGACATGTTGGCGTTATATCTTTCACTTGGATGTTAGAAGTTGCACTATAAATATAGCTGGATAAAACAAAAACTGTCTGCAAAGCAACATTAGATTATTTTCTATACCTTCTGTATATATAGCTCTGTTATATTGTGCTAAAACAGGTACCGTATTTATCGGCGTATAACAAGCACCCTAACTTTAAGATGGAAGTTTCAGGAAAAAAACTTTCCACAGCCCCCTGTGTATAACACGCAGGCACAGTTTACCTTCTATTTTCAGGGTAAAAAAGTGAGTGTTATACGCCAATAAATACAGTAATATCACATGATAGGCTCAATTCTCAAAGGTAAACCAGAATATATGTGATGTATAATTTGTTTACAATTTTATTTTTTTTCAGTTGATTCAATAGGATTTGAAAATCACAGTTGCACAGCTGGATTATAAATCCTTATGTTAAAGTTTTGGGAATCAAGCCTAATGACTCATTAGCTCTCATCCACCCAAGGACAATCTTGCATCAGGGCTGATGAAATAATAGCAGCTTGCTGTAAAACTTGACTGAAATAGATTCATCATACTGATGCAAAAGAGAACTGAAGCAAAGGATAAATAGAGCTATGTAAGGGGAATTGCTTCTAATTTGATACCTTAATACAAAAGAATGTGGTGTCAATTATATCTTTAAATGGCTTCCACTGGTACATTTCCTAGAAGTCTGGTTTTCCCCTCACAATAGCTGTCACCTGTGTATATTCATTAGCTGTCAATGCATCAGTTTTCTAACCCAGTGTTTCTCAACCTTTTTCCAGTCGGGGCACCCTTAACAAGTATTTTCAGTCTTGAGGCACCCCAGTCCAAGGCTTGGTTCACATTATGGTGTGTCGCAGAACACGCGCAAAATCGCGCTCATTCCTGACACACAGAATAATGCTCTGCTCTTTAGAGGTACCATTAATTCTTAATGGTACACCCACACATTGGCAAATGTCGGGTGCTTTAGCTGCAGTGCAATTAAAAAAAAAAAGAAGAAGGTTGGGGACTTGTTTCCCTGCATTTTTGTGGGTACAGAAGCCCATTGAAATGAATGGTCTGCCCTACATGCAGCTGCACAGATGTGAACCAAGGGCTAGTTAACATGTCAAAGGGGCGGTAAAACCACATGGTTGAGACGTTTTTACCACCCCCAACTTCTCTACCTTTAGCTGCAGAGGCAGCAGCTGGGGTGTTCACATGCTGTGGCTGCAACTGGAGGTATACCGAGGGTGAATGGGGGTGCACTGCAACTACCCCGCAACTGTGTGCATTGCACGGTTGCGGTGTAGTGATGCTGCATTTACGGGCTTAAAACAGGTAGTAAAGAGGTAACATAATGCCTCTTTACGGCCTGTCAAATGCCTCTGAAAAGCGATCTGTGCATGGATTGCTTTTCAGAGAAGCAGCAGTCCTTGCTATCAAACAAGCCCTACAAAATCCATTGTCATGGTACAGGAATGGGGGGGCAGGATTAAAAGTAACATACATACAGACACAGGCTTACACATGCATACACATACATACCAGGGTTGCCAACTTTCAGTAAATTTCCGAAGTTTGTAAAATCCGTACTTTTTTCATCTGTCCTTGAATGTCCATTGCGGACATGTAGGCTGCATGTCTGTAACGGACATTCATAGACAAATGCAAAAAGTATGGATTTTACAAACTCTTTGTAAATTTACTGAAAGTTGGCAAACCTGATACACACACGCACACAGACAGACAGTCACATGTGCACACACACATATAGACACAGTCACATGTGTGCACACACACACACACACACACACACACATATAGACAGACAGTCACATGTGCACACACACATACAGACTAGGGTTGCCACCTCATCCCTTTAAAAGCAAAAACATATTAATTACACAGGTTCTCTGGCTGATTAAGGTGCTGCTAATTAAACTCACTTGGTGCCTTATCGATTCTATCGACATTAAATTAGCCCCAGAACCTGTGTAATTACTATGTGTTCGGTTTTAAAGGGATGAGGTGGCAACCCCAATACAGACTGACCGTCACATGTGCACACACACATACATATAGACAGACCGTCACATGTGCACACACATACAGACAGACAGTCACATGTGCACACACACACATACACAGTCACATGTGCACACACACACATATACAGACAGACAGTCACATGTGCACGCACACACACACACATACAGACAGACAGTCACATGTGCACACACACACACACACACACACACATACAGACAGACAGACAGTCACATGTGCACGCACACACACACACACACATACATACAGACAGTCACATGTGCACGCACACACACACACATACAGACAGTCACATGTGCACACACACACACACACATACAGACAGTCACATGTGCACGCACACACACACACACATACATACAGAGAGACAGTCACATGTGCACACACACACACACATACAGACAGTCACATGTGCACACACACACACACACACAGACAGTCACATGTGCACGCACACACACACACACACACACAGACAGACAGACAGTCACATGTGCACACACACATACAGACAGTCACATGTGCACGCACACACACACACACACACATACAGACAGACAGACAGTCACATGTGCACACACACACGCACACACACATACAGACAGTCACATGTGCACACACACAGACAGTCACATGTGCACACACACACACACACACACACACAGAGACAGTCACATGTGCACACACACACGCACACACACATACAGACAGTCACATGTGCACACACACAGACAGTCACATGTGCACACACACACACACACAGAGACAGTCACATGTGCACACACACACAGACAGTCACATGTGCACACACACACACACAGAGACAGTCACATGTGCACACACACACAGACAAATGTATAAAGCCATTTTAAAAAAAAATAATGTAGCTTCTAGCTCAGTACCTTTTCAGATTTCTCTTTAGCCGGGTACTGCACTCTAGGGGGAAGCAGAGAGCACAGCACACTCCTCTGCACTTCACTTTCATTTTTGAAGCCGACAGAGCTTCTCACAGTTCGGCAGGAGAGCTCATCTGACAGCCTTCTCTCCACTGACCCCCGCGGCACACCTGAAAACCTCTGACGGCACACCAGTGTGCCGCGGCACACTGGTTGAGAAAGGCTGTTCTAACCCATAATGACAATTATCACAAGAGAATGGTGTCAAAGGACAGTGCAGCAGAAATCATTTCTGCAGCATCTCCTTGATTCTGGGGCAGAGGTTGATATGCAAATATACTGCTTAGTTTTCTCTGCAGGTTATGGAGCCTGTTCTACACAATTACTGGGCTCAAATGTGCGTGGAACATGTTTTTAAGGTGGGTCTAGTGTGCAGATGGTAACTTTAGTTCCACTTTAATTTTGTTTCTAAAAGTTGGCCATACACTGATCGACATTAGCCGGATCAGCAGGGATCCGACAAATTTAAAATTGGTGTGTGGTCGTCCCTAATTGACAGAAATTGATAGTTTTTTTCAGACGGAACGTTGGCTCAAACTTGTGTTGCATACACACGGTCACACAAATGTTGTCGGAAATTCCGACCGTCAAGGACGCAGTGACGTACAACACTACGACGAGCCGAGAAAAATGAAGTTCAATGATTCCGAGCATGCGTAGGATTTTTGTGTGTCGGAATTGCATACAGACATGATCAGAAGTTCCGACAAGAGCTTTTTCTCATCTGAAAATTTGAGAACCAGCCCTCAAATTTTTGCTGTCGTGTGTACGTGGCATTAGACTGACTTCCAAGGACAAGCTTGATAAAATTTCTCAGCCATCAGATGCACCTGCTGATCAGTGTATTCTGACAGTTCTGAATGCAGTGGTCAGAATACAACAAATATCCAGGAGGGGGGGAGGGAATTTCTTTTTTGTGGATGGAGGAATCTTCTGGCTAAAGAAAAACAAAACAAAAAACATTGAACGGTGTATGGCCAGCTATAATGGAGTACCGGTTTTGAGCCGATTCCGCAGGACAAACCAATCATGATTGTTACTTCTGGGGAATGAACTTTTAGAGAGCAGCATTGTCAATCTGGGAAGAGGGTAATTTTTGATGCACTAGTATATTTAGATGGAATGTATGGCCAACTTAAAGCGGGGGTTGACCTAAAAATTTTTTTTTTTTAAAAGCCAGCAGCTACAAATACTGTAGCTGCTGACTTTTAAAAAATGGACACTTACCTGTCCAGGTTGCCCGTGACGTCGGCAGCCGAGGGCGAGCCACCGCTTGGCTCTCGGCTTCCCCCGCCGCCATCCTCGGTGAGGGAATCGGGAAGTGAAACGCTGCAGCTTCACCCCCCCGGTTCCCTACTGCGCATGCGTGAGTCACGCTGCGCCATCCTCACTGGTCCCTGCTGTGTTCTGGGAGCCGTGTGTTTCCCACACGAAGGGGCGGGACTCCCAAGGGAGTCTATACCCAGAAGTGATGATAGATTATATATATATATATATATATATATATATATATATATATATATATATATATATATATATATATATATATATACATATACACACACACACTATAGTTTGTGGACTCTATAATACCACCAAATAAAAACTATTTGTGTGCAAAAATGCTAAAACTGTTATACGAGTACAGTGTTGCATAACCGCTCAATTGCCATTCAAAGTGTGACGGCACTGAAAGCTGAAAATTGGCCTGAGCAGAAAGGGGGTGAAAGTGCCCTTTATTGAAGTGGCCAAGACATATCTCAGTAGATTACAATCTTCTCAGGAACATGAAATATTGGGTTTACAAATTATTTATGTGCCTGCTGTACCATGTTCTTGTATGAATAAGTCTCCTGTTCTCTTTGTATTGCTTTCTTTATGCAAAATTCCTGGTGTTCCTGCCAGTCCCTCTGCTTGCTGATTAAAAACTGACCACGCTAAGCAGGAAAACACACCATGGTCAGTTTTCTAGCTGTGCTGGCTACTCAGCCTGCTCTCCTCTAATGATCAGACTTGTCCTGACACCCCTGTACAGCTCTTCACTGGAAAGTTTAGTGTGCTGCCATTTCTCCTCCCCCAGCTCTTATGCAGATGAGAACAGAGGGAATGTGATCACTTTTTAAAAAAAAGGGGGAAAAAGGGTATTTATAATGTGTTTTTTTTTTTTGTATCTATACACAAAGGTTTGCTTTTCATTTATATTCTAAAGTGAATGCTTTGTTTTACAAGGTGATCAATTACAATCATTTTAACATTTAACATATTGTAACATTTTTCATGCATATATAATGGAACTGCGCAATATTTGAAAAGATGCAAAGAAGACTACATTACTGATGCTCGATTTGGAACTCAGTACTGAAACTATGAAGTGTTTTTATAAATACTTTTAGGGCCAGATCCACGTACAGCGGGCGCAACTTAAATATTCGGATTTAAATTACACCGCCGCAAAATTTCTACCTAAGTGCCCGATCCACAAAGCACTTACCTAGAAATTTGCAGTGGTGTAACTTAAATCTAATGGGGCGAGTCCCATTTAAATTAGGCGCGCTCCCGCGCCGGACGTACTGCGCATGCTCCCGACGTGATTTTCCAGACGTGCTTTGCGCGAAGTTACGTTGCGCCAAGTTTTGAGAATCGCGACGGGTGTAAAAGAAAAAAAGAAAAAAAAAAATTTGACAGCGACGCGGGAAAGAAGGGTCTACTTTTACATGGTGTACTAAGTTTACACTTTGTAAAAGCAGCCCTAATTTTGCGACGGCAAACTAACACTTACGGAAAAAAACGAAGGGAAAAAGCTTTGTGGATCTCCGTAAGTGCTAATTTGCATACCCGACGCAGAATTTCGACGAGAAATGCCCCCAGCGGCGGCCGCGGTACTGCATCCTAAGATCCGACAGTGTAAAACTATTACACCTGCCAGATCTTAGGAATATCTATGCGTAACTGATTCTGTGAATCAGCTGCATAGATAGAAACAGGGATACGACGGCGTATCAGCAGATACGCCGTCGTAGCCCTTTTGTGGATCTGGCCCTAAGATCTCATAGTTTTACAATTTTGTATGTTTTCCATGGTTGGAGAAAATATATTTTTACATGATGCACTGTACATGGTGAGTAAATATAGAATATACTGTATATAAAACTTAGTCCACCTTTTGCATGACATTTTTTTTAAAATAAAAAATAAATGCATTAACACTAATCAAATGATCAATGTGCATTTACCATTTTTTTGCAATGCCTGCAGAGCAATGCATGGGCTCTTGCAATGTTTTGCTGGAGGAAGTATGGCTTAAATTACCATAGAGAGGAAGGAGGGATTGCCAGCATTCTTTCCCTCTGACAAACTTCTGAAAGAAGAATCACGGCAGGGATGCTGCATGCCAGGGTTTCTCAACCTCAATCCTCAAGTACCCCCCCCCCCCCCCAACAGGCCATATTTTCAGGTTTTCCTTTATATTGCACAGGTGCTTTAAATTAGAGTCAATGGCTTGGTATTTTGAACAGTTATTTTAGAAATCCCCAAAACATGGTCCAGTTGGGGGTACTTCAGGATTGAGGTGAGAAGCACTGCTGTATGCTACTATGCTTCCCACTACACCCTAAATATGGGTGTTCAATGAAACATGGTCTAAAAAGTAGACTTTCATGTTAAGGAAAATTGTGCATGAAAGGTAAGTCTGTGTACTTTGAACTAGTATTTAGAACTGATGAAAGAAATACAGGAAAAAAACAAAAAAATTCTAAAAACATACCTTCAGTTTATCAAATTTGTCATCAACATCATGTAGCCAAGACATAAACTGCCGTGCATTAAATCTGTCTCTCACGGATGCCTTGCCATCTTCACTCTGAAATAAAAGAAGAAAAGAAAAAGTCAGAATTTATTATTTTTATAATTGTTCCAGATCATAGATTGTGAAAGTATTGAAGCTACAGCATAACAGCAATGAAACCCTACATCTCACTTCCTTTTAAACAGCGTGCACGCATGACACATATCCAGATTGTTTCGGGTTTTCTAAAGAGAGCACTTTTGTGTCGATCTAAATGTAGCTAATATTGCTCATAGGAAAGGAAAGGAAGGGGAGTGAATCACACCTTTGACCCATTTAGCTGTATGTTACAAAGTGGTTCTAAAGGCTGAAGGTCTTTTACCAATATGCATATGCATGAAAGTAAAAAACCTTCTGTGTGCAGCAAATCCCCCTAGCCCCACCCCCCCAACAATCCTTACCTGAGCTCCCTCTCGATTCAGCAATGTCCACAAGAGCATCGGCTCTCTATGGTCTTCAGTTCCTCATTGGCTGAGACAGTAGCATAAGCCATTGGCTCCCACTGCTGTCAATCACAGCCAGCCAGCCAATGAGGAGAGAAGAGGCAGAGCCGAGCCACAGCTTCATGTCTGAATGGACACACTGAGCAGCAGCTCAGGAGCGCCCCTTCTTGGGTGCCCCCGTTGCAAGCTGCTTGCACTGGGGGCACTCGACAAGAGGAAGAGGCCAGTAGAACTGCTGGGGGATCTCAGAAGAGGAGGATCGGGGGCTGCTCTGTGTAAAACAGCTGCACAGAGCAGATAAGTATGACAGGTTTGTTTTTTCTTTTTGCCTTTAATATTTTAATTTGAGATGCTCAGCTCTGTTCACTATTTTTCAGAGAAGCATGAAAGGTAGTCTGGCAAATATCGAAACAAGCCCCATCTTCTGGCTGGAACTGGTAAATATGAAATATTCATATGCAATTTATACTTGCCTAGGAAAATAATGTTGTATAATTTTATTTAATACTGAACAAGTACACTTCCCTTTATGATTCACATTCTTGCATAAGCCCCGTCATGACTCATTTTTTATACTTTGCAGCTAAACCGCAAAGTGACATTGGAATTGTGTATACGCACAAAAGAATTCAGAATCCATTTTTGTTGGCCCGATTTATAATGAGGGGTAGATATTGTTCTCTGCAGAACATTGCAGTAATTACTCCACACTATGCCTGAAAATTTTATTTGTAAAGGAACAAAAAAAGGTGCCTGCAAAAAGGCATATATATTTTATGTTGGTTTTCAGCAACATTTTGTGATAGCAATATGAATTTCAGGCACAATGTAATTACTGCAAATGCCTTTTTGCAGACGTTTTCTTGTTCTTTACAAACCCCTTGGTTTTCGTCCCTAATTTGATAGCCATTCAATAAAAAATAAATAAATAAATAAAATTTATTGCAATGTAAAATAATTTTGAAAGTGCTATGAATGTGAATTACATATTTAGTGTAATGGTAAACACGGCAAACTAAATACATTTATATATTTTTATCTATAGTAAAGCTATACATTTTTTAATCCAACACTGAATAAAGTACAAAAAAGCGTGTGCGGTTTTCTTTTAGTTTTGTTACGATTTTTTGTCTATGGACTGAATAACAAATAAAATATTTTTTGCACAACACTATCAGAAAAATAAATCTTTGCTTGTCTTTTTTTTATTTTTATGTTACCTTAAATAATGACAAAATATTGCAGAATAAATAGGCCCATAGCAGAAATTTAAAACTTGCCTTGGACCATAGGGTGTATATACAGTCATGAAAGCTGTGGTTCATCAGAACATATGGAACAAGATATATGTACAAAATAACATTTTATATTAAATTGAAAATACATAGAAAGTAAGAGTGTTTGAAAACACCAATTTATATTACAACAATGGTTCGGATCAATGGGTGGCAGTGCTCTTTAGAATGTCAGCCGTTTTAGTTCCCAAGCACTGCCTGTGATTGACAGGCTTCCTAACGGCGCATTCTGCGCGTCACAGGTTGCCGAAAAAACCCGAACGTCGGTGCGGCTCTATACGGCGCCTGTGCACCGACGTTCTGGGTCTGTCGACAACCTGTGACGTGCAGTATGCGCCGTTCGGAAGCCTGTCAATCACAGGCAGTGCTTGGGAACGCCCAGTCCCGCGGGATTGCCGGGGGGTGAAAATCGTGATAACGAGGTATGTGCTGAGAAAAAAAAAACACTGGAATTCTGTCGGTAGGATGGCTCGACTCCGTGTGATGTCAGAAATTTTTTTGGAGGGTGAACCTTCACTTTAAGCATTTATCCCTTGCAATGCAGGAGGGGACCCACTGCAAAGATATTTTTAGAAAAATCCCAGACTTCAGCTTTACAGGGATATTGAATATGGAACCACGTATCTTTGTACACATGCCCTTGAGAGCTTTACCATACTTTAGTTCAGCAAGTAATGTGACAAGGTTATTGCCCAGTATGGGAATGTGACAAGCTTAGTTACAGCATCAGTACATCTAGGTTAATTTTCTTCTGAGTTACCTTTACTTTTCTTTTTTCATCCACATCTCGTACGCCAAATTGTCCTGTCGTTATCTATTTTGGAAAAAAGATTAATGGAAAGTAATTTGTGGGCCCAACACAACATCGTTATTTATGACAATCAATTCAAATGGCCATGTAAAGCATTACCGAAAAAAAGATGATGCCACACAGGTAGAGTTCCTCACCGATTGTGTTTTAATTCTGTCAATTTACACTTTTTTTTTTTATTATTTTATTAAACATCTTATAAGAAAGCTTTAGGGCCAGTTCACACCACATGCAGTCCAGTTCCCTTTTTTTCTGCATCATGAACACATGGAATGTAGGTTATATGGTCTTTAAAGACATATTTCACACCAATGCTTGCAGTTCCAGCCACCCAACACGTACAACCTTAAATTTGTTTGTGCCTGTGAAATGGTGACAAACTTCAGTACCCTTTCATTTTCCATAGGCAACACTTTAGGCTTTATGTACACGGGACATGTTTACAACCTCTTCTGAACGATTTAACTTGACAGATAGTAACCCACGTTTAAACTGTCTGTTTTGCCGTGTTTACAAGCCACGTTTAGCTGCAGTTTGCGTTTAGAAGCGTTTCTTAAAGTTTTTCAAAATAGCCAAAAACAAAAAACGCTTATAAAGAAACGCAGCTAAATGCGAGTTACTGCGTTTAGAAGTGTTTGAAATGCCTCCAAACTCCGCTTCTGAACCCATTTTTGTGTTTCAAAAAAAGCCTTTAAACTCTAACAACTGTAAACGACCCTGTGTACATGTACTGATAACAGAGGAGAGTTCAGGAGCAGTTGGAAAAACTGAAAACTGCTCCTAAACATCCGTTTACCAGCAGCAGTGTACATGAGGCCTTAAAAGCCCCCTGTGGGCAGGGCCGGACTTACCATTGGCCTTGACTGGGCTCAAGCCCAGGGGCCCCACCCAATAGGGGGCCCCCTTTAAAAAAAAAAAAAAAAAAAAAAAAATTTTTTTTTTTTTTTTTTTTTTTTTTAGGGGTCCGGAGGTCCCCAGGGCCCCGGACGGCAACCCCCCCTCTTTTTTATTTATTTTTTGTAAAAAAATGTTTTTTTTTATATATTTTTTATTTATATAATATATATATATATATATATATATATATATATATATATATATATATATATATATATATATATTTTATTATTAAAGGGCCCAGGGGTCTCCAGGGCCCCGGATGGCAACCCCCCTTTTTTTTATTTATTTTTTGTAAAAAAATGTTTTTTTTATATATTTTTTATTTTTATATATATAATATATATATATATATATATATATATATATATATATATATATGTATATATATATATATATATATATATTTTATTATTATTATTAAAGGGCCCAGGGGTCTCCAGGGCCCCCGGATGGCAACCCACCTTTTTTATTTTTTTATAAAAAAAATTACATTTTTTTTATATATATATATATATATATTTTTATTAAAGGGCTCAGAGGTCCCCAGGGCCCCATGTGGCAACCCCCCCTTTTTTATTTTTTTTATAAATGTTTATTTTTTTATTTTTGTTTATTTTTTTATTTTTTATTAAAAGGCCCAGAGGTTCCCAGGGGACCAGAGGTCCCCAGGGCCCCCGGGTTTGGCAACCTCCCTTTTTTTATGTATTTTTTATAAATGTTTTTTTTTTTTATTATTAAAGGGCCCAGAGGTTTATTTTTTCTTTTTATTAAAAGGCCCAGAGGTCCCCAGGGCCCCGGATGGCTACATATATTTATATATATTTGTTTTCTTCTTTATTTCTTCTTTTTTTTGTAAAGGCCCCCCCGCTTCTCAATTTGCGGCAGCCCCCACGCTTCTCAATTTCAGGCGGCAGCACCCCCACCCCCCCTAGGTTCTCTGCTTCAGGGGGCCCATGCCTTAAGCTGTGCAAGGGGCCCCAAAATTCCTGATGGCGGCCCTGCGCATACCTCCCAACACGCACGGATTCTGTGGGACTTTCCCGCACAGACAGCTTCTTCCCGCAGGGTTAATTTTCCCGCACTGCAAGAGGAGGCAGCACGGAAGCAGGAGGAACCGGAGCGGTGTGTGGAGGACTGTGGCTGCTGAAGGGAAGAAAGCCGAGAGCCGGGCTAATGACAGTCTGTGGCCCCGGCTGTTGGCACAGGTGAGAGGCACTCCCCCCCTCAACAACTGCAAAATCCCCCCCCCGCTCAACAACTTTAATGCGCTCCCCCCCGCTCAACAACTTCAATTCGCCCCCCCCCGCTCAACAACTTCGATCCCCCCCAATTCTCGGCTCCAGGGGGCCCCTTTAACACTCAAGCCCAGGGGCCCCCACCACCCTAAGTCCTGCCCTGCCTGTGGGTCATCCGTTTAGTGTTACAGAGGAGGTCTGGTGCCAGAAATATCACTCTCACTCCAGCATGCGTGGCAATATGTATATTGCAATTGAAGTTATCATGCTTAGGTGCCCCCAACGCTTGTTTGTATGTGTGCATATGTGGGGGTCCTCAAAAATAATTGAGGGTGGGGATTTTGTGTGCTTGGGTGCAACTTAAATTCTTTACAAATTAAAAAAAAAAAAAAAAAAAAAAAAAAAAAAAAGATCTTACAAAATCTTTTCATCACATAGGGGACAAAAAGAGAGACGGACCTGGATGTGACATCAAACACGTCACTTTCCAGGTCAGCAACAAGGAGAAGAGGAGACACCTGGAATGCCGCTCGTAATGAGCCCGCAGATGGGTAACCAGAGCCCATGATACATGGCTGGGGGGAGGAGTGGAGGGGTGTGGCATACAGACCTTGCAGTGAAAGGGTTACATGTATGTTAGCAATTAAAATATATGGCAGTACAGTACATAGGTTTCTTTATCATTTTAAAGGCTGGCGAGCTGTTGGCTGCCTGGGAGCAGGGGGGGGGGGGGGTGAGCACCGCCAGCAGGCGGGTGGGTTGTAGGGGAGTCTTTCTCCCAGCGATCGGAGGGGAAGAGAGGAGAGCCGCCGTCTGGACGATCAGAGCTTTCATTTCAATAGCTGCGTGTTCCTCGCCACGCGCGGACTTGAACTTTTGAGCCCTGGGTTAGTGTGGTTTAGGTGTGACTCAAGACAATTCATCTTCTTCCAGTGTGGTACAGCAAGGTTAAAAAAGTTGGACACTCCTAGTTTACTGCAACCATTCCATTGATCCATCCGCTCACTCATTTACTGATAACCCAGTAATCCACATGAACATATCACTATGCAGACATTAACACTGCATGGCCTTTCTATTTCTCAATTAGAATGAGGTTACCATTTTGTTAAACAAAAACAAAGGCATTATGCAAAGTAAATATTAGCCTTCACTTCATTTTCTTACCTGCACTATAAAAATTACATTTGGAACCTGACTGGTTGCTATGGATAACATACCTTTTTCGAAAGGGTTTAAAAATCAGCAACACAAAATGTTCAATAGAGAAGTTTGGGATGGAAGAAAAACTGTGAGAACTGAGTGATCAAACACCACTAATCACTCAGTCAGTTTGTTTCATAGTTCCCTGCATGCAGGCCCTTGATGCCCCCAATTACAATGCAGGACTGTTGGTCAGGAATTGTATTGTAATGAAAGTCAGAAAGATCATTACTGAACGAGTGGCACAGAGCGGCTTTGGAGGCGCCTGCGGGGGTAAGGAATACACTGAGTATTTCACCACATTTCTTACCTCAGAGTAAAGTAGTATTTAGTTCATGCTGTGGGCAGATGGGGGGTGTTAGGTGTTACTGGAGTTCAACATCAACATGATTCAACCATGTGTCCGAAGTAGGCAAAATAATTTGTAATTATAATTACTTTATCAATATTTTGTATACAATTTAGTACTAGTGGCATTGGTGCTTTAAATAATGTCACCAACAGTGGTGGATCGGCAATAACTGCTACATATTTTAAAAGGCAGTTTGTTTTTGTAAACTGGTACATAAGGCTATCGTGGTTATGTAAAGTTAACCATTGTTATTCAACTACTAACAAACTGTAACAAAGTAACATACCTGTGACTCCTGTGGAACATTGTACACTTCAGCGTCTAATAATACTGTGCAGGCACTAAATGGCAGAGACTGATTAGCCAATGTCCTGGCTGCTCTGTAGTGGACACGCAGAACTTCTTGTTCATTGGACACAATAAGCTTTTCCTAAAAAAGAAAAAAGTTAGAGAACGTTTAGAGAGAGAAAAAAAAACAAATAGTTCCACTAGTCCTACAGAGTATAAAAAATAATTTAGGTGTTTGTTTATGAAGCTAAGAGAAGTCACAGCCAGTGAGCAAAAGAGGAGAGAAAGGGGGGGGGGAGCCATGGCTGTGTATAAATGGACACAGAGCAGTGGTTCAGGGGTGAGCCTGCTTGGGTGCCCCCATAGCAAGCTGTTTGCTGTGGGGGAACTCAGCAGGAGGGAGGGGCGGGGTTACCGAGAAGAAGGCGGATCGGGGCTAATACTCCACAGCACAGGTAAGTATAATTTTTTTTTTTTTTTAATTAACAAACATAACACATTGCTTCTCACAGTTGCCCTTAACTGGAAAAAACACTCGCCACCCTCCCCAGAAGCCCTTTATGCTAGGGTCAAGGATGTTGAGCACATAGAAAAAATTACCGCTAGAATGCGGGATAGGCTAGAGGACCCTGCCATAAGCCGGCATCAGAGCCAAAGCAGTAACCATTTACCCCCCCCCCCCCATTTTTCCATTCTTCTCCTTTCTCTCCCCCCTTTTTATTGTAAAATTTTAAGCTATGTTCTATATGAATCCAGAATTCCAGTACAACTCTTTCAAATTCAATGCTTTTATTTACGCTGCAATGTCTCATGCTAATTGTGAAGAAGGCTCCTCCCTTCTCAATGCTCTGGTGTACTGTCATGCTTTCATCACATTCGTGTACTGTTTTTCTATTACTGTGAAAATGAAAAAAAACTGTTCTTTCAAAAAAAAATAAAAAAAAATAAAACATTGCCTTTAATATTACCTTAAGGCACATTTTACATGCACATTCTTTAAATGGGCTGCCACCGCACACTTGTGCACAGGAAACAGAGCTTGATCCTTTTTTTTGGATGCTTCATGCATGGTGTTTTGCTACATGGGTATGTTTAGTGTGTTGGAATGCTATTCAATATCATTGGCACTACAATACACTAACAAGTGCACAGTGTGTGCTGTAATAACGCATCAAATTGTATCTCTCAAATAAAACAAAAAGCTGGGTGGTTACAGTGAAAGTGGATGTAAACCCAATCTCATCCTTTCTAAACTACTGCCATAGTGCTGATCTATAAGGATATACATGCCTCCTGCATGTATCCTTACCTGTCAAATGTCTCCCCTCTGTCTCTTCTAAGAACTGAAAAACTTCAGCTTCTGTGGGTGGATCTGTTGTCTGGAGCTCTGTGGGTGTTGTGATGTCAGACTCCCCGCTCACCTCTACACTCCCCTTGTGAACATGCATTTTCTCCTGTGTATTCCTTACACTAAATTCTGCTATGATCCCCAACATCCAGTCAAAATCCAGAAAAGTAACCACATGACTTCAGAAAAGGAGTGGGGGGTGGGAATTAAAAAATAAATGTCCGTCTCAAGCTAGTGCATGAGATATGTATATAACCTGTCATTCACAGCAAGGGGGAAGAACGGACAAAAGTTGTCTCCTGTTTGTCCGTTAATCTTACTGAAAAAAAAAAAAAAAAAAAAAAAAAAAAGAAGAGGATTGCTCAGAGCTGGATTAACTCTTTGTTGCAAGAATGGGCTAGGATAGGAAATATTATACTCTACATTGTGACAGCAAAAAAAATTACAAAATTCAGGTTTACATCCACTTTAATGTTTGGCTTGCCCTCGACACTATCACGGTCCCACTACAAGTCGCTGACCACCACCATTACTAGTAAAAAAAATAAAACAAATTCCAGTATATATACACACACTAGAATTTGTAGACACTATAACTTTCAAGCAAATCAATTAATATACACTTATTGGGATTTATTTTGTCAAAGACATGCAGCAGAATACATTTTGATTTGACATTTTTTTTTATTGAATAGGTTTTATAGCACAAAAGTAAAAAATAAATATATATTTTTTTGGGTCTTTCTTAATTTATATAATAAAAAAATACAAAAAAAACAGTGGAGATTAAAAAACCACTAAAAGAAAGCTCTATTTGTGGGGAAAAAAATATAAATTTGTGTAGAGTGCTGCAACTGCAACTGTCGCTTAGCAAAAAATGCCCTGGTCATGAAAGGGCAACCTTCAGGAGCTTAGGTCTTTAAAAAGATCATGATTAATTTTGTTCATAATTACCATCTCAAATTAACGTTCACACTTACTCTTTCTATGCTGTGCTGCAAGCGAAGTTTCATCCGTACAACTTCCTGTTGTCGAAAAAGTTCTTTCAAAGGTTCAGAGAGGGACGGAGGTGGTGTAATCTGCAAAGTAACAATGTTATAGCTTCAGAAGGATGTATGGTAACGTATGTAAACCCTACTTAATATAAATCTAAAATGCAAAGGTGTAAATGAAGCCTTAGGAGTGGATGGGTCTTTATGTCCAACACAACGTTTTCATTTGAGCAGCACCTAATGTTGCATTTGCAATTAATTTACACCTCGATAGAGCCTGCTGTACTTGAAGAAACACAGCAGGAAAACAACACACATGTACACTAGTTCTGAAATAAACTATTCCAAACAACGTAGAGCTAAATTACTATCAACTGTACCAGTAACAGGAACACCCAGATGCAAAATTATAATCTTCCTTCATTAAAATAGCCAGCAGCAATACGTTTTATTCTGACAGGTTTCATGCGAGGCCCAGCTCTTTCACAAAGGACGACAAAAGCCACTACCCACACCCAATTATATATATATTAACATTAAATAATTGTATAAGATCATTAACCCCTTCACTATTCAAACATTCAAATTTCTTAAAGAATACAAAAAAGCTTTAAAATTTTTTAAATATCACAACATTTGAAAATATCTCAACATTCGCATTGGAACATGCACTGTGCTACGTAACCCAAAAAAATAAATAAATTATATTTATACAGCCAGCTAAAAAAGTTAGGAGCCAGAAAACACGCCCCGTCCCGATGAGCTCGCATGCAGAAGCGAACGAATACGAAAGCGGTGTTCAAACCACACGTGAGGTATAGCCACGACTGGTAGAGCGAGAGCAATAATTCTAGCCCTAGACCTCCTCTAACTCAAAAGGTCGCCTATGGAGATTTTAAAAGGGTAAAAGTTTGTCGCCATTTCATGAGCGGTCGCAATTTTGAAGCGCGACATGTTGGTTATCAATTTACTCGGCAAAACATTATCTTTCACAATATAAAAAAAAATTGGGCCAACTTTACTGTTGTCTTATTTTTTTATTTAAAAAAGTGTATTTTTTCCCAAAAAAGTGCGCTTGTAAGACTGCTGCGCAAAAACGGTGTAACAGAAAGTATTGCAATGAACGCCTATTTATTCTCTAGGGTGTTAGAATTAAAAATATATATAATGTTTGGGGGCTCTAATTAGAGGGGAGGAGATGGCAGTGAAAACACTGGGGAAGCTTCATTAGCATTGCTGGTTTACTTGTCGTGCCACGGCCACCACAAGATGGTGCCAGATCACAGAAGGAAGCATGGGCCTGCAGAAGGCCGCAAAGCCGCGGCCTTAATTACCGGGTGGTGCTGCCCGATGCGATCGCGCAACGGGGGCGCACGGAGACACATTATGGGGTATCCTGTGTCTCCGTGCGCCCCCACCTTCCCCGCCGCGCGATCGCGTTTGGGCCGCACCGGCCGGTAATTGAGGCTTATGCTTCCTTCCCCGGGCGTCAGGTCGCCAATTCTAGTCTAGTCAGGACGCCAATGTTTGTCAAACCCTGAATTTTTTATTATATATATATATATATATATATATATATATATATATATATATATATATATATATATATATATATATATATATATATATATATATATATATATATATATATATATATATATATATATATATACATACAGTGAGGAAAATAAGTATTTGAACACCCTGCTATTTTGCAGGTTCTCCCACTTGGAAATCATGGAGGGGTCTGAAATTGTCATCGTAGGTGCATGTCCACTGTGAGAGACATAATCAAAAAAAAAAATTCCAGAAATCACAATTTATGATTTTTTAACTATTTATTTGTAGGATACAGCTGCAAATAAGTATTTGAACACCTGTCTATCAGCTAGAATTCTGACCCTCAAAGACCTGTTAGTCTGCCTTTAAAATGTCCACCTCCACTCCATTTATTATCCTAAATTAGATGCACCTGTTTGAGGTCATTAGCTGCATAAAGACACCTGTCCACCCCATACAATCAGTAAGAATCAAACTACTAACATGGCCAAGACCAAAGAGCTGTCCAAAGACACTAGAGACAAAATTGTACACCTCCACAAGGCTGGAAAGGGCTACGGGGAAATTGCCAAGCAGCTTGGTGAAAAAAGGTCCACTGTTGGAGCAATCATTAGAAAATGGAAGAAGCTAAACATGACTGTCAATCTCCCTCGGACTGGGGCTCCATGCAAAATCTCACCTCGTGGGGTCTCAATTATCCTAAGAAAGGTGAGAAATCAGCCCAGGACTACACGGGAGGAGCTGGTCAATGACCTGAAAAACGCTGGGACCACCGATTCCAAGGTTACTATTGGTAATACACTAAGACGTCATGGTTTGAAATCATGCATGGCACGGAAGGTTCCCCTGCTTAAACCAGCACATGTCAAGGCCCGTCTTAAGTTTGCCAATGACCATTTGGATGATCCAGAGGAGTCATGGGAGAAAGTCATGTGGTCAGATGAGACCAAAATAGAACTTTTTGGTCATAATTCCACTAACCGTGTTTGGAGGAAGAAGAATGATGAGTACCATCCCTACTGTGAAGCATGGGGGTGGTAGCATCATGCTTTGGGGGTGTTTTTCTGCACATGGGACAGGGTGACTGCACTGTATTAAGGAGAGGATGACCGGGGCCATGTATTGCGAGATTTTGGGCAACAACCTCCTTCCCTCAGTTAGAGCTTTGAAGATGGGTCGAGGCTGGGTCTTCCAACATGACAATGACCCGAAGCACACAGCCAGGATAACCAAGGAGTGGCTCTGTAAGAAGCATATCAAGGTTCTGGCGTGGCCTAGCCAGTCTCCAGACCTAAACCCAATAGAGAATCTTTGGAGGGAGCTCAAACTCCGTGTTTCTCAGCGACAGCCCAGAAACCTGACTGATCTAGAGAAGAAGATCTGTGTGGAGGAGTGGGCCAAAATCCCTCCTCCAGTGTGTGCAAACCTGGTGAAAAACTACAAGAAACGTTTGACCTCTGTAATTGCAAACAAAGGCTACTGTACCAAATATTACCATTGATTTTCTCAGGTGTTCAAATACTTATTTGCAGCTGTATCATACAAATAAATAGTTAAAAAAATCATACATTGTGATTTCTGGATTTTTTTTTTTGATTATGTCTCTCACAGTGGACATGCACCTACGATAACAATTTCAGACCCCTCCATGATTTCCAAGTGGGAGAACTTGCAAAATAGCAGGGTGTTCAAATACTTATTTTCTCCACTGTGTATATATATATATATATATATATATATATATATATATATATATATATAAATTGTATGTTAATATGTGATATCTTTGAGCCCGAACATGCTTGTTAAGCATGTGGAACATAAAAACTAAAATTATAAGCGGGATTTTTTTTTAAATATTATATTGTATACTATGATAAATTAAAGGATCCCTTTAAATAGCACCTGGCATGTGACAGGTTACTCTTTATGAAGACATCAAGCGGTCTGTAAAACCTCTGAAGGAGAAGTATGGGATAGTACAAATAGTATTAACTACCCTCACCACAGAACAGCTTTTCTTTCTTTCTTTGTGTTACTCTGTTTTTGCTTTCTCCCCATTCCAAATCCTGGATAGGGCCAAGTAATGTTTTCTTCAGGTTTGAAAGTTTAGGGGGGCGGTTACATTTGGAGTGATCTGCCCCCTTATACTCTCCTTCAGCTCTCAGCTGTGGCCGCACTTCCCTTACAGGCTCAGATCCGAGCCACAAGCTGGAATGTGCATGCTTGTCATGTGCCCCTGTTTCCATGGCAATGTGACATCACACTGTCAACAAGAAATAGAGGCACATTACATAGCTAAACTATGATAGTTGCAACTTCAGGAGACTTTACTGTACAAGAAAACAATAAGTAAATGTTCTTAAGCCGCTTCCCTGCTCCACTCTGCAGAGGGAGAGCACTTCTGAGATAAGTCGGCGTGGCTGAAGTTCTTCTGCTTGTCTGTGTCACTGACACAGTGAGGGCTCAGCCTGGTCAAAGGGGGTAAAAGAGAGAAAGCAGTTGCATGTCTGAAGAAAACTCAGATGGAGAACAGCCTGGAGGGAGGAGCTGAAGTACTGCCAGGAGCCAATGTCCATCATATAGAGAAAGAAGAAGGTGGATCCCGAAAGTGTGTACATTCTGAGGGCAGAAAATCTTTCCATAGCTCACTAGGATTCAGATAATGCAAAAAAAAATAAAACGTGTACTTTTTTCCCTTTAATGTCTCCCATCTCTTTGCTTAAATTGTAAACTTCGTTTTTTTTAAAAAAAACAACATCATCCGAGATCCCCCATTTGACATATCAGGTTGAATATGTCTGGGTGAAGAGCACAATACTCCTTAGCCAGGCAGTGGTGGTTGAGATAGTTGTCCACTCCTGTGATGTGGACCACAGAGACAGCTGGAAAGGGAGATGACCTGGCTTGATCTGGCATAAATGAATGACTCAACCATGTGGGCGGAGCCCCGCATTGCCGTGCCGTTGTGAAAATGTGAAAGCAGGTGCAGAGAGAAGATCCCCGCCCTTCTGTCACAGGGATGGGGGGTCAGGGAAAAAATGAATC
The DNA here is from genome assembly GCF_905171775.1 of Rana temporaria. Lineage (NCBI taxonomy): Eukaryota > Metazoa > Chordata > Amphibia > Anura > Ranidae > Rana > Rana temporaria. The sequence continues at coordinate 290,913,781 of NC_053493.1, forward strand.
ATGATGCAGATGCTTAAAACAGGTGGAACATGTTATATTCCAAAGCTGAACTTTTCAATTGAGCCAGAGATTGCAGAATCCGCTACAAAAATAAACCTTTTAGTGAACTATTTTTCCACCACAGAGTTCCGCAAAGATTTTGGTAGGAGATATAATAATTTCTGGGATAATCCAATCATCAAAGATTGCACATTCTGTTTGTTCATGAATGGGTAATGCATTTAGTAATTTTGCAGGTCTTTTTGTACCCAAAAGAGCATGGCAAGACAAAGCACATTGCCAAGGCTTTTGCCGATGACAGCAGTGAGATTTTTCATGTTAGCAAGCACGTTGCTTGAAGCTTTTCATTCCTTTTTGGGTCTGCCTTATCTAGGGCAGGCATATTGGGATCTGACTCCGGTAAAAAAAATAAAACATGGGAGCAGAAGAGGCCTGGCACAGAGATGGCTGCATTAAAGCCATTGCCTGTCAAAAGAATTGCAACATAAAAGCAGAGAATTCTGCCTGTCAGGTACTCCACTTGTTGCGTACCTGAAACAGCTAGAATCGGATGCAGACACCACTTTTAAAATTGGGTCCTGCTGCAGTGTAAGGGGCGCATTAGTACTCCGAGGTTGATTGTTGTGCGATCAATTGGCAGAGCAAATGTCCAAATGCAATTTTGCCATGGCTCCCCATCTCCGCCATAGAAATGGGTGAGAGTATTCCCTTGTGGGGCTCACACAGAGTAAGATGCAGAAAATAAGTTAAGCGTGTCTAGAAGGAGAACACAGCAATCCAGGTGTAGACTATCCTGGTGGAAAGAGCAAAGTACCCAAATAGGCTTCAGGCGGAAGAATGTGCGACTTGTGGTGTAATGCAACACCTGGTCATCCACCCGAGACTGAGCTATGAGTGGTTGAGCTTTTGCACCAAATTTGAAAAGTTTACATCCTAATGGATAAAATTAAAATGTAACTTGTCTTTTACAGTAACAGTAGGAGATACACGGCGACCATGTCTTACCTGGCAGAAACCAATCAGAAAAAACTGAGATGTCAATCACAGATGGGGGGTTGGCCCCCAGTTATAGCTGCCTATAGGCGGTTCTGTGTTTTTTTTTTCTGCCGAGTTCTACTCCTTAAGGTGGGGCTATGACCCTATGGTTAAGAATAATACCAGGTTGTGTCCTTCAATGAATGCAAGAGAAAAACTAGTTAAGCCAAGAGTGACTTCTCTGTGAAGGATAAAAGGTCCATTGCATTAGGACACTAGCCAGGTTTTGATTTCTCAGTGATTTTACACTGCTATATACAGTTGCGCTCAAGTTAACATATCCTGGCAGAATTTATGATTTCTTGGCCATTTATCAGAGAACATGAATGAGAACACAAAAACATTTTTCACTCATGGTTGGTGTTTGGCTAAAGCCATTTATTATCAATCAACTGTTCACTCTTTTTAAATCATAAGAACAGAAACTAGCCAAATGACCCTGATCAAAAGTTTACATACCCTGGTGATTTTGGCCTGATAACATGCACACAAAGTTGACACAAAGGGGTTTGAATGGCTAGTAAAGGTAACCTGCTTCACCTGTGATCTGTTTTCCTGTAATTAGTGAGTGTGTGTATATAAAAGGTCAATGAGTTTTTGGACTCCTGACAGACCCTTGCATCTTTCATCCAGTGCTTCACTGGCGTTTCTGGATTCCGAGTCATAGGGAAAGCAAAAGAATGGTCAAAAGGATCTGTGAGAAAAGGTAGTTGAACTGTAAAAAACAGGAAAGTGATATAAAAAGTTATCCAAGGAATTGAGAATGGCAATCAGAAGTGTTCAAACTCTAATCAAGAAGTGAAAAATGAGGGGTTCTGCTGAAACCATACCACGGTCAGGTAGAACAACTACAATTTCAGCCACAACTGCCAGGATGAGTGGTCGAGTTGCCAGAAGAAAGCCATTACTACGCAAATGCCACAAAGTATCGCACTTACAATACACCAAACAGCACAGGGATGAGCCTCAAACCTTCTGGCACAAAGCTATTTGGAGTGAGGAGACCAAAATTTTGCTTTTTGGCCATAACCATAAATGCTACATTTGGAGAGGTGTCAACAAGGCCTATAATGATGGTACACCATTCCTACTGTGAAACATGGAGGTGGATCACTGATGTTTTTGGGGATGTGTGAGCTACAAAGGCACAGGAAATGTGGTCAAAATTGATGGCAAGATGAATGCAGTATGTTATCAAAAAATACTGGAGGAACATTTGCATTCATCAACCAGGAAGCTGTGCATGGGACATACCAACATGACAATGATCCAAAACACAAGGCCAAGTTGGGACAAAGCCATGTTTAACACGGTGTAGCATCCCCTTTTCTTTTAACAGCACTCTGTAAATGTCTGGGAACCGAGACCAGTTGCTGGAGTTTTGGGAGAGCAATGTTGTCCCATTCATGCCTGATATAGGATTCTAACTGCTCAACAGTCCTGGGTCATCTGTCATATTTTTCATTTCAAGATGCACCAAATGTTGTCAATTGGAGTCTGTATTTCAAGCAGGCCAGTTAACCCCTTCCATACCGCGCCATAGGGAAATGACGGCGGCAGGAACCCCTCGCCGATCCGGGTGGACATCATCTGCCATGACTAAGCACTAGTTTAGAGTGCGAAACGCGTCGGCTGTCCTGTCTTGTGGTTGCAGTGACTGTACATGTTCAGTTGAAAATAAAGACAACTTTCTTTTAAGGTTACTTTGGAGTGCGGCTGTCCATCTTCCTTTTCCCATTCTCATATGACGTCCTGTGTTCCCGGCGATCTAGGGCGCGCGCCAGCGCTCGTGACCCGGCGGCCGCGATTGCCGCCGGGCACCCGCGATTGCCGGTAATCACGGCAGGAGTGTGGATCTGTGTGTGTAAACACACAGATCCACCACCTGTCAGCGGTGAGGAGACCAATGTGTGTTCCCAGTACAGAGGAACACACATCGGTCTTCTCCCCTTGAGAGTCCCCTCCCCCCTACAGTTAGAACACACCTTAGGGAACATATTAACCCCTTCAGCGCCCCCTAGTGGTTAACCCCTTCCCTGCCAGTCACATTTACACAGTAATCAATGCATATTTATAGCATTAATCGCTGTATAAATTTGAATGGTCCCAAAAACGTGTCAAAAGTGTCCGATGTGTTGGTACTTAGGAGCTCCTTTGAAACAGTGTATTTTAAGTAGTTGTATTGCTCTCAATGTGAATGCAGTGTTGTCAGTGAGGACAAATAATATTCTGTGTTCTTTATCGTATTAGGTGATAATCTGTGCCGTATTATCCACTTATACAGGAGCAGTAAGAAATATAGACGGGTAACATAAGTTAATGTTTTATGCTGTACAGCATAATCTGGACGGCAAACAGATGCAACACATAGCACTTGATTTATGGTCTTTGTAATGTTCACATTAAGATAAAATAAAGGGGAAAAAAAGCAGGGCAGCAAGTTTAGGGGAAAATAGAAAAACAGATTACTGCAGACTGGAGTTCTGCTTAAACCTTTATTTTTTTTGTTACCAAACTTAAATTAACATTTAAAATGATTTCTGCTGGATTTAGTAGCTGACTTACTGTGGGGATGCAAAGCTTGCTGAAGGGATTGCCATCTAGAAGATATGAGCCATTGAAGGTCACATATTCATCATAGTACTGTGGTGCTTGAGGGATAACACTACACAGCATCTTTCGCCTCTCTTCTACTTTTCGTCTAATGTGAAGATATTCAAAATAAGGATTTGCCCTCTCAGACTGATATGGTTGGATATCCTCCAGTTTCAAAGAATCCACAACTGCAGCCAAGGACTGTTGTGTTTTTTCTTTTGCTTGCTGTATTGAAGAAGGATTAGCTAGTCCAGGTTGAGGCACACGAGGCAGCTTCCTTTTACGTGGATGATGAACTTGTACATCATCCTCTTCAGTTAGTCGTATCCTCCCTCTCAGGGCTATAGGGTTTTCAACAGGTTCCTTTTCTGAAGTGTGGGAGAAGCTTGCTTGCGCCTGCTTATTTTGATTGGCCAACATGTTAGCACGATTTCTTGTAATTCTTTGAGGAATTTCTTGCGGCTCGGTTTTTACTTCAGTATTTTCCTCTACTTCCATCTTAATGGTCTGGCTAAATTTCTGCATCTCTTCCTGTACTGAAGGAGTTTGAGTCTCAGATGAACAGAAGTCATATTTTTGCAAAGATGCATCCTTTGTGTTACCAGAAGAGTGGACTTGATGATGTGCATTTTCTTTAAGCATTTCTGCTGTTCCACTTGTCTTTTCAAAGTCACCATCATCTTTTCTATCACTCTGTGAGGCTGTAAGATTTTCTACACCAGATTTGCAGTCTTTAGATGTAGACTGTTCCTCCTCTTGTTTGTCTACCAGCATATTATCCTTTGTTGGACTTGAGCTTGGTGTGATTTTCTTTGAAAGATTAGGAGCCAGTATATCTGCTGTGTTTTCCATTCTTTCAACAACACAGTCTGAAATGTCAATTTTTAACCTGTCAACGGGGTGAACATTTTCTCCAGGTGTTGCAGTGGATACCTCAGTTTTCTCCGTTTCAGGAAGCTTGGGTTCATCATCTTTTACCTCATTTCCTTTGACGTTACTAGAGTTGGCACTTGCACAAGTTTTCTCTTCCATTCCAGTGCTAAGTGTCAAACTGCAAAGCAGAGAAGTTTTTGGGGAACTATTTAGATCTGAAGGTGGTGGAGCTGTAACAGTAGGACATGATATAGGAGAGGAAAGTACACATGGTTCACGTGGGCTTGTTTTGGTGTTTTCCTGTCTACATGAAAGCAAATCCTGAGATGTGTTGCCATCAGCTTCCGCAAATGCGGCAGACTCTTGTTCTGAACAAACTGGTTTTGCAAGTTCAGAATCCAAAGGTGAAGACATTCCTACATGACAACTGGCTCGGTCAGAGCCATTTATAACAGGTGACTCCTCTGGAATGATTTGAGTTTCTTGGACTAACATATTTGAATCTCCAGTATGCTTACTAAAAGGTAAGGATTTTTTACTACTTGGATGTAGACTAGAAAAGCTACCTTGAAAATCTATTTCTTCTATTTTCGGAGACATACATCTGCTAGGCACTGATGGAGTAGCTGATGTAGTTTCTTGTAAAGTGCTTTCTAAAACTGATGGGGAGGGCCTAATTTGATCAACAAAAGCAGCTGGCATGCTGCATCTTCTAACTTCTACAACCGGCCTGCATTCACTGGTTGCTAATTTAGTATCCTCTACAGACACTGACCTGAGATAACATGGGAGAAGTCTGTTTGACAGAGGTTGCTTAACACGGTCAGGTAGCTCAGAAAGGCTGTCCAACTCTCGGTCATGAACAGCTGGTGATTTAGCAGTTGATAGAAAAGGGGACTGAGAGAAAGACATCTGAGAATCTGAACCTTCAAGTGCAAAGTCTGAATCATATTCAATAGTAGGCCTTGGTGTGGTCACAGTAGCATGACAAGAGTCTTCAGAACTGGCAACTGATATCATTGATATAGATCGAGAACTTAGACCAGTTTTTTCACTCTCTGACCGAGGAGACCTAGCTAGGCTATTGTTTTCCAATATTAAAAGTGTTTTTCCGGGATGTGCCACATTTTTTCCATCGACTGACTGTGATCTGCAGCTTGTGGCATCCTTTAGCATTTTATCTTTGGGGCCAGAATCTGACAACTCAGAACTTTTTGATCTCATTAACTCTTTGTTTTTAGATGGTGTGAGCGAATTTCTCTGCTTTTCTTTTTCCTTTAGTTTACTCAATTCAGTACTATTTCGATGCCTCAGCCTCTCTTTTTCTTTTTGTTTGATCTTCTCTTTATGCTTTTTATGCCACTGTTCAATTTCAAGGTCTTTCAAACTAAGCATTCTCTCAAAACTAGTTTGCATTAGATCATCATTCACTAATCTTTTCTCTTTTGGTCTGGTATCTTTGAGTAGTTGTAATTTAGGTTTATTTTTTTCTGGTTCAGTCTCTTTAGGTTTTACTTTCAATATATTTGTTTGTGTTTTGTCTTTATGCTTGTCCCGTTCTTTATATCTATCTATATCCTTTTCCTTGTCTTTGCGGTCTTTTTCTTTATATTCAGCCATTTTTTGTTGCTCCTCTTTTGACTTTTCCCTTACTAATGATAGTCGTTCATGCAATACCTTGTTTTCTGTGCTACTTGGTTTCCGTTCCTCCTGGCTGTGCTTTACACTTGTTCCCGAGAAACATTCTCCGTCTTTAGATTTCTCCTTCTTTCGATAATCCCGTTCTTTGCGTTTTCCTTTGTCAGATTTGTTTGATTCCAGATCTTTTTCCATTTGTTTAATTTTCTTATCAGAAGAAACTTTCTGCTCACCAAGATGCTTATCCTTTTCAATTTTTTCAAGTTTCTTCTCAGATTTGTCTTTGCACTTTTCTTTGCTGGTTGAAACGGTTCTAATTTTATCGTTTTCTTTCTGTACAGACTGTAAATGTGTTTTGCATTTTTCTATGTGTTCGTGTATGTCAATCTTCTCTTTTTCTGCTTTGTGATCTTTTGATTTCTTCTCTTTGTCTGTGCATTTTTTATCCAACTTATCAAGGTCCTTTTCTTTAAGCGCTAATCTCTTCTCAGACTTCTCCCTGCTTTCCTTAGCAAGCATTTCAGTATCGGTTTCCCTGTCGAGGTTTGTTGACTCGTCCTTAACAAGTACATTCCCTAAAACAATATCACCCTTTTCTGGAAAAATATTAGTATCCCTTTCTTTTTTCATGGTCTCATCAAGATCTTTAGTGTTTTCTTTGTGGTCATAGTTCTCTTTTGTTTTATCTTCTTTTGCTTGTGGTTTTTCCAACTTGCCTTTTTTATCTGGAGATGGGTTTTTGGATTCCATGTTTAAAAATTCATCATCGTTTTCATCACTTTTAAAAAAGTTCTCCTTCCAGAATTCCCTGTCAAACTCTATATTTCTTGGTGTGTTTTTATTATCTCTGTGTTTGCTTTTATCCTTTTCCACATCTAGCTCTTTTTTATTTTTGTCTTTTTCCCTATCTTTGTGCTTTACTTTGTGCTTTTTTAGTACTTTGCCTTCCTTGTCTTTCTTAACAACAAACTCCACTGTTTCAAAGGAAGGGCTTTTATCATCTTCTTTGCTTTTAGCTGCAGCCCTGTCACCATATTCATTAAAAAAGTCTTTTGCGTGTTTACTTTTTTCCTTGTATTTGGAAATTGCGGTGCTTGAACTTTCCAGTGCATATTCTGAGTCGGGGCTCTGTTCGAAGCGGAAGAGTTCTGCTTGTAATGATGATTCGGATCCACCAGGTGGTGAAACGCACATTTTAGTGTTGTCTTGTTTTAGTGGTGTCGATTGCTTATCAACAAAAGTGAACGTATGCTTGGGAGATTTGCCTGGGGTAATCTGAAACAAGTGTAAAGACCCCTCATCTTTTGTACACAGAGATTTCCTAAACACCTCTTCGTCTCTAGATTTTTCTATAGAATCCAAAGCAGAGTTCATCACTATGTTCACTACTTTAACATTTTCTTTCTTATCTTTTTCCTGTTTTAATTCTTTGTTCTCTTTGTTTTTACTTTGATTCTTCACCTTTTTCTTGACTTTGCCCTTCTCCTTTTGCTCGTGTAAAACACTGTACTCTTTTCTGTGTCGGATGTCAGAATTTAGGCTTTCAGAAGCAAGGCTCACTTTTTCAGGAAGCAAATCATCATCCGAGCTGTCGGAGCTTGTGAATAATAAGCGAGATGGTTTCGGTTTTCTGTTTTTGTACAGTTTTGGAAAATCTATTTTGTCTTTCTTTACAAAAAAGTTTTCACTTTCTTCAGAGCACTCTTTGTTAATCTCATTCCTGATCACACATTTGTCCTCCTCTCCATCATCATCGTCATCCTCTTCATCATCTTTAAATTCATACTCATCAAGTCGCGAAGTGCAAGGTGTCCCCTTGGCAGTAGCATGCTTGGTTTCATCAATCATGGGCTCCTTTTCGCACTCTGAATCTAAGTTTTCATCTACACTAGAGAGATTGGTAAACTGGGGCTCCTCGGAGTCTGTAAAATAAAATACAATTATATTAAAACTGAATCGCATCAATGATTAAGAGCATATATCAACAATTGCTAAATGTCTTTGCATTAAAAAAAATAAAAAGGAGGGAAGAGGTGCCGGAGCGCAATCACAGACAAACTACATGTTTCGGGGATTAACCCCTTCATCAGGTCACGTCATGTAGTCCATCTGTGACTGAGCTTCGGAAAGTCTTCCCTCCTTCACTTCCCCCTCATTGCCTTGTTGAACAGTGACTGGCTAGAGGCTAGAGCCGGTTTGTGCATGAACTTGGCAGCCCAGCTCCTCTGCCTGCTCCTGCTGTTTCCTACCAGCCAGACTGTTTAGCTCTATATTGCCTCACTAAGATTAGGGATTGGAGTGTGCTCACCCTGAGCCCCGTTTCCTTCCAGGATCTTCAGGATTCGACACAGCCAATTTCCAACTGGGTCTGCCGGGGGAGTTGGGAGCTGAGCATTTACACGGACCTCAGCTTCCCTCTCCCTCAGCTCTAGGGCTTGAGACAGCCATTCATCCCTTCTGGCTTAACAGAGAAACCACGGAAACAGTGTTTTTTTTCCTCCATTACAAGCTTTCTTGGACACATATATGCTCCTGGCTCTCTTTCCGTTTTAAAGACAAATTATGTGAATCCCTTGGAATCAACAGTTTTTCTGCAGCAATTTGCCATAAAATGCGATCTGATTTAAGTTACAATAGAAAAAAACAACGTGCTTAAGCTAATAACACACAAACATTATTGAACACACCTATTCATCATTCACAGTGCTGGAGGAAAAAAGTAAGTGAACCCATATACTATTACTTCAACAAAATCTTATTGGCGTCAGTAGTTTGCACACCTGTCCAATTAATAAAATTAGTTTGGAGGTGTGGTTTAGAGCTACTTTGGTTGATAAAAGGCATTCAAACATTTTAAGATTTCTGTTCAGAAGCATCAGCTGAACTATGCCTCGCAAAAGGATCTCTGAAGTCTTATGATCAAGAGTAGTTCATATTTGAAAAAAGCTGGAAAGGTATACAAAGCAGTCGCAAAGGGTGTCGATTGGCTGCTCTTCTGACGGGGGGGGGTCTGTGCTGATTGTTTATCAGCGCAGCAGTTCTCCCTCGAATGCCTGCCCAGGACCACCAGGATGCCGTCAGGACCACCAGGTATGCCACCCTAGACCACCAGGGATATGCCAATCAGTGCCCAGACAGCTGTCAATCAGTGCCCATCCACAATGCCTGCCAGTGCCACCGGGGATGCCCATCAGTGCCGCATATCAGTTTCTATCAGTGCCGCCTATCAATGTCACCCAAACATTGCCACCTATAAGTGCCCGTCAGTACCAGAGAAAACAAAAAAAATTAAAACCGAAACAAAAGAAAAAATAAAATTTTTGTACTCGCCTTAAAAAACTTTTCTGAGTTCATGGACGGACACAGCCTTAATCTTGACAAAGTGGATATTAGCCTTCATTCAGGAGTGACTAGGCAGAAACTTATCTAAAGTGTTAAACACATCACACAGTACCACCCAGGGGGCGGTCCCTCTGGGTATAACCCCTCTCTCTGCATCTCGCAGATCAGTTCATCAAAAAGCAGTACAAACATAAAAAAGGAGGGGTGGGTGCTGTGTCCGTCCATGAAAAGGATTTTACGGTGAGTACAAAAATCCTATTTTCTCTTTCGTTCATGAACGGACACAGCCTTAATCTTGACAAAGTGGGACGTCCCAAAGCAGTGTCAAAAACGAGGGGTGGGAAAAGCATAAAAATAAACTTCACCCCAAAGCAACTCTAAACAGCCGCCTGCAAAACTTTGCGGCCGAAAGAAGCATCAGATGTCCTCACATCATCCGTAGAATTTAGTGAAAGTGTGAACGGACGACCAGGTCGCCACCTTACGCACCTGGGAAACAGATGCTTAATTTCGGAAAGCCCAAGAAGCACCTATTGCCCTGGTCGAATGCGCCGTGACAGGAAAGGGAGGCGCCCGACCCCTTATGGCCCAAGTCTCAATCACGATCTGTCGGATCCACCTAAAGATTGTGGCCGACGAGACCGCGGGCCCTTTTTAGGACCAGCCACCGAAACAAACAGTGAGTCAGACCTCTGGAACAGAGCAGTAGCAGACAAGTATACTCTCAGAGCTCGGACAACGTCCAAGGAATGCAACGCCGCCTCCTTGGGAAGCGACGGACGAGGACACAAGGATGAAAGTACAAATGTCCTCATTGAGATGGAAGGCCGAAACAACCTTAGGAAGAAAAGAAGGCTGTGGATGCAGCACCACCTTGTCCTTGTCAAAGATCAGATAGGGGGCCTTGCATGACAAGGCTGTCAGCTCCGAAGCCCGTCTGATGTAACAGCTACCAAAAAGAACACTTTCAGAGAAAGTGTCAACAAGGGAATCTCCCTAATGTATTCAAACGGTGGTTTCTGAAGCACCGAGAGGACCAGGTTCAGGTCCCACAGAGGTAGAGGACGGATCGGAGGGGCCACATGCAAGACCGTCAGATTGTACTTAAGGCAAGCTTTTGGTCCACCCCCAGCTGTAAGAACAGCAGGACTCTGGAAACCGTAACGCGGATTCCACCTCATTTCCTCACAAATGGATATGTAGGCCTTCCAAGTGTGATGGTAAATCTTCCTAGCCCTCCTCATGGTAAAAATCACTGAATCCGACAGGCCCCTGGTCTCTTAACACCTGGCTTTCAATAGCCATGCCGTTAAAGCCAGCGACTGTAAAGCAGGATGAAGTATGGGACCTTGCGACAGCAGGTCCTCTCTCAGCGGTAGACTCCAAGGGAAGTCTGCTACTAGACGCACTAGGTCGGCGTACCAAGGATGGCGAGGCCAATCCGGAGCAATTAGAATCATTGGGACCCCCTCTGCCTCCACTCTGCGAAGCAGATGAGGAAGGAGCTTCAGAGGAGGGAAGGCATAGATTAGCCGGTACTGACTCCACAGTGCCACCAACGCATCTGTCGCATCTGCCCATGGGTCTCTTGCCCACAAACCTCGATACCTTCTGATTGAGTCGAGACGCCAGGAGATCTACGTCTGGTGTGCCCCATCTTTGGAAAAGGAGATGAAACACCTCCGGGTGCAGAGACCATTCTCCTTGGTCCAGCATCTGGCGGCTCAGGTAGTCCATCTGCCAGTTTTCCACGCCCGGAATGTATACGGCCGTCAGGGCTGGTACGCTCTCTTCTGCCCACCACAGGATGTGGGTGACCTACGACGCTGCAGCCGATCTTCTTGTGCCTCCTTGATGGTTGACATATGCCACTGCCATGGCGTTGTCCGATTGGACGCCCCTGTAGCCTCTGAGACCATGAGGAGAGGCACAGCCTGATCGCCCGGAGTTCCAGGACATTGATCGACAAGTGTGATTCCTCCAGAGTCCAGTGACCCTGGGCCGGCTGGACCCCCCAGACTCCCCCCAACCGGTAAGGCTTGCACCCGTCGTGACCACCATCCAGTGAAAAGGAAGGAACGACTTCTCGGACAGAAGTGCCGGTGATGTCAGCCACCAAACCTGGGAGGTCCTGACTAGGTGGCTCACCCAGATTTGACAATTCAGGGACGATGGGCACTTGTCCCATCCGGACAGAATTTCCTTCTGCAACACTGGAGTGTGAAATTGAGCATACGGTACTGCCTGACATGAGACCCAGGACTCGCATGCAAAAGCAGAGACACGACCATCTTTGGGATGTCAACTGCCGCACCGTAGCCCTGAAGAGTCTGCAACCTTTCCACAGGGAGAAAAACTTTCGCCTCCGAGGAGTCCAGAATCAACCCCAGATACACTAGGCGTTGAGTCGGCACCAATACTGACTTCTGAACCCTCGTACACACGACAGAGTTTCTCGGCAGAATTCAGCGAGAAACTCGGTCAGAGCCGGATTCTGCCGAGAAACTCTGTCGTGTGTACACTTTCGGCCCGATGGAGCCGCCGAGGAACTCGTCGAGAAAATAGAGAACATGTTCTCTATTTTCTCGTTGTTCTATGGGAGAACTCGGCCCGCCGAGCTCCTCGGCGGCTTCAGGGCTGAACTCGCCGAGGAACTCGACGTGTTTGGCACGTCGAGTTCCTCGGCCGTGTGTACGAGGCCTGAGTGTTCAGCACCCAACCAAAATCTCGGAGGGTCTGACAGGATATAGACACGCTCACCTCCAATTCTCCAATTCTGAGCTTGAAGTGGCCCTCAGAAGAAGATCGTCCTCACTGTCCAGCTGGTACTCAGATACATCAGAGCCAGGGTCATGACCTGTAGCTGGACCCGGCTCCGCATTAGAGTTGCCCCCAGAAAATGGCGGGGGTGTTTTTTACCCCCCCGTGTTCCCACGCGCCGCTTCCACCTTGGCAACAAAAGCATCTAGGATCGCCGACATAGCGTCCACCGATACATCAAGTGCAAGGACATAAATTGCTAGCTCAGGTGTTTCAGGGGAAAAGGCGTCGGCTTCTGACGCCATGCTGACCCACACGCCTGACACCCACATGGACTCCAAGGCAAGGTACAACAACCCACCCTCCTAGCTGCGAGAGAAACGAGGGGTTCCCCCCAGAGCACTCACCACCCTTGGAACAGTATAGTATGGCTGCCTTCCGCTTCCTGCTCGAGTTGCTTCCTTGTCAGCTGTCTGACCACTGCGTAGCGTGTGTCTGCAAGCTGGTGCCATTTAAAATGATATGATCCGGCGTGGACCGCAAGAAAAAGGCTGCTGAACAATCAAAAAAATAAAAATAAATTCAATTTGGAATAGATCTCCAGGCCTATGGGCCCCAAGGGAGCCCATAGATCTCCAGGCCTATGGGCCCCAAGGGAGCCATGTCTTCTCATGGCTCCCTTGGGGTAGGCAGAAAAAAAACTGATCTGCGAGATGCAGAGAGAAGGGTTATACCCAGAGGGACCGCCCCTAGGCGGTAACTGTATGGTGTGTGATGTTTTTAACACTTTCTATAAGTTTCTGCCTAGTTAATCCTGAATGAAGTCTAATACCCACTTTGTCAAGATTAAGGTGGCTGTGTCCGTCCATGAACGAAAGAGAAACTTTATTTTTTAACATTTTTGGTCTTTTATTTGTTTAGCAAAACAATAAAATGCAGGGGAGATCAAATACCACCAAAATAAAGCACTATTTGTGGGAACAAAATTATAAAAATTATTTTTGGGTACAGTGTAGCATAACCGTGCAATTGTCATTTAAACATCGCTGAAAGATGAAAATTGGCTTGGGCAGGAAGGGAGTTCAAGTGCCTGGTATTGAAGTGGTTAATGGATAAGTTCACCTTTTGCAGCCAACAAAAATGTGCATTATTTTTTTGTTTTGGGAACCTATAAAAGCATTGCACCAGCGATCAGCAGATTGCTGATGCAAATCTGCCTGTGTTTTCGACTTGCTCGTAACCTCATACGAGAAAGCCAATACATGCTGACAGGAAGATTCAATGAACTACCACAGCGCTCACAGCCTTTTCAGGCAAGTCTGTCATAATGTGCGAGTATGCATGCTCGCGCACAGTATGACAAACTGCCCAGTGTCATTTTTTTTTTTCCTAATCCGGTCTACTAATGTCTTCCATACACTATACGAAAAATCGTCTGAAATTCTGTCATTTGGCCAGTTTGTTAGTTTTTCAGCCAATTAACTACTTCAGTCCCGGGCCATAGTAAAAAGACGGCCTCCAGGTGGCTCTATAAAGCTGGGAGGCCATATTTTTACAGCCTCGTGTCTTCAGGCCACTGGGAGGCGTGCGCGCGCCCGGCGCATCACCGCAATGCCGGTGCGCGTGCCTCGCGGCCGCGATGTCCGCCAGGCACCCGTGATCGGCAGTTTTAGAGCAGGGACGTGGAGCTCTGTGTGTAAACACAGAGCTCCACGTCCTGTCAGGAAGAGGAGACTGATGCCGAGTCCCGAGTACATAGGGACACAGCATCGGTCACCTCCCCCTAGTCAGTTCCCTCCCCCCACAGTAAGGCTCCATTCACACCTAGGCGTTTTTACGCCCAACGCCCGACGCTATTGCAGCCTGAAATACGCTGGAGGGGTGATTTAACATTGTCGGCTATGGAGATGGTTCACATCTCCACGTAGAACGCCGAAACGCTGTACGCCTGAAGCTCAAAACAAGTCCCGGACCCTTTTTTTCAGGCGGCTTCGACGTTCGGCATAGCCGACAATGTTTAATCACCCCTCCGGCGTATTTTAGGCTAAAAAACGACGCGTTTTGTCGTGGCAAGTCGCAGGACAAAACGCTACAATTTGTCGCGGCAAATCACGGTACAATACGCCGCGTTCAGGTGTGAATGCAGCCTTAGAATCACTCCCCGGATACACATTTAACCCCTTCCTCGCCCCCTAGTGTTAACCCCTTCCCTGACAGTCACATTTATACAGTAATCAGTGCATTTTTATAGCACTGTTCGCTATATAAATGTGAATGGTCCCAAAAATGTGTCAAAAGTGTCCGACATAATATCGCAGTCCTGACAAAATTCGCAGATCGCCGTATTACTAGTAAAAAAAAAATGGCAGAATTCTATCCCCTATTTTGTAGCCACTATAACTTTTGCGCAAACCAATCACTATATGCTTATTGCGATTTTTTTATTATTTATTTTTTACCAAAAATATGTAGAATACATTTCGGCCTAAACTGAGAAAAAAAAAGTTATTTTTTTTTTTAAATGGGATATTTATTATAGCAAAAAGTAAAAAATAGTGTTTTTTCCCCAAAATTGTCGCTCTTTTTTTGTTTATTGCGCAAAAAATAAAAACCGCAGAGGTGATCAAATACCACCAAAAGAAAGCTCTATTTGTGGGGGGAAAAGGACGTAAATTTTGTTTGGAAGGCACGACCGCGCAATTTTAATTTAAAGCGACGCAGTGCTGAAAGCTGAAATTTCGCCTGGGCAGCAAGGGGGTATATGTGCCCAGTAAGCAAGTGGTTAATGGGCACAAAATCGTTATTTGTTGGGACGTTTGAGTCGAAAAAGTTTGGAAATTTTCGGCCAAACGAACGATAAAATGAAAGGTGAATGCGTTTCCCCATCCAAACTATTTGCACTAGGTATATGTAAAAATAAAAATTGATTCATTTATGTCCACCGAACGATTTATCGGTCATTACATGATGGCAATATCATTTGCTCTCGCGGCCGAATGTCTGTTATTTTAAAATGGGTTTGGCTGATTTTTCCTATAGTGTATGGCAAGCATAATACTTTAAGCAGTTTTAGGGGTCTGGTGGCATGGAGGAAAGGAAGTGAGGGAATAGGTAAATATTTAGTTTTACTCCTTCACCGCCTAGCCATATGGGCATTTAAAACCTGCAGTGTGGGAAAGGTGATGGGATGGCACTGCATGGGTACGTTTAACAGCAGTCTGGGGCGAGGCTTTATGATCATTTCATTCATTGACTGCTTTGCAGCAAAGTTTCCAAAACAGTCCCTGTATGTGAATGCAAAACTTTCATATGTGCTCTTTATCTAGGTACAACAATCTCCATACTAAAAAATTTATTATTTTAAAATAAAATAGGAAAAGTTTATCCCGGTGTAAACTCCCGGAAACCCGGGACCCTTGAACAGCAGTCCCTCAAAGATTCACTAATGTCCCCAGCTGCTGGGCACATGTGGGACGTGCCAGGAAAACAATCCCCAAAGATGGCACACACCTCCTGTAAATGCTTTATATTCTTTCTTTACCAATACTTTTGCTGACCTATGTTTGCTTGTTCTTCCTCTGTACCAATGTGTTACATATGGGGAAAAAATAAGAAAAGGCAAGTATACACAAACAGGGTTAATTACAGCATACCTGTATAACTTTCCTCATCATCAGAAAGGGGAATTTCTTGTTTTAGTAGTTGCTCTAGTTCCTCAGAGTCAGCCACATCAATGGGACGTGCTCCATGTTTATTGGCCTGGAATGCATTGCCGCCATGTCGGAGAAGTAATTTCACAATCTACAATGATGAAAAAATAACAATGATGAGGACCCTGCCTAAATAACTAAGTATAAGCAATCTGAAGTTTCTGTTCAGTCTATTCAAACACTAGAAAGGTAAACATTTATTTTCAAGCCAATCCATAAAAAAGAGACGTCCTCGATAATGAGCAAATCATTCGATTTATCCGTGGGTGCCCAGCTATTTATGATTTGTGTGACCCAAACTACAAAGACAACATAAACTACAAAGACAAACTACAAAGACAAGATAAACTACAAAGACAAACTACAAAGACAATATCCCACTGACCACCAATCAAGGGCACACATTCTTCCCACTGACCACCAATGAAGGGGGCATTCTTCCCACCAGGGCTGTGGAGTCGGTAGATAAATGTTCCGACTCCTCAGTTTTATGTACTTCCGACTCCGACTCCTCTGTATTAATATGCGAATGTATTTTATACAGTCCTTGAGGGAAAGAAACGCAACCTACCACAGGACTACTGGCTGGGAAGCCAACAGTCTACTGTATTGCACAGTTTAAGCAAAAGACAAACACAATGAAAACAACGTTTTATTTTAATTTTTTTATTAAAGTGGGGGTTCACCCGTACATAACACTTTTTACCCTTAGATGGATGCTCGTTTTGTCTAGGGGAATCGGCTAGTTGTTTTAAAATATGAGCTGTACTTACCGTTTACGTCTCCGCCGCTTCCGAGAGGCTTCCGACGGTCGCATCCATCGCGTCACGATTTTCCGAAAGAAGCCGAACGTTGGTGCGCAGGCGCAGTATAGAGCCGCACCGACGTTCGGCTTCTTTCGGCTACTAGTGACGCGATGGATGCGACCGTCGGAAGCCTCTCGGAAGACTGTCAATCAAGAAGGAACGCCCGCTCCCAAAGACCCATACCCGGAAGCGACGGAGAAGATGCATCTCGAAAACGGTAAGTACGGCTCATATTTTAAAACAACTAGCCGATTCCCCTAGACAAAACGAGCAGGAATTTAAGGGGAAAAATTGTTTTATGGGTGAACTCCCGCTTTAATCAATCAAGTGGCTGGATAGTAGCAGCAGGCATAAACATCAGGAACAGGATTCTTTACCAGTTCAAAAATACAAACCACATTATTTGGTTGTTTTAGAACAAAAACAAAACATAGGGCAGTGGGAGGATCCAGGAAGGGGCATTTATTCTAAAACATGATTTTCCTAGGAGAATCCCATAGTCATGTTTAAAGTTTAAGCTAACAATCGGAGTTTACAAGTTTTTATAGCCTTAGCTAAATGACAGCAGTTTTTCCAATGGTTTACAGCTTCAGTCTTGAACTATTGGCCCTCCATTCCCTTCACTTATACAAGTGTCTCACTCTCTAGTCCTGCAAAAAACATATTTATTTAATCCCTTATCAGTGAGAGGCTAGGTTACACATGGACGCTGCGTTCCCTGTAAAAGCAGGACACAACACTATGGAAAGTATAAGTATTGCAGCTCCTAATTGTGCGTTGCGTGCCATATAGTGAAGCACATGAAAAGCATGCTTCTTCACGGTCACTTAACGTGTTCGTTTTGCGGTTACGTGAGGCACTGCATGCATTGGTCTTTATTCTTACAGTAGAGAAGTCATTAATTATAACTTTTTGTGAATTGGGACATTTAAACTTGCTTTTTTTTTTTTTTATTCCAATCTAAATTTAGTAGGAGTCGGAGTCGGTGCATTGTTTGCCGACTCCAGGTACCCAAAATTTCCCTCGACTCCGACTCCACAGCCCTGCTTCCCACTGACCACCAATGAATGGGGGCATTCTTCCCACTGACCACCAATGAAGGGGGCATTCTTCCCACTGACCACCAATGAAGGGGGCATTCTTCCCACTGACCACCAATGTAAGAAACATTCTTCTCACTGACCACCAATGTAAGTAGCATTCTTCTCACTGGCCACCAATTTAAGGGAAATCCTGACCACCAATGAAGGGGGCATTCTTCCCACTGACCACCAAGGAAGGGGGCATTCTTCCCACTGACCACCAATGTAAGAAACATTCTTCTCACTGACCACCAATGTAAGTAGCATTCTTCTCACTGACCACCAATGTAAGGGAAATCCTTCCCACTGACCACCAATGTTAGGAGCTGACATGTCTCCGCTGACATCCGACGCTCCATAGGAATGTATGGAGCGGCCGTTCAGGTCTGTGACAGATGGACGCGAACGGCCCGTAGTGTGAATGAGGCCTAAGTCAAGTAATGAATAAAAGGAAAACTCAAAAAAAAAAATTCATCTCTGATTAAAAACCTCTGGAAACAGGAAATACTTACATCTCTGTGGCCACTGCTGGCTGCATCATGAAGAGGAGTGTCATCGTCCAGTCCCTGTGTATTCACATCAGCTCCTGCTGCAATCAAAACTTTAGCAACTTCATAACACCCCATATTGCAAGCTTCATGCAGCGGTGTCCATCCTGCAAAACAAGGTAATGAATACAATGGCTAAGTTGTATAATTTCAGGGACACAAATCTATTATGATAATCAGTTTTAAACAAATCATTGGAATGTGACCAACAAAGCTTTTTCTCCCAAGAAAGCATATATCTGTCTTCAACGTGAGAGCTAAATATATTAAAGTTTTGTAGTATAATAATACATTTTTACAACAGGTATACATGTCTAAATTAAAAGATTCCAATTAGGGACATAAGGACATCTATTATCAGTATAACTACTTTCAATAAAATAAAAATATATTTCTGCATGCTTATCAGCACATGAACTGACTAACTCCTTGTGCTGCTTCTGCTCACACATCAGCTCTGTTATACAGGGACTGCTAGAGACTGATACCAGGTCAAATTCAGATACATACCATACAATGTTTGCACTGTAACTCACATTTAGTTTTTTTTTTTTTTTACACAAACGCTGCAAAAGGTAGCTAAATGCACCTTGTAAATGCGGCAAAACTGACGTTTTAAATGTGGGTTACTATCTATCAATTTAAATCGTTCCGAAGAGGTTGTTAAAATGTCCTGTGTACATGAATGAAGCCTTACTGTTGCAACAAAGGTGTCTGAAAATATTGCTTATTGACATTTATTATTACCTGCAAAATCTTTAACATTTACATTTGCACCAAGACGAATGAGCTCTTTCACTTGACTAAGGTCTCCGCGTATAGCTGCCATATGCAAAGAAGTTTCTCCACGTTCATTTCTTTTATTAACTTTGTCCTTCTGCCTTGTGGAAGATGTGGGGGTTTTCTTTTGAGTTGGTGTTGCTTGCGAAGGATGATTTGGAGTCGAGTCTGTGGATATGAAAACATATGGAAGCAATTCTAACATAAAGCAACTAGCAGGTAAAAATAGAAAAAGTGTTCACTAAAGCAGCAGTTCCACGCTGCTCGTCTGCCAAATATGCTGAGCTGGGCCGCACTTTGAGTTCCAACCAAAATGCTAAATTTAAGCCACAGAAGATAGTTACATCTTAAAGGGGTTGTACAGGAATTATTTGTTTTCCCTAAATAGCTTCCTTCCATTTTTCTTTTAAAATGTCCTTATTTCTTCTGAAAAATCCTCACTTCCTGTTCTTCTGCCTGTAACTCCAAACTATAATGCAAGGCTTTCTCCCTGGTGTGGAGAAAGCCTCTTGAGGGGAAAGGGGGCGAGCAGGAGTGTCAGGACGCCCACTAACACACAGCTCCTTTCTCTATCTACAAAGTAGAGAGTGTTCTGACTTGCCTGCTCCCTCCCTCCCCCCTCAAGAGGCTTTCTCCACACCAGGGAGAAAGCCTTGCATTACTGTGTGGAGTTACAGACAGAAGAACAGGAAGTGAGGATTTCTCAGAAGAAATAAGAACATTTAAAAGCAAAATGGAAGGATGAGGTAAGTGAAGGAGGACTGCACTAAGGTAAAGGAAGCCATTTAGGGAAAACATATTTTTTTCCTTTACAACCCCTTTAACTATCCTCAGTGTACAAGTATTGAATAAACTGCTGTCACCAGAGACTGCTGTGTCTGCTAAACGGCCCTGTCCTTCAGTTCAGACAGAGGGAGAATTTCTTATAGTGATTGTTTCTATAAAAATAAACATTTTATACTTGCCTGCTCTATGCAGTGGATTTGCACAGAGCAGACTGGATCCTCCTCTTTGTGGGTCCCTCTTTAGTGCTCCTGGCCCCTCCCTCCTGTTCAGTGCTCCCACAGCAAGCAGCTTGCTATGGGGGCACCTGAGCAAAGTCACAGCTCCTTGTGTTCATTCAGACACAGAGCCCCGACCCAGCCCACCCTCTCTCTCCTCCCCGATTGGCTTGCTGACTTTGATTGAAAGCAGCGGGAACCAATGGCGCCGCTGCTTTGTCTCAGCCAATTAGGAAGGAGAATATCTGATGGCTGAGACACTCGTGGACATGGCTGGACAGTGAGGGACCTCAGGAAAGTATTAGGGGGGCTGATACACAAAGAAGGCTTCTTATCTTAATGCATAAAATGTATAAAGATAAAAAAACCTTTACAACCCCTTTAACAATCAAGAACACATGCTTTAAACTATTTGGCTAAATTGATTTGATTTTTTTTTGACCAAAAAAAAAAAAAAATTCCACTTTATACCCAACAGTATTTCTTTATCGTACATCACGGGACACAGAGCGGCATTCATTACTATATGGGTTATATGGAGTACCTTCAGGTGTAGACACTGGCAATCTCAAACAGGAAATGCCCCTCCCTATATAACCCCCTCCCATAGGAGGAGTACCTCAGTTTTTCCGCCAGTGTCTTAGGTGTTAGTCATGGTTTAGCTTGCCTCCACATCCTTGGGATTAGGTGAGCTAACCGGTTCTGTCCAAAAAAGCCTCAGCGCTAAAGTGGTCAGTAACCGGACCCCAAACCCTTGGGGTATAGCCCATAATGCTTTTCTTTTTAGAGAGCTGGACCCTGGGCCCAGAACTTAGAAACCTTTGGGTGCCTAATGTTTCTGTTGCCAGAGTGCTATATGGGCCCAGGACAGTGGATCCTTCATAGGAACCCAGGGCCTGAAGGTCTAGACATCCCCACCGAGATGGGGGAAGATTGGGCCTCTTGCTTGGCAAAGTCCTGCGGCATGGAGCAGGTAAGTGAGGGGAAAACTTGCGGAACTTGGTTCTTAGCAGGTTTTTTCTGGGGGGTCACAGGGGACATGCCTAAAGTTATGCACTGCATCTGGCAAACTAGTCACATATCATAAAGATAGGATGGCTCTATATGTATTATTCCCCATAAGATGTGACCTCCCTTGTAGTGTTGGAAAAGCATTGAGTGGGGCCTGTGTTATATAAAAATATATGTGTGTGTCAGAGAGCTGTGCTTACCTGCAAGCCTCCAGGCGATGCTCCATTCAGTCTTCCTCCTCACGGCCTGCAAAGCAGGCAAAACGCTGACCTCCTCATGGCTGCAGTTTGCTGGAGCAGAGAGGTCCCTTCCTCCCAACCCCACCCCCCCCCTGTCGGGAGGGGCATTTCCTGTTTGAGATTGCTGGGGGGGAAGGGCGGGTCAGTGGCTTAAGGAAGGGGCGGCCCTTCCTTGTTTGTTCCATATAGCTCATTCAATACTTTGGAACTGAGGAGGAAAGACCAGAACGGCAAGCACGGGGCGCCGAGGACACACAGTGGCCAGAAAGAATATTGCAGTCTTCAGAAAGACTGTTTTCAAGCCTAGGAATAGGCTGTTTCTTTTCCATCTCATAGTTTTTCTTGCAATACTACTCAGGGGGACAGAATGTTTTTTCTTTCCTAGATTGAAAAAAAAAAAAAAAAAAAAAGAGAAGTGTCATCTAGGGGAGAGGAAGCATTTTTTATCCCCCAAACAGGTGTTTGGGCATTTAACTATTTATAAGTCCCAGGTACCAATAAGTAGCAGGTGTACCTCGGTATTGTACCATGGCATCAAAAAACAAGGGTACAAGAGGTGGGGATTCCCCCAGAGAGTCTGAGGTCTCGGACAATGCTATGCCGCTGCTTTCCCCACAGGGAGCCTTGGGGCCATCGGGATCTGGGGCTGAAGCTGACGCGGGTCAGTCCAACCCTAAGATGGTCACGGAGGAGGTATTACTCACCTCTTTAAAAGAGATGCAGAAAAGCATGGGTAAAATGATAGCCGCAGCTATGCGGGGCAGTAAGCGGAATAGATCTCCGTCGCCCGAGCGCGGACCCTCAGAAGAGGAGGTCCTTTCCTCAGGGGAATTGGACGACCTCTTGGACAAGGACCAAGTAGGTTCAGGGATCGAAGATCCGGATACAGAGGAGTCTGGGGCAGTCTCCCTGAGGGAGAGCTGGTGGATTCAAGGATTGTCGGACTTGGTCCATAGGGCATTCAACTTGCCAGTACCAGATCTCCAGGTATCGACGGTTTCAGCTTTGGGTTCACTGAGGGCGCCTCAAAGCAATGCTGTGTTTCCGATCCATCCTCTATTAGAGGGAGTTTTGTTCCAAGATTGGAACAAGCCAGATAAGATCTTCTTACCACCTAAGAAGTTCTCTGTCCTATATCCTATGGAAGAAAAATTTTCCAAAAGATGGGCTACTCCTGCAGTGGACGCAGCCATCTCATGTGTTAACAAATCGTTAACATGCCCTGTAGAAAACATACAGGTGTTCAAGGATCCAGTTGATAAGCGCTTGGAAGCACTACTTAAGAACTCCTTCACTACTGCAGGGGCAGTAGTACAGCCAGCTGTGGCTGCGATTGGGGTCGCTCAAGCATTATCGGATCAATTTAAGCAGATGCTTAAACTTATTCCTGCCCAGCAGGCAGAAGAATTTTCAGATGTCCCTAAGGCCATATGTTTTACGGTAGACGCAATCAAGGATTCTATCCAGCAAGCGTCACGTTTATCGTTATCCCTTATCCATATGAGAAGACTCTTATGGTTAAAAAGCTGGGAGGCTGAGCCCCCATGCAAGAAGCTCCTGGTAGGGTTCCCCTTCCATGGAGGACGACTCTTCGGAGAAGACCTAGATAAATACATTCAGACCATTTCAAACGGCAAGAGTACTCTCTTGCCAACTAAGAAGAAGGTTCAGGGGCCTGCGTTTAAACGACAGTATTCCCCTGGGCAGGGGCCCTCTAATGCCAAGCAGTATCGACGGCCTCCTGCAAAAGCAAACTTCGGCTTCAACAGCAAATCACAAGGACAGGCTGTTAGAGGCAAAAGGCAGTGGTTTCGCAAACCAGCAAAACCAGCCCCCAAGCCAACCTTATGAAGGGGCGCCCCCACCCACGAAGGTGGGGGGAAGGCTGCGACTCTTTTC
The DNA here is from genome assembly GCF_905171775.1 of Rana temporaria. Classification (NCBI taxonomy): domain Eukaryota; kingdom Metazoa; phylum Chordata; class Amphibia; order Anura; family Ranidae; genus Rana; species Rana temporaria. The sequence goes on from NC_053493.1 coordinate 290,937,100, forward strand.
AGAGATTTGGGAAGCCAGCATTCCCGACGAGTGGGTACGGTCTTCCGTGGCCACAGGCTACAAATTAGATTTCCTAAGGTTTCCTCCTCCTCATTTCCAGGAGTCGAGGATTCCAAACGATCCGCCTCGGATTCCGGCCAGCCTGGAACAGGGGCTGGGTTTCTACTCCAACCTATTCATCATCCCCAATGGAGATGTCAGGCCAATTTTGGACCTAAAGATGGTAAATGCATATCTAAAGATCCGCTCATTTCGGATGGAATCCGTGCGGTCAGCAGCTGCCACACTCCAGAAGGACGACTTCATGGCGTCCATAGACATAAAGGATGCCTACCTTCATGTTCCAATTTATCAGCCACATCAAAGATATCTACGCTTCATGGTGGCTTCGCGTCACTTCCAATTCGTGGCGCTTCCCTTCGGGTTGGCTACGGCCCCCCGGGTGTTCACGAAGGTCCTAGCTCCGATCCTAGCCAAGCTAAGGATCCAAGGGGTCACGATCCTAGCATACCTGGACGACCTCCTAGTCATAGACCACTCGTCTCCCGGCTTGGAGCGAGCAGTGGCCCTCACGGTCCAATACCTCGAGAGGTTCGGCTGGGTCCTAAATCGAGAAAAGTCAGCTTTCCAGCCCACAAGGCAGTTGGAATATCTCGGCATGAGATTAGACACAGAACAACAAGGAGTGTTCCTACCTCTGAGGAAGGTAAAAGCCATCAAGGAATTAATCCTACTGTTTCTAAGCAAGAAAGAACCGACTATTCGCCTATGTATGAGGTTACTAGGCAAGATGGTGGCCACATTCGAGGCGGTACCATACGCCCAGAGCCACACTCGCATCCTACAGGCAGCCATCTCTGTCAGCATGGAGCAGAAGGCCACAGGCCTTGGATATCCCGTTGCCGCTCTCATCAAGAGTCCGACAAAGTCTGTGTTGGTGGTTAGACCCTCAGAATCTACTGAAAGGGAAGTCTTTCAGCCCAGTGGCTTGGAAGATAGTGACCACAGACGCCAGCCTGACGGGCTGGGGAGCAATTTTGGATGGTTGCACTCGCCAAGGTACTTGGGCAAAGCCAGAGAAGCAGTTGCCCATCAACATCTTGGAGCTCAGAGCTGCTCGACTAGCCCTCAGGGCTTGGACGTCAAAATTGCAGGGGTTCCCGGTGAGAATTCAATCAGACAATGCCACGGCCGTGGCATACATAAATCACCAAGGGGGAACCAGGAGTCAAGCCGCTCAGAGAGAGGTGAGCTTGATTCTCCTATGGGCAGAGGCTCATGTGCCCTGCATATCGGCAATATTCATTCCAGGAGTGGACAACTTTCAGGCGGACTTCTTAAGCCGCCAGACTCTATGGCCGGGGGAATGGTCTCTGCATCCACAAGTCTTTCAAGCACTCTGCCAAAGATGGGGAGTGCCGGACGTGGATATCATGGCATCGAGACTCAACAAGAAACTAGACAGGTTCATATCCCGCTCAAGGGATCCGATGGCCTGCGGAACCGATGCGTTGGTTTTCCCTTGGCATCAGTTCAAACTTCTTTATGCGTTTCCCCCGCTCCAGTTACTACCCCGCCTGCTGCGCAGGATCCGGGTGGAGCACATACCAGTCATCCTGGTAGCTCCAGCATGGCCCAGAAGGGCATGGTACTCACTAATCTTAAGGATGGTAGTGGGAGACCCTTGGACTCTTCCTCTACGGCCAGACCTGCTATCGCAAGGTCCGATCCTCCACCCTGCCTTACGGCATCTAAATTTGACGGCCTGGAAGCTGAATCCCTGATTCTCAGGGGTAGAGGTCTGTCTCAGAAAGTAATCTCTACCCTAATCAGAGCCAGGAAACCGGTCTCTAGGGTGATTTATTACAGGGTCTGGAAGGCCTATGTAGGCTGGTGTGAGTCCAAGCGATGGCTTTCTCGCAAATTTACCATCGATAGAGTATTAAGTTTTCTCCAGCTAGGAGTGGATAAAGGATTGGCATTAAGCACAATCAAAGGACAGATTTCTGCTCTGTCAGTGTGGTTTCAGCGGCCGCTGGCCACCCACTCGCTGGTTAAGACCTTCCTTCAAGGGGTCTTACGTATTAGACCTCCAGTTAAATCCCCGCTTTGTCCGTGGGATTTAAATCTTGTTCTGTCAAGTTTACAGAAACAACCGTTTGAGCCGTTGGCTGATATTCCTTTGGTTCTACTGACAAGGAAGTTAGTATTTTTGGTTGCCATAGTTTCCGCAAGAAGAGTTTCGGAGCTGGCAGCCTTATCCTGTAAGGAACCATATCTTGTTTTTCATAAGGACAGGGTCGTTCTCCGCCCTCATCCTTCCTTCCTACCGAAGGTCATATCCAGTTTTCATTTGAACCAGGATTTGGTATTACCATCCTTCTTCCCTAAACCTACTTCCAGAAAGGAAGGGTTGCTGCATACCTTGGATATTGTCAGGGCCATGAAGGCCTATCTTAAAGCTACAAAGAAGATCCGGAAAACAGATGTGCTGTTCATTCTACCGGATGGGCCCAAGAAGGGGCAGGCAGCTGCAAAGTCCACCATTTCTAGGTGGATTAAGCAATTTATCACTCAGGCCTACGGCTTGAAAGGGTTGCCTCCTCCAGTATCATTAAAGGCTCATTCTACTAGAGCCATGGGCGCCTCCTGGGCAGCACACCACCAGATCTCTATGGCTCAAGTTTGCAAGGCGGCAACCTGGTCTTCTGTCCACACGTTTACAAAATTCTACAAGTTGGACGTAAGAAGGAATACTGATACTGCCTTCGGGCAGGCAGTGCTGCAGGCTGCAGTTTGAGACCCTCGGATTCCGGGGGCTCCTCTTTTTTGAGTTAAATTTAAAATTTAAAAATTATTTTTCTCAACTAAGTTGGATTTATTATGATTTGAGTATATCTCTAAATTAAATCCTTTTGTCTTGGAGATGTTCTCCCTCCCCTCATTGTAAGCATTGCTTTGGGACATCCCATATAGTAATGAATGCCGCTCTGTGTCCCGTGATGTACGATAAAGAAAAAGAGATTTTTAATACAGCTTACCTGTAAAATCTTTTTCTTGGAGTACATCACGGGACACAGAGCTCCCACCCCTCTTTTTTGAGGACCATTTTGGGAGGCATACTGCTTGCTACAAAACTGAGGTACTCCTCCTATGGGAGGGGGTTATATAGGGAGGGGCATTTCCTGTTTGAGATTGCCAGTGTCTACACCTGAAGGTACTCCATATAACCCATATAGTAATGAATGCCGCTCTGTGTCCCGTGATGTACTCCAAGAAAAAGATTTTACAGGTAAGCTGTATTAAAAATCTCTTTTTTTGCAAAAACTTCTGTCAGACAGGCATTTGGACCACTTCCGGGTTCGGATCCCCGCGGGGAATCCAGCCTGGTACGTCATCCCCCCCGCTGTCTTCTGGGAAACACTGTTCCCAGGAGAAAGCGGGGACCAGTGACGGCGCGCCGCGATCCTCACGCTTGCGCAGTAGGGAATCGGGCAGTGAAGCCGAAAGGATTCACTTCCTGATTCCCTCACCGAGGATGGCGGCGGAAGCAGCCGAGGACCGAGCGATTGCTCAGCCTCGGCTGCTGACATCGCAGGGGCACTGGACAGGTAAGTGTCCATTTTTTAAAAGTCAGCAGCTGCCTTATTTGTAGCTGCTGGCTTTTAAAAAAATAAAAATTTGTCCGAACCTCCGCTTTAATACACAGTATATTTGTATTAAAAGTATATTTCTCTTTTTAACTGGCAAATTGGAAATTTTCAGAATTACCTTTTACAGCCAGCAGGTGGAGCTCTATGCAATCCCCATGCTCTTTGAAGTCAAAGTATAACATAAGTGTATATACATACACACACGTACAGCGTATATACATATACAAATACAGAGTTTCAACATAAAGGTGGACTATAATTTTTTTGGAGTATATTTTTGTGTTACAAACTACATTTTTTCACTGACTTTTTTTTAAAGATACATACATATAGATCGATATATCTATCTATCTATAGATATTGCCCCACTATACAGATACAGTGGGGCAAAAAAGTACTTAGTCAGCAACTAATTGTACAAGTTCTCCTACTTAAAAAGATGAGAGGCGCCTGTAATCGTCATCATAGGTAAACCTCAACTATGAGAGACAAAATGTGGAAACAAATCCAGACAGACAATCACATTGTCTGATTTGGAAAGAATTAATTTGTAAATTATGGTGGGAAATAAGTATCTGGTCTCTACAAACAAGCAAGATTTCTGGCTCTCACAGACCTGTATCTAATTCTTTAAGAGGCTCCTCTGTCCTCCACTCATTACCTGTATTAATGGCACCTGTTTGAACTTGTTATCAGTATAAAAGACACCTGTCTACAACCTCAAACAGTCACACTCCAAACTCCACTAAGGTGAAGACCAAAGAGCTGTCGAAGGACACCAGAAACAAAATTGTAGATCTGCACAAGGCTGGCAAGACTGAATCTGCAATAGGCAAGCAGCTTGGTGTGAAGAAACCATCTGTGGGAGCAATAATTAGAAAATGGAAGACATACAAGACCACTGATAATCTCCCTCGATCTGGGGCTCCATGAAGATCTCACCCCGTGGGGTCAAAATGATCACAAGAACGGTGAGCAAAAATCCCAGAACCACACGGGGGAACCTAGTGAATGACCTGCAGAGAGCTGGGACCAACGTAACAAAGGCTACTATCAGTAACACACTACACCGCCAGGGACTCAGATCCTGCAGTGCCAGACGTGTCCCCCAGCTTAAGACAGTAGATGTCCGGGCCCGTCTGAGGTTTGCTAGAGAGCATTCGGATGATCCAGAAGAGGATTGGGAGAATGTCATATGGTCAGCTGAAACCAAAGTAGAACTGTTTGGTAGAATCACAACTCGTCGTGTTTGGAGAAGAGAGAATGCCGAGTTGCAACCAACACACCTTACCTACTGTGAAGCATGGGGGTGGCAACATCATGCTTTGGGGCCGTTTCTCTGCAAAGATCTGTGTACATGAAAGAATGAATGGGGCCATGTATCGTGAAATTTTGAGTGCAAACCTCCTCCCATCAGCAAGGGCATTGAAGATGAAACGTGGCTGCGTCTTTTAGCATGACATTGATCCCAAACACACCGCCCTGGTAACAACGGAGTGGCTTCGTAAGAAGCATTTCGAGGTCCTGGAGTGGCCTAGCCAGTATCCAGATCTCAAACCCATAGAAAACCTTTGGAGGGTTTTCTATGGAGCTCTAGGGGAGATCTGCATGGAGGAATGGGCCAGCATACAAGCAGCAGTGTGTGACAACCTTGTAAAGACTTACAGAAAACGTTTGAACTCGGTCATTGCCAACAAAGGATATATAACAAAGTATTGAGATGAACTTTTGATATTGACCAAATACTTATTTTCCACCATCATTTGCAAATAAATTCTTTCCAAATCAGACAATGTGATTGTCTGGATTTGTTTCCACATTTTGTCTCTCATAGTTGGAGGTATACCTATGATGACAATTACAGGCCTCTCATCTTTTTAAGTGGGAGAACTTGCACAATTGGTGGCTGACTAAATAATTTTTTTGCCCCACTGTATATCCATCTATCTAAAATCTTCACAAATTACCATTTAACAACAGAATGCACAAAACATACTATTCCCAGGGCATTATGGATTGAGCAGAAGCTGCTTTCTTTCAGACTTCCAATCTATTATTAAATCCCTTACACAGAGCTGTCTTAAGGAAGGAGGAGGCGAGGGGGGAATTACATGTCTGTGAATTTTAGTTTGAGCTACTAAAAACGCTTTGAAGAGGCATCTTGATACAGGGGCGCTAAAGAGATGGTATACAATTAGTGAAAGGAGTTAAAGGAGTGAAAGGAGTTAGAAGGGAAACATTTGCTGGCTGAATATGAAAATACAAATAACTCATACAATTACATTTCCTTTTTACTTCAGTCCTGACAATAATGAAGAAAATGTAAACAAAAAAAAAACAAAAAAAATACAAAAAAAGGTATAAAACAAAAAGTAGAACATGCCCTATTTTTTCAGCACAAAGTGTGTAAAAGGATGCAAGCACACTGCAATGCACATAAATGTGAGAATCAAAACAGTCTATGTGAAGTTTAAAAAAAATATATATAAAATATTGCAGTGTATTTCAAAACATAACAGCATCAAAATACTGTTAATGCATGTGCAATTACACGTGCTCAACGCACACATCTCTATATGAATGGATCCTAAAGCAGATAAACCACTTATCCAATTCAAATCTATATATATATAAAACTCAACGTGTGTGTGTGTGTGTGTGTGTGTGTGTGTGTATGTATGTGTATGTATGTTCCAGCATCACGTCCAAACGGCTAAAGATATTAACATGAAACTTGGCACACATGTTACTTATATGTCAGCAACAAACATAGGATAGGTGGTTTAACCCTTACCCACCCCCATTTGCCATGGTCGGGGTTTTTCTTTAAAGTCCCATTCAACTCTATGGGAAATACATGTTACTTCATAACTTCCAAACGGCTGTAGATATTTCGATAACACTTGGTCACATGTTACTTATATGTCCACTTAAACTATAGGATAGTTAATTTAACTACCCCCATTTGCCATGGTCGGGGTTTTTCTTTAAAGTCCCATTCAACTCTATGGGAAATACATGTTACTTCATAACTTCCAAACGGCTGTAGATATTTCGATAACACTTGGTCACATGTTACTTATATGTCCACTTAAACTATAGGATAGTTAATTTATCCCTTAACTACCCCCATTTGTGAGGGTCGGGGTTTTTGTTTAAAGTCCCATGCAAATCAATGGGAAATGTATGTTCCCACATAACTTCTGTACGCCTGCAGATATTTCAATAATACCTGGTACACATATTACTTATATGCCAAATAAAAATATATGACAGTTAAATTAACCCTTACCTACACCCTTATATAAAAGATGGGTATATTTATATTACTATGATTTTCCTCCCCAAAAGTTAAGATAGGAAGACCGGGCAACGCCGGGTATTCAGCTAGTATGTCCATAAAAAAGAATGGCTATTAAAATGACAGTACACATCTACTTCAGCACATAATCGGCATAGTCAAATGAAGACTGCCTTTACAACTCCTTTAAGTTGAACAGAACAGATACCAAAATATATACTTTTAGCATTTGTCCCTGTTTAGCACAAAAGAATGGGCAAAACACCAAAAAATTGTCACAAAGAATCTAATAAAAACTTCATGGGTATAGATATAGAGCAGTTCAATTACCTACACGTCTGAAACATTTCACATTTTATCATTATTGTCAGCATAAAAGTCTTTAGGATTACTATAACAGATACAATAAATGATGCATGTTTACATAAAAAAAAAAACCTTTGGGGATCTTTGGTGACCAATAATTAAAGCAAACCTGTACCCAGCAAGTTTAATAAAAAATGAAATAAAAGTGTATATATATATATATATATATATATATATATATATATATATATATATATATATATATATATACACACACACACATACATATACACACACACACACACACACACACACACACACAAAATGCGCTTTTAATGGTGAAAACACTACATTTTGCTCCACTATAAGGAACACCATCGCAGTGCTTTTATCTTAGCAAGAGGGTGGTGGGAGCGGACTGTCAAACACCACCTGCAGGGAACTTGCACACGCTTCATGAATAGGATGAATAACAATGCCTGCAAGCACTTTAAGATAAGAAAGAAAAATAAGAGGATAGAGGTTTAAAGACCCTTGGGTTCTCTTCCCTGGGACACACTTCCATTACCAACCATTGCTTTATTTAATATTAAATGCACATCTATAATAATAATAATAACAATAAATGCAGGTAAAAAAAATAAACAATAAATGTGCATTTATTTATTTTTCTTTACTCTGCAGCCTTTTATGCATTGCACCCGCGATCAGCAGATTGCAGGTGCAATGCCTTGATCCTGCAGACTCTCAGTACACTATCTGCCCATACCCCTGATATGGAAACAGTTACTGAATGGCAGGAAGGTCAATGGACTACTAGAGCACTCACTGAGACTTTCACAGTTCATTGAGAACTACAAGTTGTCAGCTACAGTGAACGACAATACTTGTAGTCAAATTCATTCACAGGAAACAGAGAATGAATGGCACAGCCGTGTTGCTGGAGCGACAGCATGCACAGGGGGATCCCCTGATCAGTGTCACAAAGCAGGGGAGTGCTGGCGGTGGGAGGTTGCTGCACAGGAGCATGTTACACCTTAAATATGGGTCTAACATACATACAGTGAGAAAAAAAGTATTTGATCACCTGCTGATTTTGTAAGTCTGCCCACTAAAAAAAGAAATGATCAGTCTATACCTTTTAATGGTAGGTTTATTTTAACAGTATGAGACAAAACAACAAAAATATCCAGAAAAACGCATTTCAAAAAAAGTTATAAATTGATTTGCATTTTGATGCGAGAAATAAGTATTTGATACCCCTTCAATCAGCAAGATTTCTGGCTCCCAGGCGTCTTGTATACAGGCAACAAGCTAAGATAAGGGCCCTTTCACACGGGGCGGATCAGTAATGATCCGCCTCCGTGTGTCTGTAAGCTCAGCAGGAATCGCTCCGTAGATCCCCACTGAGCCGTCGGATGACAGGGCGGTCCCCGCACACTGTGCAGGGACTGCCCTGTCTTATCTCCGCTCTCCCCTATGGGGGGATCGGATGAACACGGGCCGTGTGTCTGTGTTCATCCGATCCGCAGACGGGAAAAAAAAATAGGACATTCTTCCGTCTGCAAAATCAGATCTTTGTGGAGGTGGGCGATTACGGGTGTCAGCGGATGTTTATCCGCTGACACCCGCAATCACATAGGGACCAATGTATGTCCCTTTTTCATCCGCAAACGGATGGATGAAAAAGCGGACATACGGTCCGCACGTCTGAAAGGGCCCTTAGGAGCACCCGCTTAAAGGGAGTCAGCTGTCCACAGAAGCAATCAATCAGATTCCAATCTCTCCACCATGGCCAGGACCAAAAAGCTGTCCAAGGATGACAGGGACAAGATTGTAGACCTACACAAGGCTGAAATGGGCTACATAGCCAAGCAGCTTGGTGAGAGGGCGACAACAGTTGGTGCCATTATAGGGTTGTCCTGAAAACTATACTAGTATCGGCACAGATACCGAGCATTTGCACGAGTACTTGTACTCGCACAAATGCTCCCGATGCCTAAGCCGATACCTGGGAGAGGCGGCGCAACCAGAAGTCAGCGGGCGGAGCGCGAGTACTCAAGCATTGGAACTAGGCAAGCTGGCAGGGAAGCAGGGCACAGACGATTTATCCATTGGGATCAGTGACTGTAGCTATCACATTCGGTAACGGAAGTGACGTTCCATGTTACCGTCAGCAGTTGAACATCCCGACGCCCATCTTGGCACACCCTGCACTCGGCCGCAGTAATCCGGCAGCGGACATCTGGTTACACCCAGCCCATATAGTTCGGGCTGGGTGTAACAAGATGTCCGTGCTGCTTTTATGCAGCCCAGTGCCATCTATTAGTGCCCATCAGTCAGATCAGTGCCAGCCATCAGTGCTGAATATCAGTGGTGCCCTCAGGGTAAGTGTTGGAGGGCTGCTGCACACAGAAGGCTTTTTATCCTAATGCATGAAGTTAAAAAACCTTCTGCCTTTACAACCCCTTTAAAGTCCCTGGTATGGATCTTGGTTATTCGTGCCCCTCCAGTTTTGACTGTGGTATCTCCTGTGCCCCCCTATATATTGTTCGAAGAGTTGCCACTGCCAATTAATGATCTGCATATGATATATAAACAACTGTAAGACAGAGAAGTTGTTTAACAGAACATTCACAAATTATCAGCTACATCTCAGATACTGCCAAAGGTAATCAGCATCTGAACTGTAAGGCTGCAGATGGTGGGTATACAATTTCCATCATAAACAAATGTAATGTTCTGCGCATTATGAGGTAAAATGTTTACCATAACAATCTGCTTTCCTTTCTTAAGGCAGCAATAAATCAGGTACCTGGGCTGTTGTCCCTGGCAGTCATTTGCATGAGAAGTGCCATCTGTTTGCGTTCAGATAACGGGTAACCGAAGAGGATGTTAACTGGAGTAGATTTCTTGTTTCCAGACTCTTTCTTTACTTTCTTTTTTTCTGGACCTTCTTTCTCTGTAATTGCAAAAAGTACAAAAGTACAAAAGTGCATGTAAAAAGGCTCGGCTAGAACAAGATCTGTACACTTATATATGCAGTCTGATTGAATTTATACATAAACATATAAAAACACTGTAAATTCTTTTTTTTTTTGAGCGAAAACACCTGTCAATTGCAAACAGTGAAACTAAAGCAAGGTTAAAAAAAAAAACGCCAATTAAAAAACACCACCACCACATGATAAAAGCAAAGTATTGTCACAGTAGAGTTTAGAGGGTGTCTTCCACAGTCACACGCAGAGCTCTAATCTTAAATGAATGTGTAGCATCAGCTGATTTTTGTTGCTATGGAAACCTCTGTCTGCAGTTCTCTCCTTGGGTAATGGTCATCTTGTACTAGTTTCATTTAAAATGCTCTTCTGTCGAGTGAGAATGCAAGCTGGCAAGTGCTGCCCAGCCCCCCACAAGTAAAACAGCAGGGGCTTCGCTTGACAGAGAAACAGAGTTCCACATCTGATGTCTAAATGCTGTTCTTGCGAGTATTTTTTTGGCTGGGGTATGCCCATTTAATTCAACCATGCCCCAATGCAAATCCCCGCAGTAAACAGCATACCTGACCATCAATACACCACACCACATATCTGAAAAAAGTCACGTAGACATGTTGTGGTGCATTGTCAGGTATGTTTTTTGATGTGTGGACACTCATGGAAATTTTACATCTACCTCTAACAACCAGAACTTTGATATTAAACATTTCATTACCTGCAACAGTACCCATGTGGTCTATGCTCTAAAATGTCCTTGCGGTTTATTATATATAGGACGTACCAAAAAGGATGCCAACGGTTAGGATAGCCAAGCATATCCACAATATCAAGATCGAATTTAAAGATCACAATGTGTCCTTACATTTTAAGCTAAAACACAATCAAGATCCATCTGGTTTGGAATTCTGGGGGGGTAGAACTCCTCGAGACACACTGAAGGGGTTCTCACCTTGTTCGTGAATTGTCTAATCGCGAAACCCAGTGGATTTTTTTAACCAATGTTTTATTTCCCAGAGGTCTGAATATAGAACTAGACATTAATGGTTTCATTAGTGATACTTAACAGAATTTGTCATATCCTGATTTTATCGATATCATTTTTAACATTTACGGTAATTATCTTTTGAACCACCCCGAGATTTATGATTATAATTATATGATTGGGGGGATGACGTGGTGCACGTGAGGCACGCACGCCGAGGGAGGAGCAGCCCGCGCCCGCGCCACGGATCGGACCTGACCTGCCCTGCTCACGGGGGATGGACGAAGCCGGAAGATCCGAGGACGTATCAGCGGTGGCAGCCACGACGCAGAGTGGGAGTCTGCTGAGCTGCTAGACCGCTGACCGTCCGAACTGCTCTCCCCCGCTGCCCAGCTGAGACCCCCCCCCTCTCCTGTCCCCTCGGTTCCCTCGAGGGTTACGCCGGAACGCCAGAACGAGCGGTGCAGGGAGGAGGGAGCAGGAGCTGCAAATCGAGGTGGGCGCTCCTGGTCCTTGGCCCCCCTGCTGACCCCAACGCCCCTCCCGGCACTCAGGTAATACCTTTCCTTTAGCATTCAATGCATCGCAGATGTAGCCTGAAAATGCCAGTAAACTGAGTAAGAGGTCAACATTGAAACGGAGGGATCGGTAAGATCGGCAGTATATGTACAGCATATCACCCTTTTTTTTTTTTTTTTGGTTCCTCATACCAGAATGCTATATGTGACTGTAAGAATATAGAATAAGCCTCAAATTACTCAAGTATTAAGTCGATAACTGCAGGAACTAAGTTACAACCTTTCTCTACAATGAATTTCTCTGTCATATTAATGGCCAGCTGACTACAGGGAATTTGGCTACAATTTTAGACGGTCCTGCACAGTGAGGGGTGGTATTGCCAGGTGTAATATTCCTCGGGATCTGTTGACTGACCCCCCCTAAAGTCTCTTATGCGCAGTCTAAATCAGCGAGGCATTTATTCCTAGAGTCGCATGTCCTGTTTTTCCCTGAGAAATCACAGCGGGATAGGGTCAGACCTTTCAAGGTTGGACGCCACGAGGATTACCTCACCTACCCTAGGTCACCTCATATAGACCCCTTACCTGGCCTGAGGGGTGACGGAGTCGGATGGATTGATGGCGGGGTAAGAGAAGCGGTTAGAGGAGAGAGCGGCGATATTGGGGCCGTCCCTGCTGGCGCAAACCTTGAAAGACACGTAAACATACGCACCTACCCACGTACATACAAATCACTACCGACTCATTTCCAACTATTGTAAACAGCCACCGAAGCCCCCCTTAGTTCCTCTAACCCGGGCGGACACCCGGGTGACCTCCAACGTCAAAAGGGGCATTGCTGACCTCCCAGAGCCAAGGTCAAGGGGCAACGGAACTAAGTCCGCTAAGCTATTCTCAGCAGAGTGCTTTCTCCTGATGGGGATACAAAACCCAAGAGTGAGAAGATAGTATAAATATCCCCAAGGGGTGGCACTCTTTTATTAGTGGGTTCTCCGGTGACTGGGTTTCAGAGCTCCCTTGGTACCCCCCGGGGGCCATACTTAGAAGGCTCAGACCGATAGCATTATGAAAACAGTGTGTGGGTGAACTTCCCCCTTTACTTACTACCGGTTACATAGATGCCCCCTGGACCCCCTAGAACCCTAGTGTAAAACCTGTTGAAGGGGAAATCTACACCCCTAAGACCCGCTCTCCCTCCCTAAAAAGCAAACCCATCATCAACAACAAAAAAAAAAAAAAAAGGGGAGGGGTAGTGACTACCCGCTGCTCAAACTGGGGAAGCGTATTAGAGGGTTTAAAAAACACAACATGAATAGATCCACAAGGGGGGCCGCCCCGAAAATCCCTAAAGATAATCCCCCCACTAGTACAATCAGACATTACATGACGCCCGATGGGAGCTCCAAAAACCCAGGTCTGTCAAAAAAAGCGGAAAAAAAACCGGGACAACTAAGAAGGGAGCAGGGGGGGCGGTCACCCCAATTGCAGACACATCAATAGAATGTGAGTATGAAATCAGTCAAACGGATGACCCCAGACCGGACACTCATATCCCTACAAAGGGGGAATTAGATGGGATGCTAAAGAGACTGGAAAATGTGATAAGAGAAGAGATTACCTCGTTGAGAAAGGACTTATTCCATATGTTGGAACGGGTAGAGGAAGTGGAAAAAATAATGGAAAAGCAGGATCTAGAATTAAATGATCTAAAAAAACAACATCAGACTATGAAACAAAACCAGAGGTGGTTGCAATACCGCTTAGAGGACCAGGAGAACCGGGATAGAAGACAGAATCTAAGAATACGAAACATCAAAGAGGAGAAAGGCGAAGATTTGAGAAAAATTCTCAATGACCCGTTTCTCCCCCTTCTAGATAATGGTATGGAGGGCCCCCTCAAAATTGAACGGGTACACCGCGTAGGAAAGATTAGGGAGGGAGGAGGCAAATGGTACAGGGATATCATCGTGAGGTTCAGATATTTCGAAGATAAAGATGAGATCTGGACAAAACTGAGAAGAAAGCCCCCTTTATGCTACGACGGAACTGAAATCCAGATTTTTACTGACCTAGCTTGGGAGACCCTGGCCAGAAGAAGGACCCTGAAACCCCTTTTGGAACAGATGCGCCTGCTCAATATAAATTATCAATGGGGGTTCCCGGCATGCCTGGTAGGCCGCAAAGAGGGGGTCTCTGCTAAGCTGATATTCCCTGAGGACTTGGAAGGGTTTTGTTGCAAATTAAATATGCCTGTGCTGGAGATTCCCGGCTGGGCTGAATAGTTGTATGGCATTAATGGGTCCTTCTAGCAGCTTAAGAGAAGTTAGACTTGGGGCATCTGGGGGGGTTGGGAGGGGGAAGGGGGGGGGGACTGGAAAGGGGAGCAAGGAGGCAGATCCGCAACTCCACCCATAGAAGATCAACCCCCAGAAGACTACCCTGGGGGGAACATGGGAGGGCGGGGTGTCGGGAGGCCCACCTCATTTAGGAGAACCGACGAGTAGGGGAGACCGAGGATCTCTACGGTTCTGAGGCGATGCTCAAGCCTAGGTGGGGGGGGGGGGGGGGGGGGGGAAGGGGTGAGGGAAGGGAGGGAAAAGGAAATCTGGCTCTCAGGGGATCTCCCAGAAAGATGGAGGAGGTGTCACGGGAATAGGATATGGCAGAAGTAAAATTTTTATCCTACAATGTGAAGGGATTAAACTCAGCCGTTAAAAGATTGAAGATCTTAGCAGAGATTGAACAATATAGGGCGGACATAGTGTATATTCAGGAAACTCACTTGACCTTAGACTCAAACATCAAGTTATACTCCCCAAGATACCCAATCTGGTTCTATGGAGACGCCATCTCTAAACGGTCAAGGGGAGTAGCAATTGGGTTCACAAGAGAGCTTGGTTTTATTTTGGAGGCAAGGATGACAGACCCCGAAGGGAGATTCTTGTTTCTAAAAGGAAAACTAGATAACACGGTCTATACGCTTGCAAACATTTATGCCCCAAACATACACTCAACCCAATATCTAGGAAAAATCCTGGGGAAGTTGAAAAATTTCTCAGAAGGTTATATAGTTTTGATGGGAGACTTGAATTTTGCTATGAATCCGAAGGAAGATAGTACGTTCCGGGGGAGGGAGACAATTAATGCCTACCTACAAAAAATAAAGCATAAGATTCACGATAGTCAATTAGTAGATGCTTGGAGGATCTTCCATCCTAATGTACAAAATTATACATTTTTCTCTCCCCCCCACGGAACGTACTCCAGAATTGACTACATCTTGGTTGATCATAGGTTGCTGGATTCTATCATAGAGACGGACATTGGAATTATGACCGTCTCAGACCACGCCCCAATAACTATGAAAATTAAATCATCTATACAAAAGAGCCAACGGTCTGAGTGGCGACTAGACGACAACTTGATTCGGGACGAAGGCGGGGCAAGTAGGGTAGAAGCCGAACTCAAACAATTTTTTCTCTTTAATGATACAGAGGGAGTCTCTAGTGCCACCCTTTGGGAGACACACAAAGCATATATAAGAGGAATCCTGATTGCTGAGGCTGTAAAAAAAAAAAAAGAGAGAAAATGTAAAACTAATGCTTTGAGAAAAGATATAGAGACCTTAGAACGGAAACATAAAGCTCAGGGCTCCAAAGAGATTTACCATAACCTAATTTTAAAGAGAGATGCACTCAAGGAGATTATGGAGCAAGAAGCCAGGAACAAACTTAACTGTATTGCGAGAGAGAGGTATATCTGGGGTAATAAACCCAGTAAGCTCCTAGCTAAAATGGCCCAAAAAAAGAAAACCAGAAATTACATTGAAAAAATTAAAAGGAAAGATGGGAATTTTGCTTATTCAACCAGAGAAATCGCGGATACATTTAAAAATTATTACGAGGAATTATATACAATAAAACACCCAGCCTGGCAGGC
The DNA here is from genome assembly GCF_905171775.1 of Rana temporaria. Taxonomy (NCBI): domain Eukaryota; kingdom Metazoa; phylum Chordata; class Amphibia; order Anura; family Ranidae; genus Rana; species Rana temporaria. The sequence continues at coordinate 290,952,795 of NC_053493.1, forward strand.
AGGGGAAAGAGATGCTAAGACCCGAGATTTCTTGGATAAAGCAGGATTACCCAGAATAGAGGAGATAGAAAGTCTCAATATGGACCGTCCTATAACGGAAGAAGAAATAAAAAACTCGTTGAAAAACACGTTGGGCGGGAAGAGTCCCGGCCAGGACGGTTTTTCCGTCATGTACTATAAAAGATTTAGCGACATCCTAATACCGAGGATGTGCAAATATTTCAACGGGCTTGGGTCCGAATTCGAAACTAGCAAGGAAGCAATAGCCGCCACGGTCGCCATAATTTTGAAAGAGGGGAAGGATCGTTCAATTTGCTCGGGATACAGACCTATCTCCCTGCTGAACACTGACATTAAGCTTTTTGCTAAAATTCTTGCGGAACGCCTGAAAGGGGTTATGCACCTGTTAGTGCACCCTGATCAGGTAGGTTTTGTCCCCAATAGAGAGGGCAAAGACAACAGCCTAAGAGCAATCCTCCTGCTCCAGACCATAAGGCAGAATGCGCCCCCAGGTCTATTCCTGTCGGTTGATGCTGAAAAAGCGTTCGACAGGGTAGACTGGGGGCTCATGATGAAGACCCTTACCACCATGGGGATAGGGAATAGGATGGCCCGCTGGATCAAAACACTCTACCACCACCCCACCGCAAAAATTAAAATTAACGGCATGTTATCGGAGTCTTTCGAGATGAAAAATGGGACAAGACAGGGGTGCCCCCTGTCCCCCCTCCTTTTCATTCTATCCTTAGAACCTTTATTGGCTACTATTCGAAAAGACCCAGATATCAAGGGGGTCAGAGTAGAACAGGAGGAACACAAATTGTCGGCCTTCGCTGACGACGTGTTATTTTACGTAACCAACCCGGTAAAATCCATCCCAAAGCTCTCCAAAGTATTGCAACAATATGGCGCTATTTCAAACTTCAAAATCAATGTAACTAAATCAGAAATCTTGAACATCAACCTAAACAAAAGGGAGGTAGGTCTGGTCAAGGGAATCTGCGCGTTCCCCTGGACTAAAGAACTAAAGTATCTAGGTATTAAACTGGCCAACACGGTGCAGAAGATGTACAAAATAAATTTTGTACCTCTATTAAATGAGATTAAAAATGAACTAAAAAAAAACGGTAAACAAACCCATATCATGGATTGGGCGCATCAATATGCTGAAGATGGTAATAGTCCCAAAAATACTATACAAATTTCTATTAATCCCAATCGCTCTCCCTCAGCAATTTCTTAGAATTCTGAATTCCCTCCTATTAAATTATGTTTGGAAAAATAAAAAGCATAGAATATCCCTCTCTATCCTTAAACAAAGAAAGCCACTCGGCGGCTTGGCAGTCCCGGACATTAAAAGCTACCATAAGGCGGCGGTTCTGTCTCGCGCTGTAGAATGGGCCCGGGGTAGGCCTGACAAAAGATGGGTACAAATTGAACAAGCCCAAATAAGCAAACACTTGAATAATATTATTTGGATCCCTGCACACTATAGAGCACTTGATCACAAAGTACACGATATAACACGATATACTTTACGAATGTGGGACAGGACGCAGTCACAATTAGACGGGAAATTTAACTCCCCTCTAATGAATTTGAAAGAAAATCCCTATTTTGCACCAGGGGAATACAAAATCGGGGGAAAATGGATTAGGGGTGACACTGTACACTTGGGCGATATAGTAAAAGAAGGAGAGATAATGTCCTATGACGATTTGAAATCCAGAACGGATTACTGGAATCTCGATAGGTGGCATTATTCACAGCTGCACCACTTTGCACGGCACCTCCACCACCCATTACGGACGAAGGAGGAGTTAACTCCACTTGAGAAGATATGTATAAAAAAAAATTCAAAGGGCACTATCACTAAATTATACAGTATACTGGTTAAGATAGGATCACGGGGAGAAGCACCCTTTCTGGAAAAATGGGAAAGGGAGCTTGGAATTCCTAGAGGGACAAACACTTTCCAGAGGATCATGCAATTAACCCATTCATCAGCAATAGACATACGAACCGCCGAAGCAAATTATAAGTGTATATCTGGGTGGTATATCACCCCGGATAAAGTAAATAAATATAAAGTAGAACAGACAGCAGAGTGTTGGCGGGGCTGCCGAGAAAGAGGTACGATGGCCCATCTATGGTGGCTATGCCCGAAAATTCAAACTTATTGGGAGGCAATATTAAGTCAAATAAAGACCATCACTGGTGACGAACTAAAGAAGGACCCCTGGGTAGTGCTCTTTCATTGCAGCCAAGGGGGGGTGAGAAACTATAAGCAGTCCTTACTCCCCCACTTGTTAAATGCAGCCAAGAGACTCATACCTAAAAAGTGGCAGGAGACTGAAAGTCCTCAGGTCTGGAATTGGATAGACGCAGTAGAGGAAACATTTAGGTTAGAAGAGTTAAAGGAAAGCCTCTCAGAGACACACAGGGAGTTTGGGGAGAAATGGGAAAAATGGAAGGAATATAAAAAAACATGGAGCTATGCGGAGAAGGTTAGGGGGCACTAGAGTTAGCGTATAACCAAGCAGAATTAAATAACACCCATCACTCCGATAGCCATCGCCAGGTCCTGCTCGTGTGGTTTTTACCTCTTTCCAAAAACCTAAAACTATATTCTCTTAGGTAAAGAGAGTGAGATCCCCGGGAGCCATGATGGGAGCCATGAGGGGAGTGGGGAGGGGGGCGGGGATAAAAATTGTAACTGGTCACTGGCGCACCCTAGCGGGAAAGCGACACTTATAATTTGCTTTCTAGCGCACATGTCCACTGTTCAAAAAAAAAATGCCCAGAGAATATATACCACACATGATGCAACCCACAAACAGAGACGTAAGAAGCATCAAATCATGAGCTGGTCTCTTGAACTTGGTACTAGCTGAGGTGGTAAAAAAAAAAAAAAAAAAAAAAAAAAAAAAATTATATGATTGGGTTATGGGTATTTTAATACAACCCACAGTATATTGATTGTTGATCTTTGCTGATCGTTATTATATTCACATATGAATTATCAGCCGATTTACATAGCTTGATCCACCTTTTAGATAGATGTTCTTATTATATTTTATCTATATCTTTCTTTTTTTTACATATTTGGTTCTATCATATGACGCGGGGTGTATTATTTTATCATGATTTTATTTTTCTACTGTGATCAATATGCGTAGCATGTTATCATCATCTAATGAGTTCTCATTGTGATTAATGTGTTTTATCATAAGGATGAGATATACAAGCGCCTTTAATATGACAAATTATATTTGATATATGGTATGTCATTATTTTTACTCTGTTATTTATGAGAAATATCAGATGAATGACAGATTTGACATACTGCTTGAACTGCCCTCTAGTGGGTGAATCGGCGTTTGCATCATTGCCGAGTGTTGTTTCCGGTCTCTCTAACTCTGGCACACATGTCCTGTATAATCTATTCCTGGTGTCTGCATGAATTGCATTTACTGGGGAGTGGGCGTGTGTGATGTGTTGGAGTATTACCTCGGATTCGTTGTAAGTCCGGGGCGGTACACTTATCCATAGATAAAAGCCAGTGCTGACGTTTTGAGACCACGCCCTCAGACGAAGTCCGGAAGTGACGAAACGCGTTAGGGTCGTGGTCTCGACGTCGAACCGGAAGTGATATTTGCGCTCCACAGAGCGTTGAGATACCCGGAAGTGACAAACGGAGCTGATTTGTACCTCACAGACAGCTGCTAAACCGGTATGTTCGCTTCTAGTTTGATGAGCATTAAGCACTCGCACTTTATCAATGCTTTATTAAATTTGCACAGAGTACGTATATATTGTAAGGGGGGCTGCATTTGGGTATTAAAGTTTTTAAACAATATCATACTATGTGGATTATTTAATATCATTTGCATGAGCCCATTGGATCCTTATTTTATGCGTCCTGTATGGTGGTGAAAGGTGATTGGAAAGAGAAGGAAGATCTGGCTTGGACTTAAGGCAATATACGCTTATCCTTGTGGTAAGTGCACCCCCGAGAGGGGCTTCCTGTGGTCACGAGGTGCTTCATGGGTTAATGGTGGACTCTGAAGATTTTTCATCGCTTGCACTTATGAACTGCACTTTTGGGCACCTCTTATTGCTTTCCTTTATAAGTTTCATCACATAAAGAAGCTTGTTCATTTGAGTTTGAACAAGAGTGCCGCTACAATATTTATTGGACATTGTTTTTTTTTTTTTTTTACACACACACACACAAACTATATATATATATATATATATATATATATATATATATATATATCTCACAAAAAAGTGATTACATTGGTCACATTTTTGTAAATATTTTATTACATCTTTTCATGTGACAACACTGAAGAGATGGCACTTTGCTACAATGTAAAGTAGTGAGTGTACAGCTTGTATAACAGTGTCAATTTGCTGTCCCCTCAAAATAACTAAACACACAGCCACAAGCCATTAGGCTGCATTCACACCTGAGAGTTTTCAGCTCACAAGACGCCCGAAAAAACGCCCAATAAAAATCCTATTAATTTCAAATGGCACCTGTTCATATCTGAGCGTTCTGTCACCTGAAGCAAAATGCCAGAAAACACCTTAAAGGGGTTGTAAAGACAAAAACATTTTCCTCTTAAAATTAAAGTCTGACAGTAGCTGATAAAGTAAAAAGTAATGTTTTGCATTATAACTAGTTTGATACCTGTTGAAATCGAGCTGTTTTATTCACCTCCGTCACTCCTGAATCATTATTCTCACTGACTTCCTGGTTTGCGGTGCGCATTCATTCTTGCTACATCACGGCCTAATGGGAACTACAGTTCCCATTAGGCTTAGCCTCCATGCATGTGAGGGATAAGAGAGCATCTTCACGCAGGGCTGTAGTCATAGGGAGGGGGTGAGCACATTCTGCTTTCCACCATGCAAAACAGCTCAGATGCTGGTGGAAAGCAAGAAGAGGAGAGACAGGAAATGGCATTTTCAAACCTGGATTACTGTATTTTGGAGGTCAAAAGGAAAAACGAGGTAAGTGATTAAATGCTCTAGCTTACAGCAATCAATTGATCTAATAAAAAATTAACCTTTAGTGTTCCTTTAAGCTCAAAAAAAGAACATGAGCTTCTTTGAGGCAGATTACAGGCATTTTTCTGCTTTTTACATTGGTGACTTGTACAAAATCGCGGTGAAACGCTCAGGTGTTAATGCAGCCTAAATGTCTAAACCGCTGGCAACAAAAGTGAAAATGTCCAAATTGGGCCCAAACACTTTTCTTAATTTATGTTAAAAAATAAGTAATTTTTCTTCTACACCAACTGGACCTGTGTTCTGCCCTAACCCGCCATTCACAGTGCTGCCACTCCACACACCCGGCATCAGAAAACACTTGCACCCGGCTGCGCCCCCCAATGCTTGCTAACAGGGCTGACTACAGCCCAGGCACCAGGCCACATTTAGTAGTCGCAATTGCGACATGGGATTTGTCGAGCCCTGCAGTATGGAATATATGTTCATATGAATAAAGCACAGCAGCAAAAAGTAAACAAAATTCCAATAATGCCAGCAAACACCTAATAACACCAAAAACGTATTTAAAAAATAAAAAAGTGCAGCGGAATGCACATTTCCCAAACTGGATGGAATCCCCCACCTGTTGGCTGCAGCCCCACAGGCCTAGTGATGCTATGCACGTGTCAAGGTTTCAAAACAGACCAGGTCAATTCAATATGTAAACAATATGTATTCTGGGGGCGTGGCCTGGCAGGCAATGGAGTGAGACGTGCGGAGACAGAGCTCCTCTTGCAATAGATCCTGACAAACAGATTGCACGCATATTCTGGGTCTTCAAACAGCGCTGACACCGGCTGGAAGGTCCGGGGAGCAGAGAGAGAATGTCGCCGTCAAAGAAACCATCCTCAGCGGTCGACAAGCTGGCAAAATTCCGGCATGAAGGAGGCGAGGACCAGGCCAAAGATGGCGCCGGCGAGGAACGTGGGGAGGACCGCCAGGCCGCAGACACGGCGAAGGTGCTGGAAGCGATCGCAGCGCTGCAGGGCACCTTAACAACAAAGATCGACGAGGTCAAAATAGATATATCTCTAATGAGACAGGACCTAGCCACAGTGAGAGACAGGGTCACAGAAGCAGAGACCCGGATAGGAGCAGCAGAGGACATTCTGCACCCCTTACAGCAGGAAACGGAGGAACTAAAGCGCCAAATGTACCAGCTCCATGCACATCAGGACGAAATGGAGAACAGACTCCGCCGCTGTAATCTGCGATTCATTGGTTTACCAGAGAGAGCAGAGGGCAGAGAACCAGCCGACTACCTAGAAAACCTCCTCATCACAACTTATGGAAGAGAAGCGTTCTCAGTGATGTTTGCGGTGGAAAGGGCGCATAGGATACCAGCTAAGCCCCCACCTGAAGGAGCACCCCCCCGCACGTTTATCGCAAAGTTTCTAAACTTCAGGGACAGAGACACCATTATGCGGTTATCCAGAGAGAAGGGGAATATTAAGCTGGGAAATGGCCACGTGGCGGTTTTTCCGGACTTTTCCAGTGAAGTTCAGAAGAAAAGGGCGCAATTTCAGGAAGTGAAACGCAGACTCCGGGTGCTGCACATCAGATACTCCATGCTGTTTCCTGCCCGTCTGAGAGTGGAGGAAGATGGAAAAGCACAGTTTTTTGACACACCTGCTGCGGCCGTGGCATGGATGGATCGGAAGGGAAGGCAGGAATGGTCCTGTAAATGAGCGATCGTGAGTACACTTGAGATGGGGTGGAGGGGGAGGAATGGACACATACTGCCACAGGAGGGGGCCCCAAAGTCATGGATAATAGCGGGACAAGACAGTGTAACTGTGCAGACACCCCTGGGGCACGAGACACCTAGCTCGCTTTCCAGCCCCCCCTCTCCCATATGGTTTGTTTCTACCATGCAGTATCTGTACAGTCAGATTGATCTGAAGGTGGCCCCCCACTTTGCCTCCCCCCCGGGCCCGGGGGGGAAGACCGAGTCCCCCATATTTCTACACCTTTAGACACAGGCTTGGATAGGGACAAGAGCCGCAAGCCGGATGCCCAGACGCATATAATGGCCGTTGGAAAGAGACTGAGACAATGTGAAGCCTGATGCACCGAATCCTCTAGTGCAAGAGGAGCCCAGGCCTAATGTTTGCCTGGGATCACTGATCTCACACGTGTTAGATCCACACCTGGATCAGTGGACAATCGTCCCCAAGGAAAAGTATGATGTAACGTCCTTACACACAGAAGCAAGTAATGTGCCTCCAGCTGGAGTTCAAAGCTGGATGTTTTTTGAGACAGTTTGGTTTATTTTGTTCGGGGATCAAATGCCCGCACCAGGTTTGGGGGGTGCTGGGCTGGGAGGGGGGAAGGTTGCCTACGGGCGGAGCCACCGTTGTGGCCCACAAAGGGTAAAGTTGGGTTCTATGTATTGTGGAGATGTGCAAGGTGGGAAGCAGGGGTACTGGAGGAGGATGGATATGCTTGGGAGTCAAAGGCAGATGCAATTGGTCAGTGAACTGTGGGGTAGACCGAGACGGTTTAGAAATGTATATGAGATGCAGACATGACAACAATTAAATTTCTGACATGGAACGTCAGAGGGGTGAGAGACAAAATTAAAAGAACGGCTGTTCTCGCATATCTGAAAGCACAGAAAGCTAACGTAATAGCCCTAACCGAGACGCATGTTACAGGCCATCTGCAGGCGGCATTGAAGCGTCCATGGATTGGCTGGGCATACCACAGCACACATACCAGTTTTTCCAGAGGTGTGTCATTGCTGGTGACTAAGGCCGCCCCATTTGAGCTTGTAACACTGCAGTCTGATCAGCAGGGGAGGTATCTGTTTATGAATGTATTAATTGGGGGAATCCCTATGGTGTTGATAATATGCTATATCCCCCCTCCATACAGCTCTGAGGTCGTAATAGAAGGCTTGGAATTTATGGCCAGACACCAGAATATCCCGGCTGTGTGGATGGGGGATTTTAATATGACCATGGATCCATACATGGATCGCCCTAGGGGTGTAGAGGGGAGAGTGGGAGTTGTTAGACAGACCAGACTAAGTAGACTTTTTCAGGAATTCGCGTTAGTAGACGTTTGGAGACAGAGAAACCCGGAAGTTCGGGCGTATACATGCCACTCGGCGAGCTATGCAACCATGTCCCGTATAGACTATGTACTTATGTCAAAACCCTTGATGCCGAGAGTGACAGGGGCAGGCTTTGCTCCTCGTGCCCTCTCGGACCACTCCCCGTGCTGGGTACAGATGTCCCTGCTGGGGGTGGCACCCGAGAGGATATGGAGACTAAATCCCTACTGGCTGACAGCCCTGACAGACCAAGATAGTGTGAACAGGGAACTGACATTCTATTTTATGGAGGGGCGGGAGGCTACCTGGATAAATGAGCATTGGGATGCATTTAAAATACATGCACGTAGGATCTTAGACAACAGGATTAATAGGCTCAAAGCTTCCTCGAAGGAGGTGGTATCCATGTCTGAGAAAGTGTTGCAGGATCTGGAGGGGACCTATAATGCACAGCCATCTCTAGAAAATCTCACTAAGGTCAAGCTACAATCCAGGGTGGTATCACAACTACTTATAGAAAAGGCTAAACAGCGGGTATTTTTCAATAAGACCAGGATATACGAACATGGAGAAAAAGCAGGGAAGATGCTGGCATATCTGGCGCACATGGAGGACAGGCCTCCGGTGGTGGTGTCTTTGATGGAGCCGGACGGCTCAGTGATCACAGACCCCCCGAAGGTGGCAGATAGATTCAAAGATTTTTATGGGGCTCTATATAAATCGCAATGTCAAAACACGCCAGCGGAAATTAGAAATTATTTACATAGATTGCAGTTCCCCAAACTTAACTCAGAACAAGCTAAATTATTAGAAGCCCCGGTTACAACGCACGATATAGATAATGCAGTATCGCAACTGGCCAAATCTAAGGCGCCGGGACTAGATGGTCTACCATTAGAGTTTTATGCCACTTACTCAGAGGTCCTAATCCCTAAACTGAAGGAATTGTTTCATTCCATATTTGAACTAGAGAAGCTCCCTTCTTCCATGCAGGAAGCCCAGATCATAGTGCTACCAAAACCGGGCAAGGATCTACAATACCCAGAGTCATACAGGCCTATATCCCTGTTGCCAGTGGATATAAAGATCCTGGCCAAGGTACTGGCCAATAGACTAAATGAGGTTATTCTTTCCCTAGTGCACCCGGATCAGACCGGGTTCATGCCGGGGAAGAATACAGCAATGAACATACGTAGACTATTTATGAATATCCAAGCTCAACACGATAACACGGGGACGAGAGTAGTAGTGGCGCTAGACACGGCCAAGGCCTTCGACTCAGTCGAGTGGCCATACCTGTGGGAATGCCTTAGGTGCTTTGGATTCGGACCAAATTTTATAAAATGGGTGCGACTTCTGTACCAGACCCCCAGAGCTAGGGTTTACGTTAACGGCTGGCTCTCGGATCATATATCCCTGGAGAGGGGTACGAGACAGGGCTGCCCCCTCTCTCCACTGTTGTATGCCCTTGCTGCAGAACCCCTAGCTATCGCCATACGGATGAGCCCGGAGGTCATTGGACTTAGAAAAGGTGACACATGGGAAAAGATAGGACTATATGCCGATGATACGGTCCTCTATTTAGCAGACCAGGGCCCATCACTAACAGCGGCATTGAACATCATAGAGGAAATAGGAAGATTCTCCGGGCTCAAAATAAACTGGGATAAATCCAAGATCCTCCCACTAGATCAGTTCCCCCCGTCAAAGACCCAATCGGAAATGCCACTACAAAGGGTAGCAGAGGTTAAGTATTTGGGAGTTATGGTCACCAAAAATCTACAGGAGTATGTGTCCCTTAATATAGACTCTCTATTTGAAATTATAAAATCCAGAACACAGGCATGGGCGAGACTACCTCTGGGGGTCATGGGAAGAATCAATTTAATCAAGATGATCTTACTACCCAAAATTTTGTATATGATATGGCACGCTCCCCTATATATCCCACTGAAGATATTCAAACAGATGGAGGCCATACTAAATTCCTTTGTATGGGGATCTGGCAGACACAAACTGGCATGGCATGTACTTAAAAATCCAGCGGCGGAGGGGGGTTGCTCACTACCAGATATCCAGGACTACTATGTAGCAGCTCAACTCTCTCACCTCTATCATTATAACACAGTTGAGTCGGGGAGATACAGATCGCTGGTCTGCAACAAGCCGGGAGGGGTGTTTCACACCCCCTGCCAGGCGATATTCAGAAGAGGGCAGGGGGGCTGTAAGACATCGCAGTTTGGAGCCGGTATGCTAATACACCTTCAAAAGATATGGGACATAGCACTTAAAAAGCAACACAGGACACATATGCACTCGCACACGCCGCTGTGGCTAAATGGAGGCATGACCGAATTGACATCAGTACCAGACCCACAGATCTGGGCAGCATATGGGGTTCTCTATCTCTCCCAGATCCTAACAGAAAATGGGGTCAAGCCCTTTTCGGTGGTAAGGAGGGAGTTCTCCCTTCCACAACAGTTCCTCTTCAGATACCTGCAACTCAGGCACGCAATTAGCAAACAAATAGCATCGGCAGCAGTAGACTTGAGTGTCTCACCAGTGCTGGGCATCATATTTGGAGCCGACCCGACCAAACTCATTTCCAACTTATACTATGCTATCAGGCAAAGTAAAGTAAACGGAATAACCCAGGCAGCAAGAATACAGTGGGAGCAGGATGTAGGCCCCATCGAGTCAGAGGAATGGGGGGAAATTCTGGAGGGAGTGAAGACCGCATCTCCCAAGCTCTCAGACAGACTGACGCAACTGTATATAATACACCGAGCATACCTGACGCCACTGAGAATGACAAAATTCCAACCCACGAGAAGCCCACCATGCCCCATGTGTCTATTGATGGAGGGCACCTTCTACCATCTAATATGGCAGTGCTCCGACATGCAGGCATACTGGCTTCAAGTGACGCAATTTCTGCATGACAATATGGGATCACCAGTGGGAATGGACCCAAAACTGTGCCTACTGGGCCTAATACCAGACGTTGAGGTTGACAAATACCAGTCCATATTTATACAGGAATCACTGTTTGTCGCAAGAAAAGTGGTAGCCAAGACATGGTTGCGAGCAACGGCTCCATCCTTACGGGATTGGAAGAAGGAAATAAATGCTGTATTACCCTACAGGAAAATGATATATAAACATAGGGGCCGTCCACAAAAATTCTCTAGTGTATGGGACAGGTGGTTAGAGGATGGGGAAACGTGCACAGTATAACCCAGGAGTAATACAGGGAAGGAAGTGGGTGAAGAAGAAAATGTATGACCACTGCATATTGGGAAATACGAAAAGGGATCCCTCATGTAAGATATGGCAATGGCGATTGTAATAAAGATAGGTATACATACCTGGAACATATTGTCAAGGCGGAAGGCCTTGAGTTCAGAATACATATGTTGTAAGTCAGGAGGAAATGTAACTCCTGTATTGTATGACCTGTACACCTTGAACACATCTCAATAAACTTGTTTTTTGAAGTTAAAAAAAAAACAATATGTATTCTACTGAGGAGCGCTTACTAAAAAATTGTATCAGTACGCAGCGGTACATTGGCAAAATGATGTCTTAGTTCTGCTAATACATAATTCAATACAAGGCAACTTCAGTCAAGCAAAAAACATGAGTAACTTTACAAAGTATAAATGCCCTGTTGACACCTTTTTATTGGAATGGATGGAAATGTTAATCTTTGTGAAAATAAAAAAATAAAACAAATGCTGTGCTCTGTGTTAAAGTGGTTGTAAACCCTTGCATATACCCAATGAAGTTACTGGCCTCAGGTGATACAAAGATAAAAAAAAAAATTGCTCCTACTTATATAAGTTGTACCTGTTTATCTGCTTTCTTCATTAGATCTGCTTAAAAAGCAGAATTTTTAAAGCTTGTCTGAGCAGTCCAGAAAAAGGGGCGGCGAGCTGAAGTTACACTCCGCAGAGCTCAAAGAGGAGAGCTCTGATTGGAGGGAAGGGACATACCCCCTTCACACAGCACAAAAGCTGAGGCTGTCAATCAGCTGGAGATCTTTTTCCCCCTTGGCATCAGGAAAACTTGTCAGAAATGATTCATGCTGATAGCAGAGGAACGAAGAAGCAGACAGAAGTGATCCTTAGGGGGTTATTTACTAAAGGTAAATCCACTTTGCACTACAAGTTCAAAGTGCACTTGAAATTGCACTTGGAAGTGCAGTAGCTGTAGATCCGAGGGGTACATGCAAGGAAAATAAAAAACAGCATTTTAGCTTGCACGTGATTGGATGATAAAATGAGCAGAGCTTCCCCTCATTTCAGATCCACCCCTCAGATTTACAGCGACGGCACTTCCATGTGCACTTTGCACTTGTAGTGCAAAGTGGATTTGCCTTTCGTATATAACCCCCTTAAGTACTCTTAATTGAAGGATATGTTTTGTTCATATTTAATGTCTGAGGTTTACAGCCACTTTAATCAGTGGTCTTACTCTAGAACAGGATATTTTAACCCTTGCTGCACAAAACAGAACTGTTGACTGTTAAAAACTAAAGAGAAGCCCTCTATTAATACGGTTTATACATCTTCGCTGCATAAAGCTTCCATTAGGCTTTAGGCAAAGTTGTAATCTAGAGGGTTACAAGGATATACCGTATTAGGTGTTCTTCATTTCTACAATTTTAGGGTTATTTTGCAATACAAATGAAGGCAACAGCAATATAACAAAACCATTCTTAATTTTATATATATATATATATATATATATATATATATATATATATATATATATATATATATATATATATATATATACATATACACATACATACATACATATACACACACAGATATATACATACATATACACACAAACACACATACACGGAAAAAAATTAACGCTAGATGAAAATATAAAATGAATAAATAAACTGCGGCAGATATTACAAAAGGTATTGAACCTCAAGACTGGATATATAAATTAACAGCGCTTGCAGAATATTGAACAATTGCATAATGTGCAAAAAAAACATCATCAGGGATAGTATTTACAGAATAGATATCAAAACTATAATAAAGTGCTGGGTGCTATAAAAAAAAAAAATAGTGTGTGTATAATATATATATATATATATATATATACATATACATATACACACACACACACACACACACATACATACATACATACATACATACACACATATATATATATATATATATATATATATATATATATATATATATATATATATATATATATATATTACATACATCAGTGATTCAATAAAAATGGTGTTCGTGTGCCACACCCCCCTCTTGTGACCCCACTCACCAGAGGTTATGGACCCTCAGCTTTGCAGTCTGGGGTCAAAAGAGCTGTGATCTGAATGATCTGGTGTATGAGGAGTGGATTCTCACAAAACTTTCCATAGCTCTTTTGACCCCAGACTGTAAAGCTGAGGGTCCATAACCTCTGGTGAGTGGGGTCACAAGAGGGGAGTGTGGCACACGAACACCATTTTTATTGAATCACTAAAGTATCTTAAAGAAATCTTAACCATAGGCAACAATAGCAAGAATCATTCTTTAAACAGATTTATAGGACTTGTCTAGAAACTGATGAAGAGTGATTTCATTCCCAATATATGGTAATATATGGTTAATTTTACCTGCATTTGTGCTGTAGGAGGAAGTTATTCGTTCACCCCAGTTTTCACTTGTCTGTCCCGCTTCAGAATCTACAGGATTAAAAGGCACAGGGAAGAAGGAAACAATTAAAGTAGAGGACAAGCATAAAAGAGAAGGCAATGGCTACCTTTGCAAGGAAACCCATCCTTCATGTAATTTTACTCTCAAACTTTAGTAAAAAAAAGCCAAATACAAAGATGAGCAACTCACAGCAACCAATCAGGATGAATCATCCAGAGATACGACTTTAGTCTCATTTGTTGATCTAGGTTACTGCAGTCTATGCTTTTTTACATTGCTCTTTGCACTAGAATACGGAGAAAGCTTTTTTTATGTGTTTTTGTGATGTGCGGGGGTCCCAAGAAGTCTAGAAGCATCATTTTCCCAACTATGTACTTGAAAAACGCCCTAATGATATTAAAGTGTCAGTCCACTTAGATTTAGTAGGCAGAGGATTTTTGTCCAGGGACTGCCAATGTGTGCTGTGGCCATTTTAAGAGGGTCCGTTTTTTTTCTGTTGGATGTATTACTGGAATATATTGAACTAAAGAGAGGCTTAAAGGAGAAGAATGTGAATCCTGTTTTTTGCAGATTAATACTTACTTAGGTAGATGCAGCATCGGTCCCATGCCGCATATGTCCCCTGGTGCCTCTTCACTGAGAACCGAGCCATTGAACACCCCCGATGGTTCGGTTCTCTCAGCTCCCTAAGCGTAGAGATGCTGACTGTCAATCAGCAGCCCTGCTCCTCCACGCTCATTGGAATGCTGAGTTGTGGAGGGGAGCGGCAGTGTCAGCACTTTGCATCAGTCCAGGCACCTGGCAGATCCAGACTTTCAAGGTCGGGGTGACGCGGTGCCTGGACTGATCTTGGCGACATCAGCAGAGAGCAGACTTCTGACCGCTCTTTGCTGAAAACGGGTAACAGGAGTGCAAAACTGATTGCACTTCTGTGATCCATAGGAGAAGCCCAGCTAAATGAGCTCAGGCTGGACTTAACATTTTTTGAATGTTAACACTGATGGCTTATTTACTCTAAATACCAATTGTTTCTCAGTAAGGACGACAGTTTAATTGTAAAGCAAGTGCAGCGGCAAAAGGCTGAACTATATACCATGTCCCAGTTTGTTTAAAAAAAAAAAAGCGCATAGACACAGCAGTGACAAGACAGGTTATAAAAATGTGTAAAACATTGATCGACGAAGTGAAATATAAAAATAC
Source organism: Rana temporaria (assembly GCF_905171775.1). Classification (NCBI taxonomy): domain Eukaryota; kingdom Metazoa; phylum Chordata; class Amphibia; order Anura; family Ranidae; genus Rana; species Rana temporaria. The sequence continues at coordinate 290,967,810 of NC_053493.1, forward strand.
CATGACTGTAGGAATAACCAGTAGTCCATGTTAACAGCATATATACTTCATTGTAAGATGCATGCTTATACACACTTTCAGCATATGCGGTTTTTCTGAAAACGTGCAGAATTTTAGCTTGAAACAATACCCTTTCTTATCTGTACAACACTTTTAAACACACACACAAAAAAAGATTGGTACTCCAAATGGGTGAAGAGTACATGGCTTGCCTTTACTAGTTTTGCCTTAATGCATTCTCTGCATAAAGGTAAAAACACCTTCTGCATGGAGTCCCCTCCCTTATACTTGCCCTAGCCTGATCTCAACCCAGCATTGTGCAGGAGAACAGAGGCTCTCTCTGCTCTCTCCCTCCTCACTGGCTCAGACAGCAGCAGGAGCCAGTTGCTCACAGTCCCAACCAGTGAAAAGGGAGCGGGGGCTGGCTTTATTTTAGAAAAAAAAAAATCTACATTTAGAATCACTTGAACAGCAACCATGTTATGTTATCAGTACATCCTTTATGAACTTGGGACTAAAGCAGAGAACTAAAGTGTGTGTGTGTGGGAAGGGGCTCAATAAAATGTTTCCAACCTTGTAAGAATCTGTACTAAAGTTAGAGGTTATGGCTTTAGATACTTTATTTCAATCTGTATCTGTTTGAATACTGCGATACAATTAGCTTTTGGCTCGAAATATAAAACGACATGCTTCACCACCATGAAAAGCAGTCTATAAACCATTTCTGAAGTTGATAATTCTTGATTTTTAGATTTCCAGTTCTAGAACTTAAAGCATTATTAACCCTCTAAAAAAACATTTATATATTCCAGTTCATCAGTCCTTAACCACTTCATTACTGGGCACTAAAACCCCCTTCCTGCCCAGACTAATTTTCAGCGCTGACGCATGTTGAATGACAATTGCGCGAATTGTCACAAATAGATTTCTTTTGGTGGTATTTGATCACCTCTGCGGTTTTTATTTTTTGCACTATAAACAAAAAAGTCAGAACATTTTGAATAATAAAACACAATTATTTTTACTTTTTGTTATAATAATATCCCAATTTAAAAAATAAAAAAAACATTTTTCCTCAGTTTAGGCCGATACGTAGTCTTCTACATATTTTTGGTAAAAAAAAAAAAAAAAACGCAATAAGCGTTTATTGATTGTTTGCGCAAAAGTTATAGCGCCTACAAGGTAGGGGATAGATTTAGGATTTTTTTCTTACTAGTAATGGCGGCGATCTGCGATTTTTGTCAGGCCTGCTATATTGCAGCGGACACATTGGACACTTTTGACACTATTTTGGAACCATTCACATAGCGAACAGTGCTATAGTAATGCACCGATTACTGAATAAATGTGACTGGCAAGGAAGGGGTTAACATTAGGGGGCGAGGAAGGGGTTAAATTTATTCCCTGCGAGAGATTCTTACTGTGGGGGAAGGTGACCGATCGGTGTCCCTATGTACAAGGGACACCGCATCGGTCTCCTCTCTCCCCGACAGGACGTGGAGCTCTGTGTTTACACACAGAGCTCCACGTCCCTGCTCTGTCACTGCCGATCGCGGGTACTTGGCGGACATCGCGGCCGCCAGAAACGCGCATCGTCATCTCAACGATACGCCGGGCGTGCCCCCAGTGGCGCGCACAGGGAATGCAAATAAAACCCGGCAGATGAGAGCCGCGCTGTGGACGTCTTGTCTACAGCGCGGGTCTCAAGTGGTTAAAAGGATAAGTTGACCTTTACAAAACAAACAAATGCATCTTTTTTTGCATGTAAAACAATATGCATTTATTTTTTAGTAATTGACCTGTAAAGCATTGCTCCCGTGACCAGCATATCGTGGGTGTAATGCCACAGACCTGCAGACTGTCCGTGTATCTGTTTGGCTGTACCTTCGATACTGCCAGTTAGTTACACTGCGACAGGAAGCATGAATGAACTACCACAGCGCTCAACAGAACTACAAGCTGTCAGCCACAAAGGCTGTCGGACTTTAGTTTTCCCATTCATAGAACACTGTAAATGGATGACACGACTGGGAGGAGCCCAGCATGGCTGCATTTGTTGCAGACTGTGGCAGCTAGCAACTTTGAAAGCTTCAAATAAGCCGTCTGAAAGCCCTGCAAATGCTTTCTCAATGCTTGCTGTTGACACTGTTCTAATGGAAGCTGAAGTCCGTGTTAAACAGGCCTAAAGGCTAATTTTAAGATGTGAAAATCTGAGCACCATTTAATGCACCAATTGTGTAATGCTATGCATTACAGTGTGATTTTTAGCCCATTCACTTGAATGCAATAAAATTGCGCTGGCCGCACCAAAACGTGGTGAATGTCCTACTTTACAGAATGCACAACAGCCGGATCGCATGGTACTATTGTACCATGCAATCCAGTGCAGGCAAATGCACTACTGTGGTGTCGCTTTGAGTTTTGAATGTGTTTTGAGAAACGTGCATGGAACATGGGTTTTCCACATTGTGTTCTGGTGTGAACAGGCCCTTAGACTAGCAAATATATATATGGACTTAAAAAACTTTTTAAAGTGATTGTTAAGCCTCTGGTTTCTTTTTTCCCCTATAACAAAAAAAAAATATTCTATGCAGCTCCCGCTGGCACTCTCTGCTCCAGCTCGTGTGGGCGCACTGCTGAGATGGGCCATGTGTGTCCTACACACAAACAACCAGCCAGCTCAGCCTGCCCCAACTTCCTCCTTACTGGATTTGAATGACAGCAGCAGGTGCTAATGGCTCCCGCTGCTCTCAGAGCCTCCAGTGAATAGAGGAAGAGAGGAGAAAAGCTTCAGCAAAGGTGCAATAAACGAATAACATTTGTTAAATGGTTTGTCTCAGCCTTTTAAATGTCACTTTTGCAGGACAGCTTGGTCTGTTAAAGGAAGTTGAAATAGAGTATTTACTGGCTGGATCACCAAGAGAAAATAAAAATGTAAAAAAATCCTACATTTTTACATTTGCTTAGTTGTCTGAAGAGCAATCCTCATGCAGCATTTGGCAGGCAGCGAGGAGGCATGGTATGTACAGTATATGTACATCTGACAAGGGACCTTCCATACAATTCCGAAAGCTGTGTAAATAGCCAGAAGAGCTAGTATGTTGCCAAATCGGAGTGAAAAAAAAAAAAAAAGGACACTAGCAAAAACTGAGGATACCTGTCAGTGGGAGGGGTTATTTGGGGGTCTTTACAGTTTTGTTTGCCAGTGTCCAGTCTACTGAGGGTAGAGACATAACACAGTCATCTACTAATATGCCTGTGTCCTGTAATGTTTGATCAAGAAATAATGATTTGCTGTTTTTGGTAGAGATGTATTGAAATTTCGGCGGCCAAAACAGATTGGCATAAAAAATAAAAGAATCAGCATTTTGGCGATAGAGAAAAAAGGTGCCAAAAAAGGCATCCAAAACTCACGCGGTTTAGCTGTGATAGTGCTGCAATTTTACTGTAATTATGGTTTGTTTTTCATAAGTCAGATGACAACTTTTTGAGCTTTTCTTGTGCTAAAGGGGACAATGCATATTCATTTAAATTCATAATATTAAAGTGTCGAATATCATACATTTATATAAAAATTAGGGCTGGGGAAATTAAAGATTAATTCCTCGATTAATCTTTAATTTTTTTGATCGATCAAAATTCTTGACGTCACCGGACAGCCTGGACAGTGAGACTTACCCTGCTGGATGCGCGCAAACTGCACCCATTAGATTGAGGTACCTTTGCATCTGTGGAGCAGGAGGATGCATCAGGCTCCATCAGGTGAAGGGGGCAAAAAAAAACATCGTTTTCCTGTCCTAAGCAGTTTTGTGCAGACAATTCTTTGTGTATCGGCAACATCTGTTCCGTGCGAAAGACTGTTCAGTTCTTCAGGGTATATTGTCAATAAAATGCGATCATGTCTGCTTCCAGAAAATTTAAACACTCTGGTATATATGCGTGACTGGCTAAAGTGATGCCTACTTGCCTACTATAAAGTGACTGACAGTCAATATACTAGATAAGTTTTAAAATTAAACTAACTTTCTACGTTTTTTTTAAAGTTTAATAAGAAAAAAATTTACGTCAGTGCTACAGTTTGAATTTAAAACGTATTTGAGTGAACTGTGAAGTTAAGTCATGGATTGTGGAAACTAACTAGTGTCGGGTGATTGTATATACAGTGATGAAAATAAGTATTTGAACACCCTGCTATTTTGCAAGTTCTCCCACTTGGAAATCATGGAGGGGTCTGAAATTGTCATCGTAGGTGCATGTCCACTGTGAGACATAATCAAAAAAAAAAAAATCCAGAAATCACAATGTATGATTTTTTTAACTATAGATTTGTATGATACAGCTGCAAATAAGTATTTGAACACCTGAGAAAATCAATGTTAATATTTGGTACAGTAGCCTTTGTTTGCAATTACAGAGGTCAAACGTTTCTTGTAGTTTTTCACCAGGTTTGCACACACTGGAGGAGGGATTTTGGCCCACTCCTCCACACAGATCTTCTCTAGATCAGTCAGGTTTCTGGGCTGTCGCTGAGAAACACGGAGTTTGAGCTCCCTCCAAAGATTCTCTATTGGGTTTAGGTCTGGAGACTGGCTAGGCCACGCCAGAACCTTGATATGCTTCTTACAGAGCCACTCCTTGGTTATCCTGGCTGTGTGCTTCGGGTCATTCTCATGTTGGAAGACCCAGCCTCGACCCATCTTCAAAGCTCTAACTGAGGGAAGGAGGTTGTTGCCCAAAATCTCGCAATACATGGCCCCAGTCATCCTCTCCTTAATACAGTGCAGTCGCCCTGTCCCATGTGCAGAAAAACACCCCCAAAGCATCATGCTACCACCCCCATGCTTCACAGTAGGGATGGTGTTCTTGGGATGGTACTCATCATTCTTCTTCCTCCAAACACGGTTAGTGGAATTATGACCAAAAAGTTCTATTTTGGTCTCATCTGACCACATGACTTTCTCCCATGACTCCTCTGGATCATCCAAATGGTCATTGGCAAACTTAAGACGGGCCTTGACATGTGCTGGTTTAAGCAGGGGAACCTTCCGTGCCATGCATGATTTCAAACCATGACGTCTTAGTGTATTACCAACAGTAACCTTGGAAACGGTGGTCCCAGCTCTTTTCAGGTCATTGACCAGCTCCTCCCGTGTAGTCCTGGGCTGATTTCTCACCTTTCTTAGGATCATTGAGACCCTACGAGGTGAGATTTTGCATGGAGCCCCAGTCCGAGGGAGATTGACAGTCATGTTTAGCTTCTTCCATTTTCTAATGATTGCTCCAACAGTGGACCTTTTTTCACCAAGCTGCTTGGCAATTTCCCCGTAGCCCTTTCCAGCCTTGTGGAGGTGTACAATTTTGTCTCTAGTGTCTTTGGACAGCTCTTTGGTCTTGGCCATGTTAGTAGTTTGATTCTTACTGATTGTATGGGGTGGACAGGTGTCTTTATGCAGCTAATGACCTCAAACAGGTGCATCTAATTTAGGATAATAAATGGAGTGGAGGTGGACATTTTAAAGGCAGACTAACAGGTCTTTGAGGGTCAGAATTCTAGCTGATAGACAGGTGTTCAAATACTTATTTGCAGCTGTATCATACAAATAAATAGTTAAAAAATCATAAATTGTGATTTCTGGATTTTTTTTTTTGATTATGTCTCTCACAGTGGACATGCACCTACGATGACAATTTCAGACCCCTCCATGATTTCCAAGTGGGAGAACTTGCAAAATAGCAGGGTGTTCAAATACTTATTTTCCTCACTGTAGCAGGGATATGCAATTAGCGGACCTCCAGCTGTTGCAGAACTACAAGTCCCATGAGGCATAGCAAGACCCTGACAGCCACAAGCATGACACCCAGAGGCAGAGGCATGATGGGACTTGTAGTTTTGCAACAGCTGGAGGTCCACTAATTGCATATCCCTGGTATATAGTGTCTACCACATTTACCACTGACTAATGCAGAGTTGCAATGCAAGGAGATCAGCTAAAAGTAGTTTAAATTGTATGTGCATTATAATTAATCGAAATTAGTCGATTAAAAAAAAAAGCGATTAATCGAACACGAAAATTTTAATCAGTAACAGCCCTAATAAAAATATATATATATTTTTTTAAAACCGTAAGTTTTCGTTTCGGCCAAGTGGATCCTGTATTTTCATTTTTGGTTTCAGCACCAAAATTTCCATTCGGTGCACACCTAGTTTTTGGGTTTAATACCACTCTGAAATGTATTTAAGATAATGAAGTGTGCACAAGAATTAACAAAAGAGAATGACAACTGAGCAATCCAGTGCAAGCTGAGATGCCTGTATCTGCAACAATATCTCTCTGGTTGCATTATGCACACATGCTACAAAAACAGGTTGCCAGCCTATTCCCCGGAACAGCAGAGTGAATCTTCAGAGTAAACTCTCCTCATATGCTATTTTTAAACACTCCTATCCCTTAAAGTGACTACAGCGCACATGACAGCAGTCATTTCAACCTCAGAAGCAAAGTAATAAACATTTCAAGGGGATAAGAAGATTCTGTTGGTGGCTACACCTGCACATTACTAGAAATCAAGACTTTCCTTTATAGTCAACGGACAGGATCTAATTTTAGTGAAAAGCACAGATGTTACTTGTTTAGACCATTTACTTATAGCATTAAACAAACCTAAATATCTGCAAGAACAGCAACAGGGTAACTATCCACATAAAGAATGTAACATCTGTTCCAAAGTATGAGTGTGTGACCTACATCTATCAAAATGTGACCACTGAACCTTGCTCAGCAACCAACGGCGCCTGGTCCTTATACGGCCTCAGATTAGAGTATAGAGATCTATAAGTGTTTACAGTTCATGCTTGCAAGTCTCCAAAAACATTTCATGCAAATAATATTTACTAATAATCATTACTGAATACCAACTAAAAAAAATAAAAATAAAAAAATGATCCATTACCACACAGCAAACAGTTATGTTCTATTTCCAAACAGTGTGAAGCATCTCAGTCTTGTTACAGGAAAACCGCTACAGACAACGTTTTCTCTAATGTGCAGCTACACCTGAGATCCAATTCACCCCAGTAATAACCACTTCATGTGCTTCCATTCAACATACTACCCATTTCTAAGTTCAGTGAACTTCTGTACATGGAACTGAAAAATAAACTTGGAACAAAGAGCAGGCCAATCTGTACTAGCCGGAGTGCCTTTTAGGAAGCCATGGAAATCCTGACTCTAGAGCTACATACTGGTTTGCATAACAATGAAAACGTGACAAGCCATCAATATTGAGAGACCGAGGCAACCAAACACAATAGGCTGCAGCAGCCATGTCAGTGACATATCTGTCCAGTCTAACAATAAACAGAACGCCTGGTATAGGATTTGAACATTTTAGAGCAGCTTATTCTTTAGACTCCCACACTATACTCTATGCAAAAAATGCAGAAGTGATTACAAAGCAATCCTACTATAGGAGAACATTGACAATTAAAAATATTCTTCTTCAACTACCATCCTAGTTACAGGTTTCCTAGGAAAGTTGAGGCCCTTTAAAGAGGAGGTCCAGCCCCCCCCCCCCCATGAAAAATTAAAAGTCAACAGCTACAAATACTGCGGTTGCTGACTTTCAACCACTTAAGGACCGAGCATCTTTTTTACATTTGCTGTTTACAAGTTAAAATCATTTTTTTTGGATAGAAAATTACTTTGAGCCCCCAAACATTATATATTATATATATATATATATATATATATATATATATATATATATATATATATATAATTTTTCCTAACAACCTAGAAAATAAAATGGTGGTCGTTGCAATACTTTGTCACACCGCATTTGTGCAGCGGTCTTAGGGGAAAATACACTTGTTTTTAATTAAAGAAATAAGACAACAGTAAAGTTAGGCCATTTTTTTTTATATTCTGAAAAATAATGTTACGCAGAGTAAACCGATACCCAACATGTCACGCTTCAAAAATTGCGCCAGCTCGTGGAATGGCAACAAACTTTACCCTTAAAAAGATGCATAAGCGAGGTTTAAAAATTTCTACAGGTTACCAGTTTTGAGTTAGAGGAGGTTTAGGGCTAGAATTATTGCTCTCGCTCAAACGATCACGGCGATACCTCACATATTTGGTTTTAAACACGGTTTTCATATGCGGCGCTACTCACGTATGCGTTCGCTTCTGCGCGTGAGCTTGTCTGGACAGGGCGCTTTTAAAAAGGATTATATATATTTTTTTCTCATTTTACTTTACATTTTTTATTTTGACACAATCTTTTTTTTTAAAAAAAAATAAAATTTGGGTCACTTTTATTCCTATTACAAGGAATGTAAACATCCCCTGTAATAGAAAAAAAGCATGACAGATCCACTTAAATATGAGATCTGGGGTGAAAAAGATCTCATATATACACTAACATGCAATAATAATAATAAAAAAATGCTATGGAGCCAAGCAGGGGCCTTAGTCAGCAGCCAGGCATCCACGGGAGAGGATGCGATCGTCTCTGCCACTACCGGCGGAGACGACCGAATTGTGGCGGGAGGGGGGTGGGCACCTCTCCCACCGCTGATAAAAGTGATCTTGCAGTGAATCCGCCAAGGAGACCTCTTATTTTAAAGAGAAATGCACAGCGTTCCCCAAAATACCAGGATTATAGCAGCAAGTTTGATGCCATAGCCTTGGCATTTAGCGCCAATGTACCGGGGTACGTAGTTTTGCGTGAAGTGATTAATATATGGAACTTTACCTGTCCAGGGTGCCTGCAAAGTCGGCACCCAGGCCAATCTTCAGATCAGTTGTCCGGTGCAGCTGCCGCCATTATGGTAAGGGAACCCGGCAGTGAAGCCTTTTGGCTTCACTGCCGGTTCCCTACTGTGCATGCACAAAGCACTCTGCTCTTTCTAGATGGCCAGGCAGCAGAGGAAGGAGGCCGAACGTCCTAGAGATGGCGCCGTCTCCGGAAGTGGGGAACGGTACCTGTCAAAAACAGGTACCAGTTGCCCCCCCTCCCCCTGAAAGATGCCAAATGTGGCACTGGAAATCTAGCTGTACCATCTCTGCTATTTATTGTGTTCTATTAAATCCTTTTATCTAGCAAATTTATTCAGTGATCAGTAAGGCAAAGGCAAAAAAAGACAAAATACCCTTTAGGCCTTGTTTACAGGGCCTAAAGGCAGACAGCGGGAAAATACGGCCCCAACACAAGTGTTCGTTGTAGTACGCCCGTGTGAATGAAGTCTTACTAAAATCATATCAGTACAAGGTAGTTCTTGATGCATTGCTATGTGTACTGCATTTTGTTCTGTGCATTGTTCATTGAATGAGCCTTTATAGCCAACTATTGTAACAGGAAAAAAAACATGGGAATCAATCTCTCCCTCCCTTAAGTCCCTTCACTGGCTGCCCGTAAAAGATCGAATCACGTTCAAGGCACTCTGCCTGACGCACAAATGTGTACAAAACAGTGCACCCCAATATCTATGCGAAAAATTAAAATGTCACAACCCCAATCGTGTCCTCCGATCTACCAAACAAAATCTACTCAAAATACCCAAGGCCCGATACAAGTCCAAAAGGAGAACGAAGATTCGCAGTCCAAGGACCACGACTATGGAACTCTTTACTAACCAGCATCCGATCGGAAGGGAATCATCTGGCCTTCAGAAAAAAAACTCAAAACCCATCTATTCTGAGGGTAAAAAATAGTAGGAAATGGATACCAAGCGCCTTGAGGCGATTCAGTTCGCATGTATAGCGCTTTACAAGTTTTTCACTCACTCACTATTACCATGTTTTATTATTATTATTATTATACTATATATCAAAAGGCCTGTAAATAAACCTACGGTAATAGTAAGCACAGTCCCCGGGTTACATACATTCAACTCCTACTTACAACAGAAAGTAGTAGGAAATCTACCCCTAAGAAGGGAAATTCACTGCTGTAAGAGTTATCGTGGGAAAAAGGTGTCTCCACTGTAGCTTTATCACCAATCCTTGTTTCCATGACAACCACAAATTTTCAAAAGCCATAGGGACAGAAAGTGAGGTGAAATCTTCTGAACAGGGGCAGAGACAACAAAAACAAATGTTACAGGGATGTTAACCCTTCCCTATGCTATCCAAAAAAATTAAAATTATTTTTGTTGGCTTGAGTTACACTTAAAAAAAATAAAAGTACCTGTCCTAACTTACATACAAATTCAAAATTAAGAACAAACCTACAGAACCAATCTTGTTTGTAACTCGGGGACCACCCGAACGCTACTTCTAAACCAGATCACATGAATACTAAATCTTCAAATCCAGCTACATACAGTTACCTAGAATGAACAAGAGACCAGATTATATGACAGGACATCAGTATCATTCTGGGTCATCTACCTGTGTCAGAATCTCTCTCTTCTTCTCTAGGTGGGCTGATTGTGAAGGGGAGTTTTCTTTTCATTGAAGATTTTTCTTTCATTTCTTTTCCAACTTCATTCCTATCCAACTTAGGCGTTCGGGTGTAGGATGTGATTTTCTCCTTATTCTAAAACAAAATAAAAAACAGGATTCTGGTAACAGGGTAACATTTAAAGTAACATTACAGAAAATAAAATGTCATAAGAGCATACTTGACTCCATACACTACCCAAGAATCTTAACATACAGTCCATCACAGCGCGTAATTTTTCCACATTTTGATGTTACAGCCTCATTACAAAATGGATTAAATTAATTATTTTCCTCAAAATTCGACAAAAAATACCTCATAATGACAATGTGAAAGAAGTTGGTTTGAAATCTTTGCATTTTTTAAAATAAAATTATCACATTTCCATTAGTCACAGCCTTTGCCATGATACTCAAAATTGAGCTCAGGTGCATTCTGATTTCACGGATCATCCTTGAGGCCGGGTTCACACTGGTACGACGTGACAGTCATACTACTTTGGATCAGATACATACCAAAGACCGCTTATTATTCTAAAACGGAAACCTACATATTGTTTGCAAATACTGTATTAATGATTCTAACTACCAGCAAGAATAGGTCCTTACATTTAAGGAGCCCATTAACTACCGGCTGTCAAATGGCAGCTAGGCAGTGTGGCTCTCGTTCTGGGTGGGCATCGTATGACGTCCTCGGGTTTCCGGCCCTCTAGAGGGCGCGCACGCCCGCCGCGTCACTTGGAAACCGATGCACATGCCCGGCGGCTGCGATGTCCGCCTGGCCCCCGGCGCTTGCCTGGCAGCAGTGTGTTTTTAATGCATTTTTGGTGCACTTTTGACAAGCGCACCAAAGATGCAAACATTCCTTGTAATAGAGAAAAAGCATGACAGAACCTCCAATGTGAGATCTGGGGTCAAAAAGACCTCAGATTTCACATTTACACAAATAAAACTAAAAAGTATTTTTCTTAAAAATTGTCCCTTTAAGGCCGCTGGGCGGAAGTAACGTTTGACGTCGCTCCCTTCCTCCAAGGGCATCGAGTCCAGTGGTGGGCCATCATTCCCTCACTCGACTTTCTGCCCATAAGGGGAAAGCATTAGATAGTCTCCGCTGCTACTGTCGCATCCGGTAAATGGCGACCGGGACGTGGCGGGAGGGGTGTGCACCTCTCCCTCCGCCAAAAGTGATCTTGCAGCAAATCCGCCACAAAGACCACTTTCATCTGAAAGCGAACTGCTCGCTGTTGAAAAAACAATACTGGGGTTAAAGGCAGCCATTTGCTGCCATAGGCCCGGTATTTAACGTCAAAGTAAGCAACGTACAGGTGATACTCGAAAGATTTGAATATCGTGCAAAAGTTAATTTATTTCACTAATGCTTAAAAATTTAAACTAATATATGAGATAGACTCATTACATGCAAAGTAAGATAGTTCAAGCCGTGATTTATCATAATTGTGATAATTAATTATGGCTTACAGCTCATGAAAACCCCAAATCCAAATTCTCAGAAAATTTGAATATTGTGAAAAGGTGCAATATTCTAGGCTCAAAGTATCCCACTCTAATCAGCAAATTAAGCCATAACACCTGAAAAGGGTTCCTGAGCCTTTAAATGGTCTCTCAGTCTGGTTCAATAGGAATCACAATCATGGGAAAGACTACTGACTTGACAGTTGTGCAGAAAACCATCATTGACACCCTCTATAAGAAGGGAAAGCCTCAAAAAGGTAATTGTAACGGAATGGCCCGTGGGACCCAGAAGCTCTTGAAAAGTATGAGATACTCCTGTTTCAGCTTCATCGATGACTTATGTCTAAAATCATCCTATGTCCACTAGGGGCATAGGATGACTGAGAAATGATACCTTGGACTACCTGAGATGGGGCAGTAATGATAATTCACAATGTATTCCAGGATATCTTAAAATATCTCAACAGGTATTTGAAAGAGTGATTCATTCAATGCGGGGACACATACTGTTAGGTGTTAATGTCATCTGTTGTGATGTAAATGAAGCTAGGATGGCTTCTGAGGGACCTTGCATTGTGTTGTGTTAATTGACACTGTATTGTGTGAAGTTCTATTGATGACAATTGTGTATTGTGAGTTAACAGACAGTCTAAAGGTCAGATGTCTGACTTATCAGGTGTAGTTAATTAGCTCATGTAAATTATGTCTACATAAGGAATGTGTATTTTATAGTAGGTGATAGGAGCCGGGATGTCTATGTTGAAAGGTCATATCTCAGAGTCACCACGACTGGGTAAATGATTAGTTAATTAGCTCATGTAAATTATGTCAGACCTGGTGCCAGAAAGTCTACCCAGAAAGATGTGTATTGGGCTCCTTGTGTCATGTTGTGGGTGGAGTTGAGTCATTGTGGTTCCTCACTGTATATAAGAGTCTGATTTTCCCATTAAAGAGGCTATTCGTTTTGAACCAGAGAACAGAGCTGTGTCTCGTTACTGGGAGAATTCGTATGGGTCGTGTTTGTTTGCCTGACTGTGGAGTGTCGATAGCTGTCTTGTGTTCGGGATATAATATCTTAAACGGCGTTAACCCCTGTCCCATTTGGGGTTCTGTTACAGAAATTGTTACAGAAATTGCAAAAGAAGTTGGATGTTTTGCATCACCCCATGTTGATGAGGACAAGGGCCTCTTCCCGACAACCCAGGCCATTGGTTGTCAGGGTCTGCGGGCTTATCAGAATCTGGGAGACCCCTTTAATAAGGGGGCTCCAGATCCCCACCCTATGTGAATGAGTATGGGGTACATTGTAAAACACACTACACAGGTTTTTAAAAGTAATTTATAAGGCAGCTCTGGTGACCGCGCCCCTTATGACATTACTGCCCCATCATGCCCGGGCAAGATCACCAGACGACATCACCCAGTGACCCCGCCCCATGCCAATATAAGTTGTTGTGCACACAGCATCGGAAGAAGATAACGGAGAAGACTGAGCAAAAGCTAGCAAAAGAGCAGAAGAGAAGGCGGAGGAGACCCGGTAGAAGACACTGGACAGCGGGAGAAGAAACGGACTGAGCGGAGAAGAGGCCGGGGGGGGGGGGGGAGGCCAGAGAGGGTAGAAGGCGGAAGAGACCCCCGGAGCTGCCTAATAAATTACTTTAAAAACCTGTGTACCCCCCCCCCACCCATATACTCATTCACATAGGGTGGGGGCCAGGATCTGGGGCCCCCTTATAAAAGAGGGCTCCCAAATTCCGATAAGCCCCCCGTCCGCAGACCTCAACAACCATGGTGGTCGGGAAGAGGCCCTTGTCCTCATCAACATGGGGACAACGTGCTTTGGGGTGGGGGGCGAAAATTTGATGCTTTTCTAATTTTCTATTTTATGAGGCAGAGGCTAAGAGACATTGTAATAGTGTGTGGTTTAAAGTGTTACTACCCAGGACCCTGCATTCACTATATCTGGTCTCCCACAGTACACAGAAATGTAATAGCTTTAGTAAATATAAACTGCTAAATACATTTTCTCATCAGCAGTATATAGCCGATATATACAGAGGTGGATCGCTGATGTTTTGGGATGTGCGAGCTACAAAAGGCACAGGAAATTTGGTCAAAATTGTTGACAAGATGAATGCAGTATGTTATCAAAATATACTGGAGGAACATTTGCATTTGGACGTACTTGGACATTCCAACATAAGAATGATTCAAAACACAAGTCGATTGGTCATTGGCTACAGCAGAATAAAGTGAAGGTTCTGAGTGGCCATCTCAGTCGCCTGACCTCAATATCATTTAGCCACTCTGGGGAGATCTAAAATGAGCAGTTCATGCAAAACAGCCCACGAATTTACAGGAACTGGAGGCTTTTTGCCAAGAGGAATGGGCAGCTTTACCATCTGTGAAGATAAAGATCCTCATCCACAAATACCCCAAAAGACTTCAAGCCGTCATTGATGTTAACCACTTCCATACAGGGCTTTTATACACACACATCCATACCAGGCCTATTCTGGCACTTCTCTCCTACATGTACAAATCATAATTTTTTTGCTAGAAAATTACGCAGAACCCCCAAACATTATATATGTTTTTTTAGCAGACACCCTAGGGAATAAAACGACAGTCATTGAAACGTTTTAGCTTGCACGGTATTTGCGCAATCATTTTTCAAACGCCTTTTTTTTGTAAAAAAATTGTTTCATGAATTAAAAAAAATAACAAAGCAGTAAAGTTAGCCCAATTTTTTTGTAAAATATGAACGATGATGTTACACCGAGTAAATAGATACCTAACATGTCACGCTTTAAAATTGCGCACACTCATGGAATGGCGCCAAACTTTGGTACTTAAAAATCTCCATAGGCAACGCTTTGAAATTTTTTACAGGTTACCAGTTTAGATTTACAGAGGAGATCTAGTGCTAGAATTGTTGCTGGCACTCTAACGCACGTGGCGATACCTCACATATGTGGTTTAAACGGTGTTTACATATGTCGGCGGGACTTGCGTGTGCGTTCGCGTCTGCGCGCGAGCTACTGGGGACAGGGGCGTTAAATTTTTTTATTTCTTTTTTTTTTACATATTTCTTTTTTTACACTTTGTTTTTATTTTTTTATTTTTATTATCACTTTTATTTTTTATTACAAGGATTCCTTGTAATAGGAATGTGTGCGACAGGTACTCTTTATGGAGAGATGCGGGGTCAATAAGACCGCACATCTCTCCTCCAGGCTGGAAAGCATGAAATCGGTGAAAAAAAAATTCACCGATCTCATGAATACAGTTGCTTACTAGCCGCAATTGCGGCTTTGTTTACTTACTGTGACCCGGGCGTGACGTCATCACATCGCGCCCGGGTCCTCCGACTGTCATAGAGATGACTGGTGACCATCTGGTCACCAGTCATCTCTATGCTTCCTGCCAGCGCCGGACGATTCGTTCTCCAGGCCCCCGATGGCACGGGAGAGCCCGGAGAAGCACCGGATGGCGGCGGGAGGGGGGGGGGATGTCCCCTCCCGCCGCCTGTAGGAACGATCTAGCGGCGGAATCGCTGCTATGATCTTTCTTACATTTTGCAGAATCGCCGGCAGAAGAGAAGGATATCTGACTGATGCCTCTAGCTGCAGGCATCATTCAGATATCCACCCACAAAGCCCAGGACGTCATATGACATCCACCCGGATCGTTAAAGGTCCTTTGTGGACGTCATTTTACAATGGGCTGGTATTGATGTGGTTAAAGGGGGCAATACAAAAACTTTTGATCAGGGTAATTTGGGTAGTTTCTGTTGCCATTATGATTTAAAAAGAGTAAAAACACAGTCGATTGGTAATAAATGGCTTCAGTCAAACACTAATCACGAGTGAAAGAAACGTTTTTGGGTCATCATTCATATTCTCGAAAAGAATTGCCATTTTTATGTAACATTCTGAGCACAACTGTATATATATATAAAGCTCTAAATATGCAATAGTAATTTACCCAACTACAAGAATGACTAGTATAGAACATTGTGTAGTCTTAGACCTCATGCGTACTGGCACTGTCAAACCTGCAATTTATTTATTTTGTACGGAATAAAAAAATAAATAAAAAATGTTTTTAATCAGGTAAATAAGATATTTTTCATTCTGCAGCAGGCTCCTTTTCGTGTTTTCTATGCTTTCACTTGCTGTAAAAGCCAGTTGCTTACAGAACATACTAGTTTAAGCTGCAATTTACATACATAACTGAATGACTCATTCCCTCTCTCTGGACAGTTCACTCTGAAGTTTCAATTCGCTAAATCATAGCTTCAAAGACGACATTGTTTGCTGTGTAGTCTCTTTAGAAAACCAAAATGTTTATTTGTAAGTCAAAGAAACAACCGTTTAACTATGTATAAACTTTGAAAAAAAAACAAAAACAAACGAAAATAAAACTGACTCCAAGCCATTATAGTTTCCATTTAAACCAACAGCCAATACTACAATTAAAGTGTTACTAAACCCAGAACATGGAAATGCAATTATTTAACCCTTTCATGCATAAGCCTATTTATGACATTTGGTGTATACAAGTTAAAATCCGTATTCTTTGCTAGAAAATTACTTAGAACACCCAAACATTATATATATTTTTTTAGCAGAGAATCTAGAGAATAAAATGGCGATTGTTGCAATATTTTATGTCACACGGTATTTGTGCGGCGGTGTTTTAAACGCAACTTTTTGGGAAAAATTTACTTTCATGAATTAAAAAAATGAAAAAAGTAAAGTTTGCCCAATTTTTTTGCATAATGTGAAAGATGATGTTGCTCCGAGTAAATAAGATACCAAGCATGACAAAGTATATATAATGTGTTTAAATATTAAGGTAAACCATGAATTATATATGAACAGCGCTTATGTGTGTATGACCCACACAGTGAATAAATAAACAAATGTAACACAATAAAAATCCAAATGATTCAAAACCCGTGACTGAAAGTGTTCATAAGCAAAGAATAACAGTTCGTGGAAAAGCAATAAAGAAGAAGAACTTCTTTCCCTCTTTCAAAGTGTGAAATCTTCAAAGTAAGTTAATTCAAAGAATTCTTCCACCACACCCGATGTGAAAAAAAAAAAGTGATTCCTTCACCAATAAAATTGGCCACTCACCAGAATGATTTGCCTAGCACTCTCGTGTTTCGGCACAATAGCATGTAATAATTGGTTCAAACCATTAGGCGAGCTTTTCCCATGAATAAGTCAGGTTTATGACGAAACATGTCGGGGGCGTGGCTACAATTTGACCTTTGACCACCTATCAACGTGAGAGGCCAGTGCAGTGACTTGCTTGCGCTAGTGACCAGCGCTTGTTCGTTTCTTTGTTTCACGCCAGCTCTTTTTGGCTACCAGCACAGAGTGTGGATCGAGTGTTGTGAGTTACCTGGTTGTTCTTTCCTGGGTCCGCCGTGACCGTAGTTTGCCAGCCGCACAATATTGAGGAATTTCTGCTGTGTTGATTCACAAGTTTTATTTTTGGCATTTTGTGAGTGCATTATTTGCAGATTTTTTATGTGGTGTGTTATTAAACTGTTTTTACGTTATCACACTATGTTACATTTTCTTCATTATTTATGAGGATCTTACTCACTACTTGGTTGGGAATGGAAGCTCGCCTAATGGTTTGAACCAATTATTACATGCTATTGTGCCGAAACACGAGAGTGCTAGGCAAATCGTTCTGGTGAGTGGCCAATTTTATTGGTGAAGGAATCACTTTTTTTTTTCACATCGGGTGTGGTGGAAGAATTCTTTGAATTAACTTACTTTGAAGATTTCACACTTTGAAAGAGGGAAAGAAGTTCTTCTTCTTTATTGCTTTTCCACGAACTGTTATTCTTTGCTTATGAACACTTTCAGTCACGGGTTTTGAATCATTTGGATTTTTATTGTGTTACATTTGTTTATTTATTCACTGTGTGGGTCATACACACATGAGCGCTGTTCATATATAATTTATGGTTTACCTTAATATTTAAACACATTATATATATATATATACTTTGTCATATTTCTTCTTTAAAACAGCAGCTGTGATTCTCTTCTATTGTACAGTCCTAAGCGCAGAGGTGTGTGTCATTAGGGCGCGTTTATTTTGATCACACTTCTTTTTAAGATACCAAGCATGTCAAGCTTTATAATTGCACGCACTCGTGGAATGGCGACAAACTACGGTAGCTAAAAATCTCCATAGGCGACGCTTTAAACTTTTTTTACGGTTACCAGGTTAGAGTTACAGAGGAGGTCTAGTGCTAGAATTATTGCTCTCGCTCTGATGATCACGGCGATACCTCACATGTGCGATTTTAACACCGTTTTCATATGCGGGCGTGACTTCTGTATGCGTTTTCTTTGTTGCGCAAGCTCTCGGGGAGGGGGGCGCTTTAAAAAAAAAAAACATTTCTTATTCATTTTTATAATATTAAATTGTGTTATTTTTTTTAACATTTTGATCACTTTTATTGCTGTCACAAGGAATGTAAACATCCCTTGTGAGAGTAATAGGTGGTGACAGGTACTCTTTATGGAGGGATCGGCGGTCTAAAAGACCCCCGATACCTCCTTTGCACTTTAAAGTATTCAGATCGCCGAAAACAGCGATTCTGAATACCGTGTACTTTTTTAAATCCGGCGCCATTGGCAGCCGAGAAACCCGGAAGTGACGTCATGACGTCGCTTCCGTGTTTACATTGCGTAGACTGAATGAAAGCCGTTTATGGTAGGGGTTTGACAAATTTGCTTGGAATCTAGGAGCCAGCTAAAAAAGTTAGGAGCCAGAAAATGCGCCCCGTCCCGACGAGCTCGCGCACAGAAGCGAACACATACGTGAGTAGCGCCCGCATATGTAAACGGTATTCAAACCACACATGAGGTATCGCCGCGATCGTTAGAGCGAGAGCAATAATTCTAGCTCTAGACCTCCTCTGTAACTCAAAACATGCAACCTGTAGATTTTTTTTAAACGTCGCCTATGGAGATTTTAAAGGGTAAAAGTTTGTCGGCATTCCACGAGCAGACGCAATTTTGAAGCGTGACATGTTGGGTATCAATTTACTCAGCGTAACATTATCTTTCACAATATAAAAAAAAATTGGGATAACTTTACTGTTGTCTTATTTAATTAAAAAAAGTGTATTTTTTCCCCAAAAAAGTGCGCTTGTAAGACCGCTGAGCAAATACGGCATGACATAAAGTATTGCAACGATCGCCATTTTATTCTCTAGGGTGTTAGAATAAAAAATATATATATATAATGTTTGGGGGGTTCTAATTAGAGGGAAGGAGATGGCAGTGAAAATAGTGAAAAATGACACACATTAGAAGTGCTGCAATGCCAATGTAATGTAATGCCAACGGCCACCACCAGATGGGCGCCAGCTCACAGAAGCTTCCGAAGAGCTTGGGACTTCACAAGGCCGCGGCCTCGCCGTGATCGCACGGCAGGGGCGCACGGAGACACAGGATCCTCAATTACAGGCACCAGGTCACAATTTGTCGCCAATCTGACCTGGCGCCCGGATATTGTCGACCCCTCGTTTACGGCTTAGTTTCAGTCTGCGCCTGGACACTGGAGGCGCCAGGTCGAGGATCAGAGCGGCTCTTAGATCTTTCCTTTTCTGTTTATGGTCCAATATTTGTTGCTGACCTTCGAGGAATCTGACATGAAATCATGCTGTCTGGTATATCTGCGTTTTTGATTTCTGCCTGCATTACTACCTGGTAACACAGGACTCCATGCCTTAAGGCGAGAGTATCCAACCTTATCAGTGGTGAAGGGATCACTTATTGTTTGAGCCAACGTCACCGGTTAAGTTATCTGGAATTTGTTGTCACACATTTTGGACTTTTATTCACCTTTATTTGGACTTTTTTTTTTTCATATTTCTGGATTTGTTGCATCATTTGAATCCTGCACATTATATTTGTCATTTTGCGCTGCACTTAATTTTTCTATATAGCTAGAAACCAGTGTCTAAAAACGGCCATTTATCCGCGTTTGCGTCTAGAAGCATTTGAAAAAAAATAAAAAAATTCTTCCAAAATGAAAAACGTCTAAACAAAACACTGCTAAACATGAGATGCCGTGTCTAGCGCTTCAACTGGCTCTAAACACAGCTTCTGAACTAATTTTTTAGGGTCCAAGAAAAAGCCTCTAAACCCAACTGCCTAGAGACGACTATAAATGAACCTGTGTACATGTACTGATAACAGAGGAGAGTTCAAGAGCAGTTGAAAAAAATGCCCAACTGCTCATAAATGCCCGTTTACCAGCAGCAGTGTACACGAGGCCTAAACCTGTCCATGATCCTGGTAATTCCTAGCTAAGTGCAGAGGTTTTTTTTTCTTTGCATTAAGCAGTAAGCAGCCTACCTATCAAATGGACCAACACTGCGTGAAAAGCCTCCTTGCGCCATTCCTTTTGATAAATGCACGGAGCCTTGCTAATAAAATACATTATGTAACACATTAACAGAAAAGTTTAGTGTGTATGGGGAATATGAAGAGGAAGAGAAGAAGTGACTAACAGCTTTTATGAGACAAAGCAAGACAGATGTCTTCTGAGAGAGCACTGACACAAGCACACTTCATAAAAATTAGCTTCTCTGAAGTAAAAGTGACTCTTCAAGGTTACCCTGACATAAAACTTGTGAAGCAGCGGCTGCATGTGGATGCTGCATATCTCATCTTACTTTCAGAAGTTAAATAAGACCGGATCTACACAAACTGTCAGTGTTCTGAGGAGTTCAAGACATTCAGCATCCAAAACAAATGTGTTCAATTTTAGCATTTTTATTAGAAGCTCAATTCAAACTGTACATAGATTATAGAATTTTAACTGCTAAAAAAGCACATAATTTACCAAAACATAGGGTATGATTTTTTTCAGAGTACCCAGCTAGAGAGATGATCTATAAACGACACTAAAATTTGACTACACCATAAGTACAGGAGATGCAGTCAAAGACAGACGGTATGAAATGCAATGGAACATCTACAACCTTAATAATAGATTACAGTAGAATTCACTTGAGAGTGCATGTAGTGAGGTACCAATGGATGGCAGACATAATTTTAACAGGCAAATAAAATGTGAACAACATTATTACATCAAAGCAAACCAGTCATTATAATGAATGATAAATCGGTCACAATTCTGAAAACATATACAGAGCAATCTTTTGTTATTAAAAGATACAAAAATTAGGTTTATAGCTCTATACAACAACATCCTCAAATATACAGGTGATACTAGAAAAATTTGAATATTGTGCAAAAGTTCATTTATTTCATTAATGCAACTTAAAGGTGAAATATATGAAATCGTTCAAGTCGTAATTTGTCATAATTGTGATAATTATGGCTTACAGCTCATGATAACCCCAAATCCACAATCTCACAAAATTTGAATATTGTGAAAAGGTGCAATATTCTAGGCTCAAAGTGTCCCACTCTAATCAGCTAATTAAGCCATAACACCTGCAAAGGGTTCCTGAGCCTCCTGCTGCTAACGGTGATCTTGCGGCGAATCCGCCGCAGAGACCACCGTTGTCGTTTACAGGACCGCTCACAGTAAAGATGGATATCTCGGTTGTGGCAGCAGCTGCTGCCGTTACCGAGATATCCATCTTTAAAGTACCGACGTATATGTACATGAGAGGGTCCTTAAGTGGTTAAATGGTCCCTCAGTCTGGTTCAGTAAAAATCACAATCATGGGAAAGACTGCTGATCTGACAGTTGTGCAGAAAACCATCATTGACACCCTCCATAAGGAGGGAAAGCCTCAAAAGGTAATTGCAAAAGAAGTTGGATGTTCCCAAAGTGCTGTATCAAAGCACATTAATAGAAAGTTAGGTGGAAGGGAAAAGTGTGGAAGAAGGTGCACAAGCAGCAGGGATGACCACAGCCTGGAGAGGATTGTAAGGAAAAGGCCATTCAAAAGTGTTGGGGACTTTCACAAGGAGTGGACTGAGGCTGGAGTCAGTGCATTAAGAGCCTGGACATGGGCTACAAATGTCGTATTCCTCTTGTCAAGCCACTCCTGAACAACAATATCAGAAGCGTCTTACCTGGGCTAAAGACAGACCAAACTAATTTTGCATCTCTCATTTGGAAACCAAGGAGCCAGAGTATGGAGGAAGAATGGAGAGGCACACACTGCAGGATGCTTGAAGTCCAGTGTGAAGTTTCCACTGTGTGTTGATTTGGGGAGCCATGTCATCTGCTGGTGTTGGTCCACTGTGTCAACGCAGCCGTCTACCAGGAGATTTTGTAGCACTTCATGCTTCCATCCACAGACATGCTCTATGGTGATGCCGACTTCATTTTCCAGCATGAGTTGGCACCTGCCCACACTGCCAAAAGCAACAAAATCTGGTTCAATGACTGTGGGATTACTGTGCTTGATTGGCCAGCAAATTCGCCTGACCTGAGCCCCATAGAGAATCTATGGGGCATTGCCAAGAGAAAGATGAGACATGAGACCGAACAATGCAGAAGAGCTGAAGGCCGCTATTGAAGCATTCTGGTCTTCCATAACACCTCATCAGTGCCACAGGCTGATAGCTTCCATGCCATGCCGCATTGAGGCAGTAATTGCTGCAAAAGGGGCCCAAACCAAGTACTGAGTACATATGCATGCCTATACTTTTCATAGGTCCGATATTGTTCTATGTACAATCCTTGTTTTATTGATTGCATGTAATATTCAAATTTTCAGAGATTGTGGATTTGGGGTTTTCATGAGCTGTAAGCCATAATCATCACAATTATGACAAATCACAACTTGAACGATCTTGCTTTGCATGTAATGAGTCTATCTCATATATTAGTTTCACCTTTTAAGTTGCAGTAGTGAAATAAATGAACTTTTGCACAATATTCTAATTTTTCAAATATTGCCTGTAAATAATGGTGTAGTTATTGTATTTCAGATATTACAAAGAATGGTGCAATATCAGGTGAGAACAATACCACATAGGATAATAGCTGACATTTGGCAAACATAGAAATTGTGGCGTGAACCAGCCATAAATCCAGAAAAATATATAGCCAAAATATAATAATGTATACGAGGACTCTAATCTGCCAAAAAATGCAATTCTGTGCAGCCAATTTTGTCATTAAGCTTAATCAAGAGCACTTTGTATAAAAAGAAAAAAAAACACACACACCACAGCCCAGACTGGACAATAAAAAAGCAGCACATTGAGGAGGTCACTCCATTGCTTTTACTGCTGACCCTCTGCTCTACCTGAATCCTGCTATATAGAGGATTACAGGAGGCAACACAAATCCAGATGCTTTTTTACTAACTGCATTTTAGAATACATTTACATTTTTAACTATTCAACTACTTTCTCTGGAGCTTTTTAATATATATCTGTTTCAAGTATAAGTATGTGACTTCTACAATAATATGGACTTCCAGAGCCCTAGCTTACAAAAAGGCTAAAACAAAACAATACACTATTGGAAAACCTGTAGAAGTACCAGGATTACTGGTTAAGTGTGAAGATTTGTACATTCAAATAAATCATTAATAGTTACATTTGTACATTTTCATTTTGTCAGGCTTTACTTGCATACAACAGGATTAAATGTTGAAATGAAAACCTGACCAGTAAAATAAATCTCAACAATAAAAGGCCTATGTGTAAAAGTCGAAAGCAAGTTCTTCAAGAAACCCACCAGCTGTTTTCCATGCATTCCAGCAAGCACAGGAAGACATCCGGAACATCCAGAGCCAGCTGCTTGAGACATGGAAAAATAGGATTTATTTTGCAAAAACAACCTATTTAAGGGAAAAGCAAATGAAAACATCTGGTGGTGCCTTAAATCAGTTTATCCTATTCTACAGAAAGCAGTTTCACCTACCTTTCGTCCGGTTTGTTTCTCTACCATGATGTTGCAGTCACTGTCGGAATTCTCACTTGGGGTTACTTTTGTGGATAATGTTTTGGGCATCTTATTATTAATTCAGTTCCCAAACCAAGTCAGCTTGATCATTATGTGCCTACAAGGAAAGAAACAATTGATTATGCTACAGCCATTATTTTCCAACCACACATTCAAATAATAATCACTTAAATTAATGTCAACTCTTAAGCATACATGTTGGGAAAGGGAAGTTAGATGTAACAACTACCTATGAAAAAGAAACTGTAAATTTCTGAACAATGTGCTTTGAATTTATAGGTTAGACAAGTAGGTGGATTACGGTAGAGGAAAAAAAGGGGACCAAAATGGTTATCAAGCATGTAAACTAGGGTTGTCCCCGATACCACTTTTTTTAAGACAGAGTACAAGTACTGATATTTTTTTTCCCCCCCAAGTACTCGCCGATACCGATTACCGATACTTTTTTTTAATGTCATGTGACAGTGACGCATTGAAACCTGTTGTGTCAGTTTAGAAGTCCTTTGATAACAGATACCAGCCAGTCTGCAGCCCTAATAGTAGGACAGAGAAAAAGGAAGTAATATTGTGGTCCAACACCTAACATGACAAATGTTTTACTGGTTGGAGTTCTTAGAATACAAAGAGGTACTTGGCAGCACTCATCTAATGCCCTATCTGCACACTATCAAAGGAAATGTGACATTTGTGATGAATGAAGTGTACTTGTTAGCATACTTCATACAAGCAGTTGTGCTCTACTGTGATGTAATAATCAAAAAAACTTAGCGTGTGAGAGAACATGGACTGATTCAGGACGGTTACAGTAGATTGTTAAACTAAACTACATGAATAAGGCGATTGCCTGATCCTATACCTGGGAGAGAGAGGCAGCGTGTAATGTCTGTGCAGTGGAATATTTTAGGTTTACTCCAAGATATGCGAGAGAAGTGGGGTGTGACACCTTTAAAGAAATGGAGATATACACAAATTCAGCAATTTGTAATGTCATTACCACAACCATTGCATTCAGGGGATAACGTATTGCCTATGGAGAGATTATATACTGTAGTGAATTAGAGGGAATGGTAAGAGAGAGACATAACCTAAAATACCATTGTATTTAGGTAAAGTGGAGCAAGAACTGAGCACATTATAGAGTGATTATTAGAAGTTAAAGATATTAAGACTGGCAAGCTTTTCCTCAGTTAAAGTGTCAATAGGATAATATTATATGTTACAGAATACCTTGTTAAACTAAATTACATGAATAAGGCGATTGCCTGAAACGATACCTGGGAGAGAGAGAGGGCAGCGTGTAATGCCTGTCTGTGTCCCGGTATAATCCTCAGATGGCGGCCATCCAGTGTACAAAAGCCGCGCCTGCTCCTCGTCCGTGATAGGGGAACTCAGTGAGTTGGTGTTCCGCCTATCACGGACATCCTCGTCCATGGGATGAGGATGAAAGGGTGTCCGTCATAGGCAGAACACTGACTCACTTGCTAGGAGTGTTCCCCTATCACAGACAAGGAGGCGGCGCGGCTTTTATACACTGGATGGCCGCCGTCTGAGGATTATACACGGACACAGACAGGCATTACACGCTGCCCTCTCTCTCCTAGGTATTGGATCAGGCATCGGGAGCATTTGCGTGAGTACAAGTACTCGCGCAAATGCTTTGTATCGGTACTGGGACAACCCTAATGCAAACCATTCCACAGCCAACCCATAAAGTTAAGCTAGGTATACACCACATGCATCAAACACAATGCCTGCCAGGCCAATTTCATGTGGCCCTAGCTGCAACACATCCTCCCCGTCTCTGCCCCCACCTCGTCTTAGCAGTCGGCAGAAAAAGGGAGGACATAACTCCCCCCTACAGCTCCTGTACCTTTCTGTAGCTGCAGCACCCCCTGGTCTCAGCATTCAGCAGACTCTGGCAGCTGACTCCCACCCTCCTCCATACCCTGCACGTTTTGCTTCCCAGCTTCACCCCCAGCTTCTTTCTGAAGTATGAAAGGGGGGGGGGGGTGCGCTGGACATCTGCTTATAATTAAAAGAACAATACAATTATATGCCAGCTGAAAAGGGTCGCACACGAGTGATATCGTCCAAAAGAAACTTTATTGGAGACTGCTCAGACAGAACACCATGGCAGAACCATGTTCTGGGTGAGCAGTCTCCAATAAAGTTTCTTGTGGCTGATACCAACGGCATGCATCACAACTTTTTTCAGACTTGCATCATCTGCTACAGGTGTGCGAGTGAGCTCCATGCTGGACTGTACCTGTCCTTCACAGCTTAACCACTTCCAGACCGCCGCATGTATATGTACGTCGGCAGAATGGCACGTACAGGCACATTGGCGTACCTGTACGTCCTTGCCTAGACGTGGATCGGGGGTCCGATCGGGACTCCCCCCCCCCCCCCCCCTTACATGCGGTGGTCGGATTCCCGCGGGGAGCGATCCGGGACGACGGCGCGGCTATTCGTTTATAGCCGCCCCATCGCGATCGCTCCCTGGAGCTGAAGAACGGGGAGAGCCGTATGTAAACACGGCTTCACTGTGGCGGCTGCATCGATCGAGTGATCCCTTTTATAGGGAGACTCGATCGATGACGTCAGTCCTACAGCCACACCCCCTACAGTTGTAAACACACACTAGGTGAACCCTAACTCCTACAGCGCCTCCTGTGGTTAACTCCCAAACTGCAACTGTCATTTTCAAAAACAATGCAATTTAAATGCATTTTTTGCTGTGAAAATGACAATGGTCCCAAAAATGTGTCAAAATTGTGCGAAGTGTCCGCCTTAATGTCGCAGTCACGAAAAAAAAACGCTGATCGCTGCCATTAGTAGTAAAAAATAAATAAATAATAAAACTATCCCCTATTTTGTAAACGCTATAAATTTTGCGCAAACCAATCGATAAACGCTTATTGTGATTTTGTTAACCAAAAATAGGTAGAAGAATACGTATCGACCTAAACTGAGGAAAATTTTTTTTTTTATATATGTTTTTGGGGGATATTTATTATAGCAAAAAGTAAAAAATAGATTTTTTTTCAAAATTGTCGCTCTATTTTTGTTTATAGTGCAACAAATAAAAACCGCAGAGGTGATCAAATACCACCAAAAGAAAGCTCCATTTGTGGGGAAAAAAGGACGCCAATTTTGTTTGGGAGCCACGTCGCACGACCACGCAATTGTCTGTTAAAGCGACGCAGTGCCGAATTGTAAAAACCCCTTGGGTCATTTAGCAGCATATTGGTCCGGTCCTTAAGTGGTTAAGTCTTAGGTTATTACTAAAACCAGCAATGATAGAATGCAGAGGCAATTATTAAAATGACAAAAAGTGTAGATGCATAATATAATTAATATATAATTACAGATAAAACCGGCCCTTTGGGGGCAACCATAATGCTGATGTGGCCCATGATGAACTGGAGTTTGACACTCCTGGAATATACAATTCGATGTCTCCCTGATGCATATAGTCTTGGGACTTGTCTTTTGTTCCAGTGTCATACTGAGCTATCTGGTTGGGGTGGCATCCAAGTCTGCCATGTAATGAGCCTATACTTTATTAAGAGAACTGGTTGGGTTTTAAGCAGTAGGTGGGGCCAAAATACATAAGACTATGACAATTAGACTAGAAAATATTATAAAAGCACACCAACTGAATGATAACCAAATTTGTTTAATGGCTGCAGTTTCACCCAAAGCGTCTGACTAACCGGTAAAGTGAAGCTATATTTTTGCCAATGTTTTACTTTTTAATTATTTATGTATTGTAAAAATAGATCTTTTATATATATATATTTTTTTTAATACTGGTATTTTTGCTTTTTTTAAATTAACATCACACTTTGCAGAGCATACTGTGTTTTCTAATAAGAAAGCCCAGCAGTTCTTTCTCCCTCCCGGAATGTCTGTAAACAGGTATGCGTATGCATTGTGATTAATTTATTATACATAACCCCACTGTACACACGATCGGAAATTCCGACAAGAAAAACGTGGATTTTTTTCTGACTGAATTTTGGCTCAAACTTGTGTTGCATACACACGGTCACACAAAATTCCCACCGGCAAGAACGCAGTGACGTACAACACTACGACAAGCCGAGAAAAATGAAGTGCAATGATTCTGAGCATGCGTCGACTGGATTCAGAGCATGTGTGTTTTTAGGTGCGTCTGAAAATTTGAGAACCAGCTCTCAAATTTATGCTGTCGGAAATTTCTACAGAAAAAGTCCGAAGGGACCTACACACAGTCGGAATTTTCGACCAAAAGCTCAAATCAAAATTTACTTGTGGGAAAATTTGATTGTGTGTACACGTTAGAGTGTGAAAACAAAAAAAGCTCCACGCTCACCAAAAATACTAAAAAATATATATAAAATAAAAATGTTGGCGCCCATCACGGTTGTGCTTTGCCACACCTAAAATGTCACTATATCCGTCCAGGGCAACAACATTGAAATGAGAAAACTGATTTGATAAAATACAATACAAAAAAACTAAAAGAATATATCAATATAATAAATCAATACTAGCCCTCTCTTAAAAAATCACAACCTTACATAGTTACATAGTTACATAGTTAGTCAGGTTGAAAAAAGACACAAGTCCATCCAGTTCAACCACAAAAAACAAAATAAAAAAACACAGTAAAATCCTATACACCCAACTTCATACCCACAGTTGATCTTAATCTTCTTATAGAGGTTTTTCTCCTTTGAATATCAATGTATATTATATCATACATGCCAGTTCCTCATAAGTGCTCCAATATACAATTTAAACGTGCCCCAGTGTGAAAGGGGCCCAAGTGCTCAGCTATCCTGGAAGTGTCACATCCCAGGGCCAAGCTTCTTTTTTGTTTTAGAGACCTGTTTACAAACCATTTGTGCTGGGAGGACAGGAGGCTTTCAAAAAAAGAATAAGACCTTTTTGTTTGGCATGGAAGGTCTGGAGTAAAGTACAGAATAACAGACTGAATCCCACTTTAGTGATCTATTGGGGAGTGTTAAAGTACACGTTTTACTTCTTCAAACGAACACGCAATGCGAGAGATGTCACATTTACAATGAACATGCCACACAGAGCAGCTGCATTACAGGAATACTCACATTGCCCCAATGCATACACAAGGGGGACACCAACCATCAAGGTAGGGGGGTATCGAATACAATGTATAGGAAGGGATAAAGCATGAGGTAATCTAAATAACTAAGGCACAGGTATTCATACAGAGAAGGGACAGACACCTGATTCCACACAATGAGCTCACAATGTAAACCTTGTGCTGTCATGTGATAGGGGTCCAGTACAAGCTGAGCTGACACTATACAACCTAAGACAGTCTATACATGTGACTGTGGTATGTAGGTGGCTCTCTATTAGTACATACCCGAGGCTGAACACAGGAGGTGCTCAGAGAAGAACAGGCTTCTTCCTCGCAGTGTATATCTATGAAGACAGCTGAGCATGCACAATACACTGCACACACACTTCCTGGATGGGAGGAGGAGGGGCAGGGCTCACTAAGTCAGGTGCACGCTGCACAGCCCATCTTAGCCAATCACATTCTGTGTGTGTTTGTACCCAGAGAGTAAAGCCTTGTGGTGTTTTGTTTAGCTTTTGTTCGATCAGTGCAGCCATGTCAAGTCATCTAAATGTAGATAACAATACCTACCTAATGCAGCTCCGCTCGGGACGTGCGTTCCACGAAGCTGCTGACGTCACTTCCGGTTATCCCATGCACAGGGAAACCTGGAAGTGATGTTGTAACTGCGATAGACCGCACCGCCCATGTCCTAGGGCGGTGCAAATGTCTATCATTCACCCAACCAAATATACACTACAGGCGCCTCTCTGGAAGCTATGTGGCGGGATGGAATGCGCCGCAAAGCCAGTTTAAAGCCTGCAAATTGAAACGCTGTGTCTGCAATCACATGATTGCATAGATGTGGCGTTTCCCATAGTGCACTTTGTCCGGCGCTCCAACACAGTGCACTGGAGGATGTCACGTAGCCCCACTGCTGATGTTTTGTCACGAGATACAGTGACTTCCTTATAGGGAAAAAATATGAGCCAAATTGATATTGCAGAATCATGTGTGGCATTCAGCATTTTAAATCACAAAACACTTTGCTAGTTTATATAACCATCCAAGTTGTGTAGTGCCCTACTCTGAACACTTGATCGTTTTTGTGTAAATTCATATGGTTTTGCTTTATTATGTATTATGTTAAACTGGCAGCTCATGCTTTTTTTTTCCCCCAGCGATTTAACTTTTTCATACTGATCACTCTTGGGTTCCAAGCTTAAAATAATAGTAGAAGCAGGCCTAGCAGTATGCTCACTGCTGCAACCGGCAACAGTAAAATCACCAAAACACAACAGTTTTGTTTTTTTTAAATAACAAACATGTTATACTTTTGCACAGAGTGGCCCCGATCCACATCTTCTGGGGTCCCTCGGCGGCTATATCTGGTCCTCCCCGCAAGAACTTTCCACCTTCATGCGCGCTCCTGTGATACAGCCGGAGGCTATAGTCGCTCACTGTTTTACTCGGGACCGCCCTCGGTGTGCCGCGTCATTGGATGTGATTGACAGCAGCGCGAGCCAATGGCTGCGCTGCTTTCAATCCATCCACTCTAGCCAATCAACGACCAGGCTGAGCGGCGAAGAGGATGTCGGGGGCGAGCGCCGCAGGTGAAGGGGCTCAGGTAAATAAAACAGGGGGGCTGGTATTGTCAGATATTTTTTCACCTTAATGCATAGGATGTATTGAGGTGAAAAAACATTAACCATTAGTGTCCCTGTTTTGATTTTGATGCAATGTGTTTTTATGTAAAGTCATTGAATCCAAATAAATCATGCAACCAGAAAATAGGCACTCTCCACAATAAAATGAACAGCAAATACCTGAAAGTTACAAATTCTGATAAACATGTGTGAAATGTGTTATGCTACTGCCCACATCTCTATCTGAAATGCTAGCTAACTCGCTGTGATGCTGAACCCTGTATATCAAAGTTTGAAAGATGATTCAAAACAAGTAAGCAGAGGAGGACTTCAGACCTTACTCTGACTTTCATTATCCACAAGCTCGATCCTGCTCAGCAAGTCAAAGCATAGAAGCTGGTGGATTACCAAAGATATATAGGCGCAGTTTTTTCTTCTTTTCTAAAGATATATAGTGCCTTGAAAAAGTATTGAATTCAGCCCCCTTTACTCTGAGACCCTTAACAAAAATCTAGTGGAACCAATTGCCTTCAGAAGTTACCCAATTAGTAAATAGTACAACTGTGTGTAATTTAATCTCAGTACAAATACAGCTGTTCTGTGTAGCCCTCAGGAGGTTTGTTAGGAGAACCTTAGTGAACAAACCGCATCATAAAAGCCAAGGATTACACCAGAAACGTCAGGTATAAAGTCGTGGAGAAGTTAAAAAGCAGTGTAAAGTTATGAAAAAAAAAAAAAAGCACTGTTCAATCCATAATCCGAAAATGGAAAGAGTATGGCACAACTGCAAACCTACCAAGACATGGCCGTCCACCTAAACTGACAGGCCGGTCAAAGAGAGCATTAAAACAGAAAAGCAGCCAAGAGGCCCATGGTAACTCTGGAGGAGCCGCAGAGATCCACATCTCAGGAGAGAGAATCTGCCCACAGGACAACTATTAGTCGTGCACTCCACAAATCTGACCGGACAAACGAAAGAAGGTGCTTTGGCCAGATGAGACCAAAATCGAACATTTTGGCCGAAAAGCAAAACGTTATGTGTGGTGGAAACCTAACATTGCACATCACCCTGAACACACAATCCAGCAGGGAAGCGGGTCAGAGTTGATAGAAAGATGGATGAAGCCAGATACAGGGCAATCTTAGAAGAAAACCTGTTAGAATCTGCAAAAGACTTGAGACTGGGGCGGAGGTTCACCTTCCAGCAGGACAACGAACCTAAACATACAGTCAGAGCTACAATAGAATGTTTTAGATCGAAAGCATATTCAGGTGTTAGAATGGCCCAGATAAAAGTCCAGACCTAAATTCAATTGAGAATCTGTGGTAAGACTTGAAACTTGCTATTTGAATATGACAGCGCTTGAGCCACTTTGCAAATTAAAATTGGCAAAATGTCACTATCTATTTGTGCAAAGCTGGTAGAGACATACCCAAAAAGACTTGCAGCTGTAATTGCAGCAAAAGGTGGTTCTATAAAGTATTGAATACAAATGCATGCCACACTTTTGACATATTTATTTTGTAAAACATTTGGAAAACCATTTATCATTTTCCTTACATTTCACAATTATGTGCCACTTTGTATTGGTCGATCACATAAAATCCCAATAACATATTTACATTTTCGGGTGCAACATGAAAAAAACTTGGAAAATTTCAAGGGGTGTGAATACTTTAAGGCACTGTACAGGTTGATCCAGCTTTCAAGCAACCTGAGGGTATCCAGGTGATTTCTGCCTGATCCTGCAGATTTCATGAACAAATAGAGATGGAGCATTTTGGATTCTAAAGTCCAAAGTTCTTTTACCTTAAAGCAGTGTTTCTCAATTCCAGTCCTCAGGCCCCCCCAACAGGTCAGGTTTTCAGGATTTCCATTATTTTGCACAGGTGATTTGATCAGTTTCACTGCCTTAGTAATCACCACAGCCTTTTCATCTGAGGGAAATCCTGAAAACCTGACCTGTTGGGGGGGCCTGAGGACTGGAATTGAGAAACACTGCCTTAAAGTGACACCAAGACCCCTTTCACACTGAGGAGTTTTTCATACCGCCTGAAAAACTCAAAAGCTTTCACACTGGGGTGATGTGCTGGCCGGACCGCTCCTAAAGTCCAGCCAGCTGCATCTTTGGAGCGGTGTGTTTAGCGCTCCTTCCCATTGAAAACAATAGGACACCACGGCTATATCGCCAGGAATGCGCCTCTGCAAAGGCGCATTGCAGGCGGTATTAACCCCTTTTCTGACGCTAGCGGGGGTTAAAACCGCACACCACTATCGGCCGAATACCGTCACAATTGAAAGGTGCCTATAGGTTCTTTTTTTATTAACAAACAAGTCATACTTGCCTCCACTGTGCAGCTCGTTTTGCACAGAATGGCCCCGATGCCGTTTTCTGGTGTCCCCCGGCATTTCTCTCAGATCCTCCTAGCATTAGATAACCCCCTCTGGGAAGCGTTCTCCCAAGGGGGTTACGGTGCGGGCACACTCCTGAGTCCTGCATTCGGCGTCCATAGCTGCCGAATTCAGGACTCGGTCCCGCCCTCCGGGCCCCGCGTCATTGAATTTGATTGACAGCAGCAGTAGCCAATGGCTACGCTGCTATCAATCTATCCAATGAAGTGCAGCGAACCCCGGGCAAAGATCCAGCATGTTCTCAACGCTGGACTTTCCAGGGCTCAGGTAACTAAAAACAGGGGGAGGGGGGGTGGTAATAGATGTTTTTCACCTTAATGCATAGGATGCATTAAGGTGAAAACACAGGAGGGTTTACAACTCCTTTAAAGTGGTATCAAAAGGTTAGGCTTAAAAAAAAAAAAACACACAAACATGTTACACTTACCTGCTCTGTGCTACATGTGTGCCAAGTTCCGGGTCCAGGGGCCCTACAACCGTCTGGTACCGGGTCCCCAAATTCCGGGAGATCAGGCGCAAAAAGTTGACTCGAGTATAAACAGAGGGGGGCATTTTCAGCACAAAAAAAATGTGCCGAAAAACTCGGCTTATACTTGAGTATATACGGTAGTAGTTTTTTTTTTTCTATTTCAGCCAGTGGAATAGATTTAGAGTTGGATGGAGGAATTCCTAAGCAAAGAAGGTCACTTGCTCAGCACTGCTGCCGTCCTTAGAGTGTCATTGTCACCGCCCTCCTTTCCATCTCATGGAGACAGAACTCCTGACAACCAGCTAAAACACATGTGAATTGTGCTACATTGCCAAAGGGATTAGAATTCTGTTCTGCCAATTTTGGGAACCAGCCACGACGCCATCACAAAGTCCTGAATATGTTTTTGAAATGTGCAAAGCGGTAATAGAAGACCGAACAGGGCATATACATTCCACTACACTAGATGCAGTTTGACCAAGAAAATGTTTGAGGTCATTGTGCATTTAACATTAATACTCTATAATCTACAGCCTTCTGTGAGATGGATACTGGCATCCTGCTGGCCGTTTTCCTCTTTCCAAACAGTAAAAATCACAGCACAAGCTGCTGAAATGAAAATCCAGTGTCTGAAAATATATGCACATTATAACTGCAGTCTAGCTTTACTAATATATCTTTACAGCAAAGAAGCACCTGGAACTCTCACACAGTGTCACAAAGAGCTTTCAAGTAACTGACAATTTAAATATAGAACTGCACATTCCAAAAGTATGATGTGAAAGCATGCATATAAATCTATGCTGAAAAACTGGTTACATGCACTATACCATAGAGAAAATTGATTTTACATGATAGAGGTGGTAATATATTCCTAAAGAGAAAATCCTCCAAAATTATTTACCTTGAAAATCAGCGAATCTGATAACTGTTCACTTTGATCAGTTCTTATAATGTTATAAAACAGCCAGAAACTGTACAGTACAGCGTCATGCCTTCTCTGAAAAACATACGTGGTGCAGGCCATTGAAACTGACATCTTTAACCACTTCAATACTGGACACTTTTAACCCCTGCCTGCCCAGGCCAAATTTTCGGCTTTTCACATTTTGAATGACAATTGCCTAGTCATGCAACACTGTACCCAAATTTTCCACACATATAGAGCTTTCTATAGAGCATTTAATAACCACTGTTTTTTCTTTTGATAAATGAAAAAACAAAAAAACAAAACAAGTTTTTAGATAGTTTTGATAAAACCGAGCTAAGATGTCTTCCTTAAGCTTATAATTATACGGTATACAGCAAATTATATCTCTGGGCGGTGCTGGTTCGCTCGGATGTGACCTGAGGGCTCTATGAGCTCGGTCAAACTCAATGGTAGCATCCACCGGCCTCTCCAGCAGGTTGTTGAAAATAGGAGGACAGGGCTGGGGTGATTTGATCCAACGATTTTGTCTCTGGCACCCTTCTCGCCCTTATGTTATGCCTTCTGCCCCTATTGTCTAAATCTTCTAGGTGGCGATAAACTGCTATTAATTGGGCAGTATGAGCTCCAAGTGAGTAATTGCTTTATCCCTCTTGTGGCCCAAGTGTTATGTGTTATGCATTCTTTCATTCAGAGCCAGCATGTCAGCTCCGTGAAAGCGGAGGAAAAAGGTGTTCTTTATGCCAGCCACAAACGCTGACAAGTCTGCGTAAGACGGGGGACGGTCAGGGGTAGGGGTGCGGTTTATTACCATGTTCTCCAAAGCAGCTTGGGACTCCTCGCTGTATTCGTCCTCATGGTCGTCCAGCGCCATCTTGGACAAGCCTGCACCTCGGGATGCCTGTTGCAGGTCCGGTATACTGTGCGATCGCTGTATCACTGAGGAGTGCCGTGAGGGTGTACCGGACATGTGCTGGTTAGGTTTGCCCAAATCCTGGCTCCGATGTGTCAGTGTACAGGGTTTACTTCCTCTTTTGTTCCCTGCAAAGTAAAAGCATAATAGGCACTCGCATACTAGCCCATTATGTGCCACTTTCCTGCAATCGTAGCCCGCGCTGTCCCACTTCCATCTTGGGCCCTCTTCGGGGAGCTGTGTGACATCATTCCCGCCACTTGCTCTGGAAGAAATGGCTTGGAGGGCCATTTCTTCACAGCGCATGCACCAACATATCCTAAATGGCACAGTTATTTACAGCAGGGCTCGACAAACCCCAGGCGCTAGGTCAAATTGGCGACTAGAATTCGTGACCTGGCTCCTGGGCTCTACTGTACACCCCCGACCACGTGCGCAGACTAAGATGCCGCATCGGCCAGAAATTGAGGCCGTGGCCTTTAGGAGCGAGATGTTTAGATTGGGGAACTAGCACCCTCTTGTGGTGGCTGTGACAAGGAGTCATTTAGGGCACTGAATGTTTCCCGTGCCCGTTCTCACAGCCCGCCCATCTCCTTCCCAAGAGGAGAAGAGGTTTAAGTCGTTGTGGGCTTCATCTGGCGCCCTTTGCTTAATAGTGAGTGGACTGGGAGTATGGGGCAGATAGTTAGAACTGCCTCTGTTCCATTTACACCCCCACAAAGATGGAAACATCCGATCCGGTCCGCCAAAAACAGACGGATGGAAAATAAGATCGGATGGCGACGGGTGTCAGCGGACATCTGCCGCTACATAGAGGAGGCTGAAGGGTCCGATCAGGTCCACCTGAAAAACGGACAGGCAGTTTGGAAGGGGCCTTCAGCTGTGTTGGCTGTGGCATGGCAGGGGGTGAATTAAAGATAAAAAATGTATTTCAATGAAAATGGAAAAATAAAAATGAATAAAAAAAAATGTTCCGATCCTGTCCGTCAAAAACAGACGGATGGTAGCCCTATTTTCAATCCGTCTGGTGGATAAGATGGAAACGGACAGGTGGTTAGTTTCCATCAGACGGCCCCATAAAGGAGAGCAGGCTGTGCCCGTGTCTGAACAGCAGAGCGGAAAGGACCGTTCATCCACCTGCAGTGATTATCAGTGAGTTCCCCCGCTGAAGCAAGCAGATTCTGCTTAGAGGAGGTGCCCATGTAAAAAAGGGACCTATGGTGGCATAAGTTACTGGCTCTCCTATCGCACCCACCTTGCTGCACTTATTCTAGGCTTACCTATAGGTACAAGTTCTAAAAAGGGGTTTACAACCACTTTAATTGTACAGCATTTTGATGAAATTCTGTCTGTTTGCTTTCAAGCACAGGCATAGCAAAAAACACATAACCATCACATAGACTTTGCCAACATGCAGCCCGATTTACAGTTTTTTTTCCCAATTTACATGAAAATTTATTTTAAAATACCCAGGAACACCAAGCACAGTTCAGATATAATAACCCCAATACCATAGCGATGAAAATAGCGCATGTAGCACCTCTCCTGTCACACTGGAGCAGTGCGCTGGCAGGATGCTAAAAAAAAAAAAGTCCTGCTAGCAGGATCTTTGGAGGTGCTTTAGGAGATGTGTACACACCGCTCCTAAAGCGTCCCTGCCTATTGAAATCAATTCTTGGGCGCTAGCGGGGGTTAAAAGCACCGCTAAAACAGCAGTAAAGCTACGCTAAAAATAGCGACACTTCCCCCGCCAACACCTCAGCCTCTTAGTGTGAAAGTGCCCTAAAGTTTAGAGAGCAGTAATCATGAAAACCAGGACTTGGAACATTTACTCCACATAACAGTTTGAGATGTTCGATGCTAGGAGCTATACGATGGTTTTGATAATGCACTGCACCATGCAATCACTAGAGAAAAAGGTCTCCAATTCCTGGGAGAAGATAGCCTTCACATATAATGAACAAAAAAAAAAAAAAAGAAGTAGTATAACCAAAGCTGTGTTGGCCATTCTTCTCATGTGGGTCACAGGTGTGAATTTGCTTGTGCTCTCCTGTGACCCAGAATGAGTCGACAGTGGGCTAAGGTCCGCTGACGTCACAGACCTACTCCAGACTCTGAAATGATGCCAAAATTAAAGCGGTTCTAATGGCTTTTTCCTTTGTGCAATCTTTGCACCTTTAAGAGGTGGAGATCCACCTGAACAACATGGACAACCACCCATATTCCTCACGATGGAGATCTTCCCGAACATCCCTTATCCTAACCCCTCAGTACAGACCACCCCCCCCCCCCCCCCCTGTCCAGCACAGACCAACCAGCTTTACAATACAGACTCCCCCTCACAGCACAACCATTCCCTTCGCCCAGCACAGAACCCCTTTCCCCCCCCAGTTCATATACCGCAGTACAGAAAACCCCCTCATTTCTTCCTCCCAGGGAACTGAAATGCAAGAACAGAAGACACCCAGCTCAGAGCCAGAAATCTGGAGCAGGAGGAGACATGCTCTCGCACGGAGTTACCTCTCTTACTAAAGTAGCAGGTGTGGGCTCACTGGGGCTGCAGCATACGACTCACAGTTTTTTCTTTGTTACACAGCGCTAAAGAAACTTCAGCAGCTGCAGCAGCCCCAGTGAGCCCACACCTGTTGCTTCAGTGAATGGTAGCTCAGTGCAAAACAAGTCCCCTCCACTGCTCCGCCCAGCCGCCTCTCTGCTCACCTGCTCCGGACTTCTCACCTTACTCCGTCCAGATCTCACGCTAACCATACCCTATTAGTATGCCAATTAATAGGTTGCCGGCCCTGGCCCTAGACTAGAGCCTGTGGACTATGAGATCCACTCCAGACTATGTGTCTGGAGTATTTTTAGAGAAAGAATATCCCGGTAGTTTAGTGTTATCTTAAAATTACATTATTACCATTCTAGTGTCAGATATTTACGATGTTCATAATCCAACAGTATACTTCACATAAAGTTATCTAACAAAGCAGTCAAGGTTAAAAATTGCTGATGGAAACAGAGTAATATCACAGTACATTGCACACAGTGTGTACCCAA
Source organism: Rana temporaria (assembly GCF_905171775.1). Classification (NCBI taxonomy): domain Eukaryota; kingdom Metazoa; phylum Chordata; class Amphibia; order Anura; family Ranidae; genus Rana; species Rana temporaria. The sequence goes on from NC_053493.1 coordinate 291,006,192, forward strand.
GGATGCTGAGGTGGTATATATAGGAATAGAAACATCTTTCAGTTGATGGTAAAGCATGTTCTAGGTAATTAAATAGCTTACAAGAACCAGCAAGTTTTAACTAGGACACCTGAGGTGGAAAAGAAAGGGAAATGGAGCAGGGGAGTGAATTGGGTTGGGGGGTGAAGTGCCACTGGTAGTGGAACTTTACATGATTCATTCTGATATATGTCAAAATGTTTTTATATTGATGTTGTATATTGGCTATGTATGACTTCAGAGAAATTAGGTACTTCTACATATTAGTATTACAATCATTCTCCCCATCCCCACGCCATTTTATGGCGGCAACATGCTGTACTATCTTTTACACTTTTGTCACTGGAAATCAGATGCTGGCATCATTCCATGTTTGCCCGTCTCCGAAAGCAGTAAGGAAAGGGCAGCACCATGCAGGTCTGTTTCTTTTTGTCTGTACACATAGACTTTAGCACTACGATCTCACTTATTTTCTTTACCATTTCTGCATTCTGCTTTTTGGTCCTGCTGATAGTGTTTTTACATGATAGTAACTGGAATGAAAGGGTCTCTTTATTCTATCTCAAATTCAGCACTTTTTGCACAGCAAAATAAAAAAAAAGGGATTGGTTTAATAGTTGCAATTAGTCCAATTTATTTTGGTTCTCGTTAATCTCTGGGAGAAAAAAAAAACCATGCCTAAATCTTGGTACTTGCCATCTATGAACAATACAGCATACATAATTTGCCATGAGCATATACAGTTGTGCTACATGTCAAATATGATGACAAAATTAGAATATTTCTATATCACTGCTTTTCTGAAAAGCTTTACAATCAGACATATGTGTGAACAAGTAAACCACTTTCTATTCTATTGAATGGCAAAAAACACAATTGTTTTTCCAGGAAAACATGGAAATACTGCCCAGGTCTACAGAATCATCTTCCATACATAGGCCTTATTTTCTACAAAAAATAAATAAAAATGGTAATTTCTATGGCATGCTTCAACTCCTTAATGGTGTAATGGGACTTTCCATTCACCAAAGAAGCTTGTAGCAAATGTTAAAATAAACCATATACTTAAAAAGTGAAAGCAGGAAGTCAGTATTAATTAAAGCTGAATTCTAGGCAGATACTAAAATAAACATTAAATATATATTTACACATAAAGATATCTAAATAAACCTACATACCTTAAAAGACTGGCTGACCATCAATTGCAAAATCGCATATCAGGTAAAACAGTTTGCAGTATGTACATACAGTCTATCCTGTGTATTTAGCTGCTTGCCTGGAGTTCAGCTTTAATGAAAACTACTTTCCAGCACCTCGTACTATGATGGCCCAAGTGATCTGTGCGACTTTGTGAGCTGCCAAACACAGGCTTTTCCATTACGCATACCTCTGATGTTGAGCTCAGTTGGTGGTTAGGCGTTATCATGTATGAACAGAGAAAAGGACAGGAGAGGATATCTTACAGAAATGGGTGTGAATCCGAAAAGCATCAGCATTGTACACATGTTGACTATTCTTGGCAGAATTATCCTCATCACTTACTTACAAAAGTTAGTCATCCAGCTAGGATCTGTTCTAAGAATACAACAGTCATGCGTTTACAAAAACAAACATAAAATCAAACGGGGGGGGGGGGGGGGAAATTGGAAAAAGAGATCATACTAAAAAGATAATAAAATTAGTAATCAAAGTAGAATTACAGACAAAATCCAACTGCTCCTTCCCCCTTCTAAAACCCATTATGACTAACCCGTGCAAGAAAGATCTGTATACTTACCTCAAACCACTCCAGTCCAGTCACATGATATCCCCTTTGTCCCCCAGCACTGGGAAGCGCCGACAACGGATGGGCCATAGGGACCTATGAGTGACATTGCTTCTCCCAGGCATTGCCAAACGTCAATAGCGCTCTCCCATGCAGCCGATGCTGGCTCAAAGGGGAGATCATGTGACCAGGTGGGAGCAGGCTGAAAATAGGAAGTATAAAAGATCTCTCTTACAGATCTTGGAATAGATGTTGAGCTGGGGGTGGAGAATTTTTAAGTGTGGTTAGGTATGCCTGGAATTCTACTTTAACCTCCTCATCTCCAGAAGGTTTACCCCCCTTCATGACCAGGCCATTTTTTTGCAATACAGCACTGCATTACTTCAACTGAAAATTGCGCAGTCGTGCAACAAAGTACACAAATATAATTCCCCACAAACAGAGCTTTCTTTTGGTGGTATTTGATCACCTCTGCGGTTTTTATTTTTTGCGCTAAAAACATACCCAATAAAAAAAAAAAAATCTAAAAATGTCCTCATCAATTTAGGACAATATGTATTCTGTTACATATTTTTGGTAAAAAAAATCCCAATAACTGTATATTGATTGGTTTACGCAAAAGTTATTGGTTTATGCAAAAGTTATAGCACCTTCAAACTATGGAGATATTTTTATGGAATTTTTATATATATTTTATATATATATTTTTTACCAGTAATAACGGCAGAGAAATCGAACACCAAGTGACACTTCTGACATATTTGGGCGATCAGTGAAACCAATACCGTGATCAGTGCTAAATAATATGCACTGTAACTGTACTAACACTGGCAGGGAAGGAGTTAACAGCAGGGGCAACTAAAGGGTTGAATGTGTTCCCCGGGAGTGCTTTCTAACATTGGGGAGGGGCATGCTTTTACTGTAAGAAGACAAGATCTCTGTCTTCTCCCGTCACAGAACAGTGTCTGCCTCGAGAATGATCGGTGGGTTTCCGACAGACATTGTGTTCGTGGGATCCACTGATTGGCTCCGGCTGTGTCCAATCACAGCCGGAGCTGGTTGCCGGAACAGAGAGGTGAAACCTCTGTCACTCTACATGTAATAAAAGGAGGAATGAAGGAAGTAGGCCGCCATAAAAACCTTATGCAGTTCTCCTACTGTCGCCCCCCTCCTGCTCTTGTCCCCACTGCAGCAGCATCTTAGCAGCCCATGTGACTATAGAGTGGGCGCCCACTCTATAGTCACACAGGCTGCTCAGATGCTGCTGCAGTGGGGACATGGGCAGGAGGGGGTGACAGTAGGAGGAGCCTTATTAACTGCATAAGGTTTGTATTATGTAGTTATTTAGACCCTGAGAGTTAAGACTAGATCCCATGGCAGAATCTTCACTGTCAGCTATTATAGTCAGACAGCTACATATTCCTGAATAACCAAACCGTGATTGCATTTGATAACATGCAGCCACTGTTGATTGCATTTCCATGTTCTGTGTACTGTGGAAGACCAGAGATGGCGAATGCAGGGCCCTAGGTTTACTAACACAAGAGACAAAAGTTTAAAAAGGTTCCTATTTAGGTAATAGTTTACATTTAATGTCCAACCTTTCCAATCAAAAAATAAATGGCAGTACACACACACACACACGCAAATAGGTGAAAATTATATATATTTAATATTGCGATATAAAAAGGTCACTAATAGTGTGAACAGTTCAGTAACCCAGGCAGCAAATACATAAAAATAAATATTGCGACATTCACAATTTTTTCCCTAAATCCTAAACTGGACTGTCTCCAGAAATTCGTATTTATTTCTTCAGCTCTATCAGTTCCCTTTTATATCCATTAGAAGCAGCAAGTAATAAAAATATTTTTGATGAGCAGCCGTTTTTACTGCACTTTGCTGTCTGACTCGATAATATTGACCAAATATTTCATTATTTTTTTTTTATTATCAAGAAATGTTGTAGCTGCATCAATTTATTTATCCAGGTCTTATGCGCATTCATCTCATTACTGCAGGTTAAAATCTCCGTTTGTGACAACACCAATGCCCGAAGAGCAATCTGCCAGTCTTAGCTTCTTAACTGGTATCATAATACAGGTTTATGCCCGTGGAGAAGTTGCATGCTCCACCTAACATAAAGTTTTGTGTTATGCCCCCAAAAGGAAGAGCCAAATGAAGCTTGCCTCGGTGACCAATTGGGCTGCAGGCGCAAAGTCGTCAAAAACAGAAAGTCCAATCCACAGGGAAGACATGATCAGGTCTGCCATGTACATTGAAAGCACAATCCACAATATATTTTCAAACTTTTTACACAAAAAGGTAATAATTTTGGTGTCAGGGAAATTAGAACATCATAAAGAATTCCAGGTAGGATTAACACTGTCTGCCATTTTCTTGCACCCTTATACAGGTTCTCTTCAATTTATAAGAACTTAAAGGGGTTGTAAAGGTAAAAGTTTTTTTTACCTTAATGCATCCTAGGTAAAAAAAAAAAACATCTGACAGCACCGCCCCCCCCCCCCCCCAGCCCCCGTTTTACTTACCTCACCCCTCGAAAGTTCCGGGCGCATTCTCGTCATCCTGTTCGGTTCCCAGCCTGGCCGTTGATTGGCTAGGCTGGGCGGATTGATAGCAGTGCAGCCATTGGCTGGCGCTGCTGTCAATCACAGGGGATTACGCAGCACGCCGGGGGGCAGGGCCGAGTGATACAGTCGGCGGCTATGCCTGGGCAGGTGGAGTGTGATGATGATATTAATAATTGTACACAGTATTGCATTTGCTGGGCCTGCCATATACTGTACTATACTGTATAACTGCACTACAAAATTCCTTTACAAATAATGCATATTTTAAAATGTTATTACTAATAACTTATTAGTAATAACATTTTAAAATCTGCATTATTTGTAAAGGAATGTTGTAGTGCAGTTATACAGTACAGTATATGGCAGGCCCAGCAAATGCAATACTGTGTACAATTATTAATATCATCATCACACTCCACCTGCCCAGGCAGCAATACTGTACAATATAGATTCAGTGTGCACTGCAGCAGTGTCACTCACACTGCACACTGAATCTATATTGTACAGTATTGCTGCCAGTGCAGGTGGAGTGTGATGATGATGATGATGATAATAATTGTACACAGTATTGCATTTGCTGGGCCTGCCTGGGCATGTGGAGCGGTGCGGTGGAGCACTCCACTGGACCGCTCCACATGCCCAGGCAGGCCCAGCAAATGCAATACTGTGTATAATTAATTATCAGGTCCGGGGTCCCACTCCCTTCTCACCGTCAACTTCAAGTATCGCCATTCGCCGGGCAGTCTCTGCCTCCTCCCGTGACGCTGCTTGTTGTGACTCACCGTCCGACCACCGGACTAGCTGACGCGGCCGCGTCGAGACGTCACTCCGTACACTCCCAGCCACCCGATACTGCATTGGGTGGCTGGGAGTGTGCGGAGTGACATTTCGATGCGGCCAAGTCAGCTGGTCGGACGGTGAGTCACTCACAAGCAGCGTCACGGGAGGAGGCAGAGTCTGCCCGGACTGCCCCCCCCCTGCTCCAAGTAATTTCGGTAACGTCGCCCAGTAATGGGAACGGCATTGCCGAGAGGGCTAAAGTAATCTGATAGATTAATCGTTACCCTCAGGAGGCCCATCGTTACCTAACGGCGTTTATTTAAACGCCGTTAGTTACAACACTGCCAGCCAAGGGGTATGCAAGTGAAAAAAGGTTGGACACCACTGTTTATATTCCACAAATGGGAGATTTAGAAAGATTACATATAAACAAACACTTCCACACTGTATACTGTGTACGCTGTATTTAATGGTCAAGTGTGTGTGTGTAAGTGTGTGCATAGTTATAACTCTCCTATACTTCTGCTCAAGAGGACTGTGCCCAGCAGGTTGAAGAAACTTGCAGTATCATGAAAGGAAACAGATTAATGTCCCTGCAGTGAACTCTGTTTTATATGCTGGAGTTCACTGCTACAGAAGCGACTGGAATTGAAACAACCCTGGTTAGATCATCTACTGAAAAGCCATGAGCTGTACCATTACATTTTCTTTACCCTGCACATCTGTTCCCATAGCAACCAAATCCAACTGATCTGCAAACCACTACAGGCTTGTCAATCAAGAAATGCAATTTGCAGCACAACAGCAACAAAGCGCTATGTTTACAATGTGCTTTAATTTATAAAACAGTTCTAATTACAGAACAAAATGTAGCAAGCAACTATATATTTGTATAAGAGGTATTACTTGGAAAATAAAAATATATTATGCAATATAAGCAAAGTTTAATGAACGCAACAAAGGCACGTATTAAAAAAAAAAAAAAAAAAATAGCATTCATAAAATTTCAAACCAATGCTCAGTTTACCTCTGAAGACTTTTCTACCATGAAAAAAACAAGCACTTTTTTTTCCAGAAAATCTTAACCACAAAAATGATATATCAAATAACAGGTTTCATTTTTTAACAGGGCAAACCGCTGCATATAAAGATATTCAAAAGGCTGATAGTTTTTAGTTATAGATATCTAATTATTTTATTTATCAACACAGAAATTGAGCAAAATATTCCAGATTTCTTAAAGCAAACTGGTTGTATTAAACTGGGAAACACAAATCATGGGTTGCAAATAGAAGTGGGTGGCACAGAAAAAAAAAAACAACAACTTTTTTTTTTACATTTTTCTGGGCCATGAATGTTTCCCTCCACTCATCATAAGGAAGAGACACACACGACAGGCAAGTAGATCTGCAAACAACCTATTTATTGCTACATCAAGAATGCCAATATTTGGTAACATGGGTAAATGAGGCAAAAAGAAAAAAAAAAAAAAGAAAAAAGTGCATCAAGTGATCATCTCAGGAATCTTTTAATATAGTCACAAGTAGCAGGAAAGTAAGCAGCATCTGATGCATTTTAGAGACCAAGGATCCCCCTTCATCAGGGCCCAGACAAGTCATCAAAAGCTTCCATTAAGCTCAAAACAAAACTCCTGAACATAAATCTCTGACAGGAGAAAGCATCTTCAAATGCCTGTATCACTAGTAGGATAATCTCACATTATCCTGCCAGTAATATAAGTCATTACGTCTGCCTCTGTCACTCCTGCAGCGATGGCGCATGAATGAGATGATGTATGGTGAAGTGGGTGGGGACCTGCACTGCTGCATTGACACAGCAGGTGGTGCAAAGAAATGTAAGCGATAAGAAAGGCGGCTGAGCAAGGCTGAAAGACACAATAACCACTAGACATGTGGGATGCACTCTGTCTATAGTAAAGCAGTCATGACTGAGGGCCCAGGAAATTCTGCACATGCGCCTCCACCGGATAATTGCCTCATTTGGAGGAAATGTTAACATAGTGTGTAAATCAATGGTGTTAACCACTTGCTTACTGGGCACATATACTCCCTCCCTGCCCAGGTGAAATTTCAGCTTTCAGCACTGTCACGCTTTGAATGACAATTGCGCGGTCGTGCGACGTGGCTCCCAAACAAAATTGGCGTCCTTTTTCCCCCACAAATAAAGCTTTCTTTTGGTGATATTTGATAACCTCTGCGGTTTTTATTTTTTGCGCTATAAACAAAAATAGAGCGACAATTTTGATAAAAAAAATATTTTTTTACTTTTTGCTATAATAAATATCCAAAAAAAAAAAAAAAATCTCAGTTTAGTCCGATACGTATTCTTCTACATAGAATAAAGTGATTGGTTTTAGCAAACGTTATATCGTCTACAAAATAGGTGATAGAATCATGACATTTTTTTTTTTTTTTTTACTATTAATGGCGGCGATCTGCGATTTTTGTCAGGACTGCGATATTGCGGCGGACACATCAGACATTTTTGACACATTTTTGGGACCATTCTCATTTATACAGCAAACAATTATATAAATATGCACTGATTACTGTATAAATGTGACTGGCAGGAAAGGGGTCGAGGAAGGGGTTAATGTATTCCCTAATTGGTGATTCTTACTGTGGGGGGAGGGGGGGGGGTGACTGGGGGAGGTGACCGATGGTTGTCCCTATGTACAAGGGACACACCATAAGTCTCCTCTCCCTAACAGAACGTGGAGCTTTGTGTTTACGCACAGAGCTCCACGTCCCTGTCTCCGTGACCGCCAATCACGGGTGCCTGGCGGACATCGCGGCCGTCAGGCATGGGCACCTGACTGACGCGGCGGGCGTGTGCACCGCCAGCGCCGCTCGCGTGCCCCCCAGTGGCCCGGAGGCCATATAAAGACGGCCTCCCGGCAAATCAGAGCCACAATGTGGCTGTAAAAACCCGCCGTGCAGGCGGGAAGAGGTTAATGACTACACATTGTTGATAGTAGCCAAACACTGGATCGTGAACACTTCAATGTTGGGCCTCTGTATGTGGCCAGGCTGTGTAAAAGTCCCACACATGTGGCATCCCCATACTCAGGAGTAGCAGAATGTATTTTGGGGTGTCATTTTTGCTATATATTTGCTATGTGTTGGAAATATCTTATAAATGGACAACTTTGTGTAAATAAAATGAGTTTTAATTTTTTTTCCACAAACTTCTGGAAAAAAAATAACCGCTAAAAAGACTCATTATGCCTCATAGATTATACGTTGGGGTGTTTGCTTTCCAAAATGGGGTCATTTTGTGGGCAATTCCATTGTCCTGGTGCTCCAGGGCCTTCAAAAGTGTAATAGGTGGTTGAGAAATGAGATGAGCAATTGATGGTGCTACTTCAATGTTGGGCCTTTGTATGTGGCCAGGCTGTGTAAAAGTCCCACACATTTGGTATCCCCATACTCAGGAGGAGCAGCAGAATGTATTTTGGGGTGTAATTTGTTGTATGCATATGCTCTGCGAGAGAAATAACCAGTTAATATGATCATTTTGTAAAAAAAAAAATTCATTTTGCAAAGAATTGTGGGAAGAAATTACAATTTAAAAAAACTCGCCATGCTACTTATTTAATACCTTGGAATGTCTACTTTCTAAAAAGGGGTCATTTGGGGGGGATTTGTACTTTTCTGACTTGTTAGTATCTCAAGAAATTAGATAGGCCGTCAGTACTTCAAGTGTGATCAGATTGATACATTTTCAGGGATTGGCACCATAGTTTGTAGACTCTATAACTTTCACAAAGACCAAATAATATACACCAATTTGGGTTATTTTTACCAAAGATATGTAGCAGCAAAAATTTTGGCCAAAATGTATGGAGAAAAATTACTAATTTGCAATTTTTCACGAAATTTACGGTCTTTTTTTATTTATAGCGCAAAAAATAAAAAACCCACGATTCATTAAATACCACCAAAAGAAAGCTCTATTTGTGTGAAAAAAAGGACGCAAATTTTATTTGGGTACAGTGTTGCATAACTCAGTAATTGTCATTCAAAGTGTGAGCACCGAAAGCTGAAAATTGGTCTGGGTAAGAAGGGGGGTTTAAGTGCCCTGTATTGAAGTGGTTAAAGGGAACAAATAAAATGTAAAGCGCAGAAATAAAACTGCAATAAAAAAAGATCAGAAATTGAGGACAAGGTCTGGATTACAAAGGGAGGCTTTTCATTATGTGGGAGGGAAATAAGATGGCAGTTTTACACAAATCACAGATACCTAGTGCAGGCTAATCCCTAGGGGCTGAATTCTTCACATCCACTCTTTTTCTTTTTAAACACAGTGAATTCATTTGCGCTCCACATAAACCTCAATGAGTGTTGATTAAAGTCAGAAAGCTGTTCTGCATTTCAGGCAGCAATAACAGGCAACAATGGCATACAGATTTCATGGCTTTGCCTACAAAAAAAAAAAAAAAAAAAAAAACTCTTCTAAGCAAGAACACTGATGGCAGTTATATTGCAGATATCTTATGTATCTTTGAATTGCACATTAAAATCATATGATATGGGGGGAAGCCTGAACATCATGCCGGGGAGAGGGCTTGTACATGCTACAGATTTATGTGCAGTTACTATGCCGTCCAGAATGGTTACCATTCTGTGGGGGACATTTAATAATGCAGATTCATCTCTTTAAGAGCATTATGTAATGCATAAAAACAAAGCCAAATTCAACAACTGCCAAAAACCGCTCTGGTCCATGGTTCAGTTGGCATTCAGATATAACATTTGCCAGCATTCAGACCGGTATACCCAGCTAAAGAAACCCGCAATTTGCCTCTCTCCCTACTTACTAAAGTATTTTTATTTTTAATATATTGCGGCTCCAAGTCCTAAAATATTTCTCATTCACCCCCCCCAATTAAATGAAACACATTTTGTATACTAGGGTGAGAAAGCTAAATCTCACTGAACTAGATCTACAGATAAACAGCACTGTCACCCTAGACCGCTTGCTCCTGATTAGGACTACAGTAAACCCCATTTCAATGCAGCAAAGGCACTGTGATGTCAATTAACCACAGAACATTCTCACTGGGATTTCTGACAGATCAGTCATTTTTTTTGCACATATGGATTGTATAATTTAATTGTATTAGGGCCGAAACAACTAATCGATTACTATTTTCATAATCGATTAATTGGGCAGTAACATAATGGGGTTAAAAAAAAAACAAAAAAAACAGCCCTTTATAGTACAAAACTAGCAAATAAATAAACAAAATAAAAAACCCCATAAATCTATTACCTATTTTTTAGACGGTATAACTTTTGCGCAAACCAATCAAAATACAATGGCGCAGTGCATTAAAGGGGTTGTAAAGGTAAATGTTTTTTCACCTTAATGCATCCTATGCATTAAGGTGAAAAAAAATCCGACGGTACCGCCCCCCCGAACCCCAGTTTTACTTACCTGACCCCTCGAAAGTCCCGCGCGCGTCCACGTGATCCTCTTCGGTTCCCAGCCTGGCCGTTGATTGGCTAGGCTGGACGGATTGATAGCAGCGCAGCCATTGGCTGGCGCTGCTGTCAATCACAGCAGATGACGCGGCGCGCCGAGGGGCAGGCCCGAGTGATACAGTCGGCGGCTTAACCCGATTATGTTACTGGCCGATTAATCGATTATGAAATTAATCGATTACAATTTTCATAATCGATTAGTTGTTTCGGCCCTACAGTGCATTTAAGGTAGGTTTGTAGTAGAGCTGCACAATTAATCAATAAAAAATTGTGATCTCGAATCAACCCCTGACGATCTCCAATGCAGAGTTTGCAGATTCTTTCATATAACATGCATATTCTTTCATATAACAAGGAGAGACTTATCAGCTGTCAAAAGAAAATATCAGAGCAGTCTGCCAAGTATTTAACAGGAAACATTGTAACTAATGCTTCCTTCTTAGATCAAAGGGATAAACTTCTGTGTGTGTAAAGAAAAAATCTGGGCAGTTGGCCAAGTTTTTAATAACATGAAACATTGTAACCAACGCTTCCTTAGATCAAACTTCTTTGTGTAAATGCAGGAAGTTTAATCACTTAAAGTCTAAATCTTTTTCTGACACTTGTTGCTTAAAGGGGTTGTAAAGATAAAAAATAAAAAAATTCACTAAATAGCTTCCTTTACATTAGTGCAGTCCTCCTTCACTTATCTCATCCTACGATTTTGCTTTTAAATTTCCTTATTTCTTCTGAGAAATACTCACTTCCTGTTTTTCTGTCTGTAACTCCACACAGTAATGCAAGGCTTTCTCCCTGGTGTGGAGAAGGCCTCTTGAGGGGGCGAGCAGGAGTGTCAGGACTTGCAGATAAAGAAAGGAGCTGTGTGTTAGTGGGTGTCCTGACACTCCTGCTCGCCCCTCCCCCCTCAAGAGTCTTTCTCCACACCAGGGAGAAAGCCTTGCATTACTGTGTGGAGTTACAGACAGAAGAACAGGAAGTGAGGATTTCTCAGAAGAAATAAGGACATTTAAAAGCAAAATCGAAGGATGAGGTAAGTGAAGGAGGACTGCACTAAAGGTAAAGGAAGCTATTCAGGAAAAAAAAAAATATACGTTTACAACCTATTTAAGTTAAAATCAAAATTTACTAGAAAATTACTTGGAACCCCCAAACAATATATATATATTTTAGCAGAGACCCTAGGACAGGGTTCGACAAATTCCGGGCGCCAGGTCGCCATTGCGCCTAGAATTATCGACCTGGCGCCCAGGGCAGCAGAGCTGCCCCCCCCACCCGCGATGGCCGCTAATTGAGGCCGCGGCTTTGCGGCCTATGCTTCCTAGGGGACTGGAGCGAGCGGGGGGCGGGCCGCCCCCGGGTGACACCCACTGGGGGGGTGTCAGGCCGGCGTCGCCCCTCCCACGACTGAAGACAGTGCCGCGGGTTTAGGCAGCAGCAGCACGGATCGGTCACGTCCTGTACCTGTAGAGTCCGAGGTAGTGGCTTTGCGGAGGGTATTGCGAGCTGCACCTGAGCCAGTCGGCAGACCCGGCGCAAACATCACATTTTGTCCTCTCCGTGGTCGCGGCTCTGATCAGTCTCTGCAGTGGCTTTCATAATCGAGCAGCGATTTAAGCCGCCTCCTCTCCTCCGTTATGTCTACACAGTGCTGTGCATGCAGGAGGAGGGGGGGGGTGGCTTCACTCGGCTCGGCTATGACAGCGGCTGCCGAGACTAATGAGAGCCAAGAGTCCGCGCGACCACGGAGAGAATGGGATCATCACGGCGCCGTGTCCCGGGTCTGCCGACTGGCTCAGGTGCGGCTCGCATTACCCCTCCCCCTGCAAAGCCACTACCTCAGAGGCGTACTAATTGGGGCCGGGCCGCACTGGGGTGCCACACACTGGGGGGTGTCAGGCCAGCCCCCCCCCCCCCGTGACTGGAGCGATGACAGCGCTGAGCGCCGCGGGTCAAGAGGAGGGGGGGTTGCGGGGTGACACCGCGGCACCATCCATCCCCTCCTCTCACGGCCACGGGCACAGCCGAGTGAAGCCGCTGCCGCCTCCCTCCTCTCGGTTTGTGTGTACAGAGGGGGAGAGGACCTTCTGTCCATGTGCCGTGACCGTCGCTGCGCTGATCTGAGGTACTGAATGGGGAGGGGGGGGAGGGGTTTGCACCTGGGGGGGTTTCACTGAGGGAGGGTGTTTGCACCTGAGGGGGGGGGGGTTTGCACTTGGGGGGGTGTTTGCACTGAGGGAAGGTGTTTGCACTGGGGGTTGCACTGAGGGGGGGGTTTCACTGAGGGGGTTTGCACTGAGGAGGGGTCCAGAGGTGCAGGGTGCTGTGTAATGTAAAGGGGCCTAGAGGTGCAGGGTGCTGTGCAATGTAAAGGGGCCCAGAGGTGCAGGGTGCTGTAAAATGCAAAGGGGTCTAGAGGTGCAGTGTAATGTAAAGGGGTCCATAGGTACAAGCGCTGTGTAATGTAAAGGGATCCAGAGGTGCAGGGTGCTGTGTAATGTAAAGGGGTCCAGAGTGCTGGGTCCAGGGGTGTCCGCTTCTGCGCGTGAGCTTGGCTGGACGGGGCACGTTTTCTGGCTCCTAGACTCCTAGGAAATAAAATATTGCAGCCATTTTATGTCACACTGTATTTGCCCAGCGGGTCTTTCAAATGCAGTTTTTTGGGGAAAAATACACTTCAATGAATAAAAAAAAAAAACAGTAAAGTTAGCCTTTTTTTTTGTTTGTTTTAATGTGAAAGATGTTAGATTACGATTCTCGCAGTGTAGCTTCTAAGAAAAAAAAATAAAATAAAAAATTGCGATTCTCATAGCCAGAATCGTGAAGCTCTCGCTTGTAGTGCAATACCTGCATTTGTAGTATAGAAAAATACAGCATGCTCTACTTTCTTATTTTTTTTTAAACTGCACTGCAATGATGTGAACTATGCCTACAGGATTACCTTGGTTCTGGGCTGTCTATGCAGTTGGAGTGCAGTTCACAATGCATCCCACTGCGTTCAGTGTGAAAGGGCCTTAAATCTCAAGAAAACCCCTGCCCATTGGCCGAGATACCCCATTTGCCCATAACCTGACCTTGCGTTGCTCTTCTCATATCTAGTACCACCAAGTACCTGGCCATTTAGTGGTAGAAGAGAAAAAGTGCAACAAGGCCAAACTTAGGGAGAAATCAATAGATCTCCAACAATCCACCAGGATACTTATTCCTGGCAAGTACATTTGTGAGGAGCAAACCTGCCTAAACTCCAGGGTGCTACACAAGGTAAGTTCAAGTGGTAGAACAGAGTTTACTACCAATTTAAAGATTATCTCCACATGTTTTTGGATAATGTACAGTACATTGAAAGGATTTAAAAAAAAATTGTGCAGATTCCTACCTTTTTGTTATTCTAAGAAAATAGTTGTTTGTGTCCAAGTGCAAAGTGAATGTGAGTCATTTTATAATTATCAATCAGCTGCTGCACCTGCAGGGTTCTAATGGGGAAAGTGTCAGGGTCTGCATGCCTTTAAAGGATTTCATTTTGAGATTAAGCCCCAAAGTGGACTTATCTATCCACCAAGAACTAAGCGATCAGTGGTCATGTGATTGCCTGGTTCTCTGTGTTGGAGCCAGTGGGGGACAGCTGCTGTAGTGGGACAGCTTCTTCACAGCAACACACGATGTGTACCGAAATTTTTACTATCATCCGAACACATGTACATTGCAATTATTGCACATGCAGAGTGGAAAATATTAAAACTAGAGCAGCCATAAATCAGGAACAGCTGTGCATGGCAACCAATCAGCTTCTAGCTTTCATTTTTAAAGCTTACCTGAACAAGCTGAAGCGGAAGCCGATTAGCTGCCATGCAGAGCTGTTCCAGATTCTGGATGCTAGTTTTGATAAAATGTCTCCCAGTGTGTGTTGCAATGAAAAGATGTAGAGCAGGAGCACTTGTGCTGCAGCTCATAAATGGGCTATAAAAATACAACATGCAGCAATGCACAATAAAGCACCACTTTGCAAGGATTACTGAAATGTAATAAAGTATAAATGGGCCCTTAACCTTCATTTTATGGTTTTGTGCGTCTTAATGTGCATGTAAGACTATATACCATAAAATTAAAAAAAAAAATGTTTTTTAAAAACCACTAGATCTTAATGCATCCTCTGCATTAAGGAAAAAAATGTCCCAGTAGTTTATATTCCCCTCCCCCCCAAAAAAAAATACTTACTTGATCCAGCACTGTGCCCATCTGCAGCAGCTCTCTCGGGACACGGAGGCATCAGCGGGAGCCATTTGCTCCTGCTGCATTCAGTTAAATCCTGGGAGCAGTGAATGGGGAGAAGCCATGCTGTGTGTGTCTATGGATGCACACAGCTTGGCTTAGGATCGCACCTGCACGTGTGCCCCCATAGCACACAGCTTGAAGTGGGGGGGGTGGGGGGGGGGGGGAACACCCAGGAAAGGTGGAGAGCGTCGGTGGGGAGAGAAGAGAACGCAAGTGCCGCTCTGCGCAGTACAGTTACTGAGAGCAAGTATGTATAACATAACTTATTTTAGGTGAAATAAATTGTAACTTTGTCCCAGCAACACCACTGCAAGTTTCTTCACAAAATAGTTTTTACAGAAAAAGCTTTTGCTATTAAAATGTACATAAAGTTACCATTTTTCATTTACACCCCAATTAATAAAAACTCATAGGCTTCCTCTAAAAATACCGAACTGAAAAAAAGAAATGGGTGGTATTTATTTCCTTTGAAATAAAACGGAGTAGAGCAGAGATCATTGTGAAGATGAAACCGAGTCTTCAAACTCTGTAGCAGCTGTACAATTTCTACTGAACACTTATGACTTTGGCTGATTCATCTTGCCAACGATACATGAATCTGAATCTATGACTACATTTAAACGGAAAACCACAAAATGCCTTTTATTTACTCCTTTTTTGACAGTAAAGCTCTCTTTTTTCAGCACGCAGAGAACACGTATATACTTATACAATAGCACTGAAACATTCATTTATATGCACTTTCTTCCACATGTGCTTTTCTAGACTTTGCAGCAATCAGTGTGGATGTGTTCAGCAAATACTTCTGGTAAACTGAAAATATCAAACCAAAAAGAAAAGCAAGGCCCCTTTCACACGGGGCGCATAAGTGATGATCCGCCCTGTGAACCTTCGCTTGCTCAGCGGGGATCGCTCCGATGATCCCCGCTGAGCTGGCGGATGACAGGGCGGTCCCCGCACACTGTGCAGGGACCGCCCTGTCTTTTCTCCGCTCTCCCCTATGGGGGGGGGATCAGGTGAACACGGACCATCTGTCCGCGTTCACCCGATCCGATAGACGGATGGAAAAGTAGGTTTTTCCTCCGTCACACTTTGGCGGATCGGATGTCAGCGGGCATGTCACCGCTGACATCCGTGGCTCCATAGAGAAGCACGGAGCGCCCGTTCAGGTCCGCCTAAAAAAACTGGCAGGCGGACCTCAACGGTCCGCCCGTGTGAAAGGGCCCCAACACTTCCCTCGGAAAAATAAACAATAAATAATTTTATGGTTTACTCCCAGCAAAAGGTTTCCCTGCAAACAAATCCCACAATCCAGCTGATAACATTTATAAAAAAAAAATAAAAAAAAAAAAAACATGCAGTGTTCAGGTCCCCCTGTCAGTTTTTTAGGCGGACCTAAATGGACGCTCCATGTGCCCCTATGGAGCGACAGATGAGCGGTGACATGTCTGCTGACATCCGATCCACTAAATGCAGACGGATGGAATCCCTATTTTCCATCTGTCTGGTGGCTTGGATGAAAACGGACAGGCGGTCCGTTTTCATCCGATCCCCCATAGAGGAAAGCGGGGCTCCGATAGGTCCGTCCCTGCACAGTGAGCAGAGACGGACCTGTCACCAGCCGGCTCAGCAGGGATCAACGGATCGATCCCCACTGAGCAAGCGATGTCTGAAAACAGACCAGCAGGTGTGAAAGAGCCCTTAGGCTGCATTGAATGAAAATTAATGTGGCCCAACAAGCAGTCACAAAATAGAATACACATCTCCAAACCACAATATATCAACATCTACCGATATGCTGAAATAGACCAGTAGGAAAGGAAACGCAGGTTCAGACATTTGGTGTATGTTAGGCTGGGGAACCACTGGGACAAAGTTACCATCTGTGGTATGACTAAACGCTTCCAAGTCAGCAATTTTTTCCCTGTGCCATACCATTTTATAACACATAATTTCATTTATTTGTATGCATGTTTGGATTTATTACCAACACGTGGTAAAAATTCCATGTCAATAGCACCTATAGAAATATATTTACCGTATTTATCGGCGTATACCGTGCACTTTTTTGCCCTGAAAATCAAACCAAAAACCAACCAAAACCAAAATAAAGAAAGCTCTATTTGTAGGGAAAAAAACAGACCTCAATTTTATTTGGGTACAGCGTCGCACGACTACGCAATTGTCAGTTAAAGCGGAGCTCCAACCTAAAGTGGAACTACCGCTGATCGGATCCCTCCCCCCCTCCGGTGTCACATTTGACACCTTTCAGGGGGGTGCAGATACCTGTCTAAAGACAGGTATTTGCACCCACTTCCGGCCACAGTCACCTCCCGCCCCCCCCCCCGTTGTGTTCTGGGAACACACGGCTCCCAGAGCACAGCAGGAGCAGGCGCAGTGCGACTCACACATGCGCTGTAGGGAACTGGGCAGTGAAGCCGGGGGGGTTCACTTCCTGGTTCCCTCACCCAGGATGGCGGGGGGGGGGGGAGCAGAGTGACGAGCGATCGCTCGTCCTCTGATGCGCACAGGTAAGTGTGCCGATATTAAAAGTCAGCAGCTGCAGTATTTTTTTTTTTCAGCGGACAAAGCAACACAGTGCCGTATCGCAATTTTTTTTTTTTTACCTTTAAAACTCCTTTAACCCTATACACAAATACACAGGCTCTCTTTGTTAAAGTGTTTGTAAACCCTAAAAAAAAATAATAATATAGATCCCGTTCCTTTAAAGCATGAACAGCACAGTGCTTGGCCCCTTGTATCACCTGAAATACCTGCTGAACCCCAACACCATGGTCAGTTTACATGCCTCAGTCATTCACAGCTCTCCTCTGTCCTCCTCCGCCCTGCTCCGACTGCTGCCATCATTTCTACAATCCCCTCTATTACATTAACTGATGTGCCCAGAGTACGTGGTTTTGTAAAAATAAGAGAGTGAACAAAAAATAAGCCATTCTATACTGTATTTCCGAACGCCACTCGGCACTCGCATGGCCGTCCGCCTTTCAGCTGATGTCAGAGGGGGTTTCTCGGCCCCACTGTAGCTTTCAGACTGGTAGAGGAGAGAGGCAGCCAGCAGAGTGATGAGCGGCGTTAGGAAATACAGTACGGTATAGAACAGGTTATTTTTATAAAACCACACACACACTTGCCACATCAGTTAATGTAATAGAGGATTGTAGAAATGACACTCCATGGCTTAACAGACACTTTAAAAGGGGTTGTAAAGGAAAACATTTTTTTCATAATAAGCATCCTTTACCTGCAGACTTTCCTCTTTTCACTTCCTCATTGTTTGTTTTAGCTCAGAAGTTGCTCTATTTCTTCTCTGTTCTGTTCACTTCCTGCTTGTCTGATTGTTACTCACCACCGTGAAGGGAGGCTTTACTGCGGTGGTCAATAACGTGCTCGCCCCCTCCTGGGAACTACATCTGTGCGGCAGGACGCTCTCTATGTGTTAGAGACTTCAAGGTGTGAATTACTGGGCGTGCCGCAATGCATACTGGGAAATGTAGTTCTTACATGAACGAGCGATGCAAACCAGGAAGTGAATGAGAAAACAAACTAGAATGCCGGAGGTGATATAGATGAAGGAATTTAATAGGTATTTACTCGTTTTTTAACAGAATCATTACACTATTCTGTCTACCTTGCAGACATTAATTTTAGGCAAAACATTTTTTTCCTTTACAACTCCTTTAAGCCTCCGGGTTTTGTCTCTGGTTTTAATATCAAGTCGTTGACTGGGAGCAAATATGCAGCAAGTAAAAATCTGAATTCCTGATCTGCATACTTGCTCCAAGTCAGTGATTTAGACACAAAATTTTGGACGTGAATAAATCCGCATGGCAGTTTCCCAAAAGCATGTGTAAAGGCGAGATGAGCAATGGCAGTGTGTGTACTTCTTTTAGCATAAGATTTGTGAAAAGAACATGAAACATAGCATGTCAATGCTTTGAGATTCAAATTACCATTTTAGATCAGAGGTATGAGTGTTCTACCTTGTTTACAGGACTTTCATAAATTTAGGTTTAGAAAAGAGAACCAAACATTTCCTACAGTATTATTCAGAATTATTTACCACCTTAGACTGATTTGAATAGTTGGCTTGAGGGTGCAAAATATTTGTATTGGTTTGGCTGTGTGTTAATAGCCACTGTTCTGCTTCAAGTTAAATCTCTGTCCTTGGCTATCTTGCAAACAAGTTTTCTTCCTGAATTGCCATTTGGTTTCAACCTTTTTACCATTAACCACGACCAGCTTCTTATCCCTTTCCGATGAAACATTATGCGATCGCCATTAGGCCGAAATTAACACTTCTGTTTTACCAAAATACACAGCAACGTAAATACACTGGCATTTTAAATGGCACCCTAATGCACTAATGCAATGCACCTGCATTAGAAAAGGGTCATGCACAATCTTAAAGCGGATGTGCCATGGGAACAAAATATTAAAAGCCAGCAGCTACAAATACTGCAGCTGCTGACTTTTAATATTAGGACACTTACCTGTCCTGGAGTCCAGCGCCGATCGCAGCAGAGCACGAGCGATCGCTCGTCACTCTGCTGCTCCCCCCGCCATCCACACTGAGGGAACCAGGAAGTGAAGCGATGCGGCTTCGCTGCCCGTTTCCCTACGGCGCATGCGCGAGTCGCGCTGCGCCCGCCGATTGGCTCACACGCTGTGTGCTGGGAGCCGAGTGTTCCCAGCACACAACGGGCGACAGACGGGATGTGACGGAATGCCCGTCTTTCGCCCGTAGCGTGTGGCCGGAAGTGGGTGCAAATACCTGTCTTTAGACAGGTGTCTGCACCCCCCTCCCCCCTGAAAGGTGTCAAATGTGACACCGGAGGGGGGAGGGTTCCGATCAGCGGGACTCCACTTTAGGGTGGAGAACCGCTTTAAGTGACACTAAACAATATCCGTATTCTCCAAAAATAATCCACAGCCAGTGAGTAGGAGGGGGCTCTAGGTGTCTTACGGATGCACAGAGCAGCAGCTCGGGAGCGAACACACAGCGGTGCCTCCAGGGCAAGTGGCTTTCTCTGGGGGTACTACTCAAGGGGGAGGTAGCCAGGAGCGCCAGCGGGGGACCCGAAAAAAGGATCGAGCTGCTCTGTGTAAACACCTCTTGCACAGAGCAAGCAAGTATAACATGTGCGCTATAAAAAAAAAAAAAAAAAAAAAAACACCCACAAAGCTTTAATACCACTTTATGGCCCTGTAACGTCCACCATGAGCTCCCAAACTTTTTCTTCTTACTTTAGTTTGTATGGAATAAGCAGTGCAGATACTCTTTGCATTGCTCTTCCATCTCAGCTTTCTGGACCCTCCAGATTATAGTTGTCCCATGAACCATTTCTTCTCAGGTATGGATCTCTGTAGCTCAATCATATTTTCTACTGTCTTCCAAAAAGAAAAAGCCTTTCCTAGCCAGAATCTCAGTTGTGTCACATTCTTTCCATTTTGCGATAGATTAGGGATTTAAATGCCCCAAGGGTTATTTATTTTTAGTGGCTTGACCCTCATTGTGTTTTCTACAGAAATTCATCTTAGACTTGCTTTGTCAGCTTCTTTGTCATGATGCGTCTTCTTTTTAATACACGTTTGCTAACAAATTCGGAGGCCTTTTTAGAAATAAGCATCTTCTGCTTGCAAATCTTTGCACTAATGTTTTTTACAGCAAAGGGGACAATCAAGAATCGTCATGTGCTTTAATTTGGAAACTGTCGTTTTTTATTGTTAATGTGTTGGTAAAGATGAGTGATGTACTTTTACTGTAAAAAAAAAAGTGTGATGTAAAAATCTAAATCCAATCATTTTAATTTCAGGATAAAAAAAAAAAAAAGAAGTAGAAGTCCAACAAGGATCAATACATTAATGGAGAACTGTTTAAGATATGCCAAACGGTAATGGTTCCAAAAATTATGTACAAATTCCAAATGCTGCCCATTTCCCTACTTCAGGCATACTTTAATTTAAAACATAAAAAAAAAAAAAAACATAATAACCAAGTTAATATGGCAGAATAGGAAACCGAGAATCTCATTCTCGGTATTAAAGAAATAAAAAAAATTGTTTTAAGACTTTAAAAAAATGTCACAATGCAGTATTAATTTCACAGGTAATGGAGTGGACAAGGAAAAAAAAAAAAAAAAGATAGGCACAAATTGAGAACACGAGTGAGACGCGGTCAGGTGGAGTCCTTTGGATCCCACCTCAATGCAGAGGCACTGGATGAGAATACACATGTAATTACACGAAATGTACTAAGAATTTGGGATCCAATACATAAACAAGGTAAATGGAAATCTAAATTCTCCATTAATACCACCGAAAGAAACAAATTATTTTGCACCGGAAAAAGGGAAATTAGATGGAGCTTGGGTAAAAAAAAATAAAAAAATAAAAATATATGAAAATGCACAACTAAACGATAAAATAGAAAAAAGGGGAAAATATGCACAATTCAAAAATTAAAAAACACAAGCCAGATTTAATGGCGATTAATGAATGGTGGTACCCCCAGTTGAAGCACTTTGTCACAACCAATAAGATCAGCGGAAGATCTAAGGCCGCTGGAGCGACCGAGTATTGCAACAAATACAAAAAAAGGTAGCTCACGGAGTTATAAAAAAAGTCTGATAGAGATGGAAGAACTGTAAATATCAAATAGGGAAGACACCACACTGTTGGCGGGGATGTAAAGGATTGGGAACAATGGCACACATTTGGCGGGATTGTCAAAAAAAAAAAAAAAAAAAATACTGGAGAGAGATATCTTACAGCTAATAAAATAAATTACAAATAGAGAAATACCAGAAGAACCTTGGACGTGCTTGTTCCATGGGACAGAAAGTTCAATAAAACAATATAAAGAATCTGATACCCCATCTGATCATTGCAGCCAAAAAGGCAGATACCAAGACAATGGCAAGAAACAGAAAGCCCCACAATAAAGGATTGGCTAGCAAGGGTAGAAGAGACATATAACATGGAATACTTGAGATATTGTGGAGAGTAAGGAATGATAAATAGATGGATAGACTGGAAGTCGTCCAAGAAAAACAATGATATGTGGAGGCGGTAGGGGTATAAAAAAAAATAGGGTAAATCGGGAGTACTGGGAGAAATGGAAAGGAAAAAAAAATCAGGACAGGGGATTGATGGGAAGGTGAGGGAAGAGGAAGGGGGGAGGGTACTCAGGGAGGGGTTGTAAAATATATACCACTAAAATGTAACCATGTTGGTATTTATGGAATTTTTGTATATGTTGATATAATAATAGAAAAAAAAAAAAAAAGTGTGCTATATATATATATATATATATATATATATATATATATATATATATATAAAATTAACACACACACACACACACACACACACAAACCTGACTCAATCTTAAGCTTTTTTCAATAGTACCAATTTAATATTGCACTTCTGTGTGCATTTGCAACGTGTAAACACTGTCATGTTGGGATTGCCCAATCTTTGTTGCATTTGGAGTTGGATTAAAATACTGGAATCCAGAGGTTTTAGATTCTCAATTAGCAAATGTGCACGTTTTTTTAATGTAGCAATTTCCAAATATTGACTGCTCTCATTTCCCTAAGTGAAGCAGTCAGCAATTTTAGACTGTTTCACCTGCATTATGTGCTGAATAGCTTTACTGGTTAGTACTGTGCAGTTATGGGATAATGGGTTCAATTCTTTTAGCAGCGTTTAGTGGCAGTAAAAAATAAAAATATACAACATCATACACACTGCCGATTCTTTCGGGAGCAACAGCGTTTTGGCAGAACAAAACACTTGACGCTTATGATCAGTAGGCACGTTTAGCGCTTGAGCATTACATTTCAATGACCAGAATAAAAAAAATTTGGCCAATAAAAGGAATTAAACACCCAGGCTCCTGATGCCTATACATGCGCCTAAATGTATTACACACTTACAAGTGCCAAGCGTTTTTTTCTGCCAAAACGCCATTGTCAGGAGGAAAGGCTTTGAGGAGAGTTTGCAAAACGTCCTGTGTGCATGAGGCCTTACTAGCACGCTATCTACATGGAGCTACACACTAAATACACGGATTTCGGTTATTTTCAAAGAAATGTAGCAGAATACATTTTGGCCTAAATTTATGAAAGATGATATATTTGCAAAATTTATTTTTTTCTAAATTTTCAGAAAAACCCCCAGTGGTGATTAAATACCACCAAGATAAAGATCTTTTTGTGTGAAAAAATTTCTAAAGATGTCATATGGGTACAGTGTTGCATGACCGTGCAATTGTCATTCAAAAGCATGACAGTGCTGAAAGCTGAAAATTAGCCTGGGCAGGAAGGTGTGAAAGTGCCCTGTACGGTTTTACCTAAGGTTTTGGCCTGCATGCAAAAAGGGAGCCCTAGTCTGAGGGTATGCTCAGCACACTATGTTGCTATACCCATATGGGACAGCACAATGTGCTTTTGGTAAAGGTTAACTTACCCTTACATATACAGTTGTGCTCATAAGTTTACAGACTCTGGCAGAATTTATGATTTCTTGGCGATTTTTCCGAGAATATGAACAAAAACATTTTTCACTCATGGTGATTTGGCTGAAGCCATTATCAATCATGTTTACTCTTCTTAAATTGTAATCACAACAGAAACTACCCAAATGACCCTGACCAAAAGTTTACATACCCCGGTTCTTAATACCATGTATTGCCCCCTTTAACATCAATGACAGCTTGAAGAATTTTGTAGTATTTGTGGATGAGGCTCTTTATCTTCTCAGATGGTAAAGCTGCCCATTCCTCTTGGCAAAAAGCCTCCAGTTCCTGTAAATTTGTGGGCTGTTTTGCATAAACTGCACATTTGAGATCTCCCCAGAGTGTCTCAATGATATTTAGGTCAGGAGACTGAGATGGCCACTCCAGAACCTTCACTTTATTCTGCTGTAGCCAATGACAGGTCGACTTGGCCTTGTGTTTTGGATCATTGTCATGTTGGAATGTCCAAATAAATCCATGCAGTTTCCTGGCTGATGAATGCAAATGCTCCTCCAATATTTTTTGATAACATACTGCATTCATCTTGCCATCAATTTTGACCAAATTTCCTGTGTCTTTTGTAGATCACACATCCCCAAAACATCAGCGATCCACCTCCGTGTTTCACAGTAGGAATGGTGTACCTTTCATCATAGGCCTTGTTGACTTCTCTCCAAATGAAGCGTTTATGGTTGTGGCACTCCAAATGACTGTGCCAGAAGGATTGAGGGTTGTCTCTGTGCCATTTGGCGTATTGTAAGCGGGAAACTTTGTGGCATTTGCGCAGCAATGGCTTTGTTCTGGCGACTCAACTATGCAGCCCATGTTTCTTCGAATGGCTCCTTATTTGTGCATCTTGAAACAGCCACACCGCATGTTTTCAGAGAGTCCTGCCTTTCACCTGAAGTTATTTGTTGGTTTCTTCTTTGCATCCCGAACAATTTTCCTGGCAGTTGTGGCTGAAATTTTAGTTGCTCTACCTGACCGTGGTTTGCTTTCAACAGAACCCCTTATTTTCTACTTCTTGGTTAGCATTTGAACACTGCCGATTGGCATTCTCAATTCCTTGGATATCTTTTATATTCCTTTCCTGTTTTATACAGTTCAACTACCTTTTCCTGCAGATCCTTTGACAATTCTTTTGCTTTTCCCAAGACTCAGAATCCAGAAACGTCAGTGCAGCACTGGATGAAAGATGCAAGGGTCTGTCAGGAGTCCAGGAACTCATTAACCTTTTATGCACACACACTAATTACAAGCAAACAGATCACAGGTGAGGATGGTAGCCATTCAAACCCCTTTGTGTCAACTTGTGTGCATGTTATCAGGCCAAAATCACCAGGATATGTAAACTTTTGATCAGAGTCATTTGGGTAGTTTCTGTTGCGATTAGAATTTAGATATAAGAGCAAGCACAGTTTATGGATAATAAATGGCTTCAGCCAAACAGTAACCATGAGTGACAGAAAAGTTTTTGTTTCATTAATCAAATTCTCTGAAAAATGGCCAAGAAATCAAGAAAATTGTGCCCAGAAACTTATGAGCACAATTGTATAACCAGTTTCCTTGGGGTAATTGCAAATGAACTGCAAGACAGTTGGAGAGCGCTTAAAGATCTATTCATTGAAAAGTATAAGACCCAATTCACGCCTGAGCATTTTGTAGCTTGAAGCCTGAAGCTACAAAACGCTGGAGGGGGTAAAAAATCTATTCTCTATGGAGATGGTTCACATCTCCACTCCAAACTGCCTGAAGCCAGAAGCTCCAAAACGCCTGAAGCTCAAACAAGTTCTGGGACTTTTTTTTTAGGCATATTTGGGCGTTTTTCTGCCTTTTACATTGGTGACCTTTTGACCTGTACAAAATCACGACAAAAATGCAGTAAAAATCGCGGCAAAATTGAGCGAATTTATGTGAATGGGGCCTAAGAACCAAGCACTACCATAGTGGCAGGTGTGAGATTCTTTATTTCAGGTCATGAGATTGCAAAGCAATATTCAGAGACTTATCGCATTCATAGGGGGAAAAAAAACTATATAAAACTTTTTGAAAAGTTAGGCTTTTTATTACGTAAACATGACAGAGAGAAGGGCGCTGCTTCTTTCACCAAAATAATCAAGTACCTGCACAACAACACAATTACAGAGAAACTTTTTTTTTTTTTTTTCAATGGCAATACCTAAACTGCTTATTGTATACAATTTTTTTAAAAGGAATTCTATCCACACTACTACCTCTGAAAGGAATGTAGCGCTATGCAAATTTTTAGCGTCTGGATTAATAAAGTTACACTCAAATACGTCAGCTCGCCTTCCAAACATTTCCACTTGAGACATTTTCTTATGTTGTACAGCTCAACGTCCTAAAAGAATAATGTTAAAGGCAAAAGCCTGAGTGTGTTCCAGTGAAGTGATCTCCCACAGAGTAACAGCCGACCCACCAGTGGAAAAACAAAAAAAGGCACAGATGCAGCAGTATTCACTCAAGGACGAGGTCAGAGACAATTTTCATACACAAGCGGCTCTACTTTGAGTTGCATCAGCTGATCAAAAAACAAATGGGTTATCTCTCTCCCTGTCATGTGAACAAGCAAGAGAGCAAAGCACCTTCTAAAGTAAAGTGATACTAAACAAATAAATCATATCATGCCACTGTATTTTGGTTTTGTTTTATTCTAAGTCAGTGGTTCTCAACTCCGGTCCTCAGGACGCACTAACAGGCCAGGTTTGCAAGATAACTGAAATACATCACAGGTGATATCATTTGCTGCAGTGATTGCAGGATTCTAGTCTGCATCGATCCAAGGTAATCTTAATCTGGCCTGCTAGTGGGTCCTGAGGACAGGAGTGGAGAACCACTGTTCAAAGTGCCTTATTACCGTAGTGCTGTTTTGTGGTCACATGATCTCTCTTGGCATTTGCAGGGAAAGATCTTTGGTAAGGGCTTCGAAGACTCAGCAGATGTATGCTCTACAGTGTGAATCTGTGTCTGGCCAGCTCTGATTGGTGCTGGTCACTTGACTACCAAAAAATCAAAAAATAAATTTATATATATATAAAAAAATAAACAACGGGTTTAAAGCTCCCAATAATTCTTTATTGAACATTAAATGTGTATTTGTGCCTTAATATGGTGAAGATGGATTCAAGAGGAGTGACACTAGCTATCATTTTCAGATGGCATCTGCATCCAAGGCTTTGTTTTATTTATTAATTTTACAGGCATTAGCAATTACATGTGATATATGGAATACCAATTTATTTTGAAAGCAAGCTTTTTTTGTGAGTTTCTTAGTGAATATAATCAGTCAGCATACTATATCCCACCCCCATAGTGTTTGACAATAGAAGGGCATGGAGGAGGAGGGAAGGAGGCGAGTTTCATTTATCACTGTGTATACACCCAAATGTGTGACTATAGTCATATGGGCTTCACATAGAAGGGAAAATTAGAAAATGAAGAGCTTAGAAGAAAACAGAGCATGTTCAATAGAGGACACCAGCTGGCCTACAGAATCTCAGCCTGCAGTGGGGACACAGAGAAGATGGGAGGGGCAGCTGAAGGCAGAATCAACCAGGTATATTTCCCTCTACACAAAACTAATGCTTTAGTGGCTTTGGGAATATGAACACCCCGTCGTCATATAGCATGTAACAATAGTTGTTCATAGTCTAGGTTAAAATGACACTAAGGTTCTGCCATCTTATATACATGGCTTATTCTAGGTCAGTCTGCCTCTAAAGAATTATTCAAAGCTGACATTAAAGAGACTGTCACTTTAGGAAGACAAAACATTTCTGACATGTATGAAGGGCAATGATCCAGAGGTACCCAAATGTCTGGAAGCTTTACCTGTCAGAACATTCAAGTATTTGTGTAAAGGAGGTTCTGAAATGTGCTGCCAGTATGTACAGGCACCTCTGTGTTCCAGGATTTACCATCAACAGAATTTGGTTTCTAAAAGTTAGGGTCTGTTTAAAGTGAACCTGTCTCTTCCAAAAAAGTGCATCAAAATAGGAATGCTGATAAAGAGTGGGCACTAAATCTGCACTGTCCTTTGGGTCACTTATTTTTGTCTGGGAAAACATGGATCATAAGGGCCCACCCTACTCATATGCCTTCATTTGTTCCTTAAAACAAAATAAAAAGGCTCAAGTGATTTTTTTTTTTTTTTAAACATGTAATACTCAGGGTGCATTCACACCACGATTTTGTCATCCTTTTTTTACTCACGATTTTTGCTTTTAAATCGTCCAAATCTGTATGGCAAAACAAATCCATTCACTGCCATTCATTAATTTAGGTCCCCAAGTGCATCCGATTTGATCCGCATACGATTTGATACGATTTGATACGATTTAAAATCGTATCAAAAAACGTGTCTGCCCACGATTTTTGGTCCTGATTTGAAATCGTATTACAATCGTGTCCGTTTTATTTTTATATTGTGATCAATCTGAATCATACTAAATCGGATGACTGTGCGATAAATCGTACCCGATTTGTTATGGAGGTCCCCGCAAATTCAATAACCAGACCCTTTAGGTCTGGTATGGATATTCAGGGGAACCCCGCCGTCAATTAAAAAAAAAAATGACGTGCGGTTCCCGGTAATATCCATAACCAGACCCTTCAGGTCTGGTATGGATATTCAGGGGAACCCCGCCGTCAATTTAAAACAAAAATGACGTGCGGTTCCCCCTAAATATCCATAACCAGACCCGTTATCCGAGCACGTTGACCTGGCCGGCCGCAGAAAAGAGGGGGGACAGAGTGCGGCCCCCCCTCTCTCCTGAACCGCACCAGGCCACATGCCCTCAACATGGGGAGGATGTCCCCATGTTGATGGGGACAAGGGTCTCATCCCCACAACCCTTGCCCGGTGGTTGTGGGGGTATGCGGGCGGGAGGTTTATCAGAATCTGGAAGACCCCTTTAACAAAGGGGACCCCCAGATCCTGACCCCCCCCTGTGTGAAATGGTAATGGGGTACACTGTACCTCTACCATTTCATGAAGAAAGTGTAAAGTATTGTAAAAAAACACACTGACACCAAAGAATAAAGTCCTTTATTAAAAAAAAAAAAAACATCCAGCGGTGACAAATCCACTCGTTCCCTGCGTTGTCCTGATCCAGCGACGGGTGCGGGTGATCTCCCGCGATGAGAAGATCGCCCTTGTCCCGGATCGCTCCTGAAGCGCCGCATGTACGGGGGGGGGTCCCGATCGGACCCCCGACCCATGTCTAGGCAGGCACGTACGTTGATGTGCCTGTCCGTGCCATTCTGCCGACGTAAATGTACATGCGGCGGTCCGGAAGTGGTTAAAGATTCTGACTACCAGCAAAAATGAGTCCTTACACTTGAAGAACGTACTTCAAAAACTAACATTTTATATGGCATAGAACTCCCCCCCCCCCCCCCCCCAGATCTTACTTCTTGATTTAAATTTTACAACATACAGACATTATATCCAATCTTAACACTAACTATAATATATATATATATATATATATACCTGATTGTTATTTCAGTCAATCTCCAGAAATATCAATATACCACGATAACAATAATATTAAACAAAAGACAAACAACAAAACAAAACAAAACATAAAAATAAAAGAAGGGGGGGGGGAACCTCCCTCTCACTTCCCCCTTCGCAAACTATCACTGTAGATCCTCTCATACCGTTTGACACATCCTATCCAACCTCTGTTTTACCCATCTATTTTCTTCCCTTTCATTCTATAATATTCTATACAGGGTTTAAGGGAGAATGAGGCCAATCCTAGAGTTGTTAGCCATGGTCCCCATAACTTAAATAAATATATCCCATATTATAATAAACCTGTCGTTCCATTAGTATTGCTTCATTTAATTGGGAACGCCATTCCTCGAATACTGGTACACTGAAAGACATCCATTTTCTAGCCATTAGCTTGTGAGCTATAAATAATAATCTACCAATTTATATTGACATTTCCTTCGAATATAGCTCTTCATCAAGATAACCCAATAAACACGTTTTGGGTTCCATTTCAATCTGAGTTCCTTTAGGCCCCATTAATTGTGGTCACAACCTCTCGCCAATATCTCACCAATATCTGGGCCTTTCCAAAGCATATGAAGCAGGTCAGTCTGGGATTGATTACACCGCGGGCAGTCCAGAGTTTCCCTCCTCCTCCACTTACGGTATATAACTTTACCGCTGTGATAAGCATCGTGTGTAGGTGATAGAACTTAGTAGACTGTAAAACATGTCTGTCTTTGTAATAGAAATGCATGGATATAGAGAAATATATCTGCTCCCCCTCCTCCAGCTTGTCGGCTTCCTTAATTCTGGGGACAACTTTTTAAATGGTTCCGTTTTCTTCTGCGTTATGCCATTGTTCATGCAACTACAGCACGATGTTGTGATGTCACTGGGGGGGAGGAGGGGGGCGTTGGTTCCTTTCCTTTACCTACAAGTCCGCTTTGAACACAGCCAAGGCTACGTCCACTTCTCATGTCTGGCCCGCCTACGCCATTGCCCAATGAATCATGGCAAATAGTGTACTGTAGGAGATGCAGATGCTAGTATAGTGGAAGGCAACAACAACAACGACGTCTCTGCAAAAGTCCTCCCCCATCAGGAGCCAGCAGTGGAGGCACAAATGGGGGGATTGCTGAAGCAATTATGATTTTATTTTCGATACTTCAGCCCCGGAAGGTTATACCCCCTTAACGACCAGGCCATTTTTTTGCGATAGGGCACTGCGTTATTTTAACTGACAATTGCACGGCCGTGCGACGCCGTACCCAAATAAAATGTATGCCTTTTTTACCCACAAATAGAGCTTTCTTTTCGTGGTATTTGATCACCTCTGCGGTTTTCATATTTTGCGATATAAACAAAATAAAATTCATTAATTTAGGGCAATATGTATTCTGCTACATATTTTTGGTAAAAAAAAAAAAAAAAAAAAAAAATACCAATAAGTGTATATTGATTGATTTGCACAAAAGTTATAGCATCTGCAAACCATGGGATATTTTTATGGTGTTTTTATTACAGTAAAACCTTGGTTTGAGAGCGTTTTGAAAGACAGGAATTTTTTTTTATACGTTTTTACTTGATATACAAGCGATGTCTTGATATAAGAGTAGCGTCATGTCACAACTATACAATAGAGAGGCGCCTCTAAGTGTAGCAATAGGGTTACATTTAATGAAGGTACAACATTTAGCAACTCACATGGTTGATGATTAAGAGGCACATCTAGGTATGCAGGCATCTGGGGTAAAGCTGTCCACATAGACCATGCTGGATTTTGCTTCTAATCCCCTTGGGGAGGCTGCTATTTGTGGATGGACATTTTATGGTTATGCAACTTATATTGCTATAATCTTTTTATATGGACTAGTAGACTGAAGGACTTATGAATAAATGGTCGTGGAACGAATCATTATGCCGCGTACACATGACCATTTTTAATGGTCTAGTAAAAAAAAAAAAATACCAGTTACACTTACGGTAGCTGTTTTTCTGTAAGTCTTACAGGACGGCACCTTGAGAGTAGACTGGCTCCATCTGACAGGAAACACAATCAGAAAGAGGTTTAAAAGCCCCGCCCCTCCCCGTGCAACTCAGTTAGTGATAAAGTAACCACCATTAGAGCACGGGAACCAGTATATAAAAATACAAACCATATAAATTCCTCAGGGTGGGAAATAGGCCTGCCGTCCTGTAAGACTTACAGAAAAACAGCTACCGTAAGTGTAACTGGTATTTTCTCAAGTCGTCTTCCAGGACGGCACCTTGAGAGATAAGCAAGTAACCCTCAGGCCTACTTTAGGGCGGGACAACTGCCTGCAGGATTCTTCTGCCAAACGTCAAGTCTTGGGGTGACAGAAGTTCCACACGGTAGTGTTTGAGAAAGGTGTTCTGGCTTGACCACGTTGCCGATCTACAGATTTGTTCCACTGAAACTCCTGCTCTCTCTGCCCAGGAGGTTGCTATAGATCTCGTGGAATGTGCCTTGACTTTAGGTACTGTTTTGCCAGCCTTAATGTATGCTAATGAAATTGCCTGTCTTATCCACCTAGATATAGAGGCTCTAGATGCTTGGCAACCCTTTTTCTGTCCTGAAAAATTAATTAGCAAGTGTGATAAGCGTCTGAACTCGCTCACCCTTTCCAAATAACTTAACAAACAGCGTCTTACATCCAAACAGTGGAAGGTCTTTTCCCTTTCGTTCTGTGGATTTGCGCAAAATGAAGGAAGAATAATTTCTTGTGACCTATGAAATTTCGTTACCACCTTAGGTAGGTACAGGGGATCCTGACTTAGGACTACCGTCTTCAAAAAGACAAAAATAAGGCTCTTTGATTGAGAGCGCCTGCATGTCTCCTATTCTTTTGGCCGTAGTAATAGCCAGAAGAAAGGAGAATTTAAATGTCAACAGCCTAACCGGAATGCTGTCTATCGGTTCAAACGGAGGTTTGGATAAATGGTCTAGTACCAAGGTGAGGTCCCAGGGGGGAACCCTGGAGATCTGAATAGGGGATAACCTATCCCTAGCCGACAGGAACCTCTTGATCAGCGGATCCAGGGCCAGCCTCGTCTAAAAAGTAGGACAAGGCGGCTACTTGTACTCTTAAGGTTCTTGTGGCTAGTCCTAGATCAACTCCTTCCTGGAGAAATTCCAGGATGACAGATATTTCAGGTAGTGGGGCTTGCCTGGCTGCACACCAGCGTGAAAACACCCCCCAGGTCTTAGCATAGATCTTCTAGTGACCTCCTTATGACTAGCCAAAAGGGTATTTATTACCTTCTCCGAACATCCTCTCCGCTGCAGGTTCCACCTCTCAAGTACCAGGCCGTCAGACTGAAAAAGTCGGGCTCTGGGTGAAAGATCGGTCACTGCCGCAGAAGGTCCACTCGGACCGGAAGAGGAAGGGGGGGAAGAACTGACCAACGTTCTAACATTGGGAACCAAGCTCTTTTGGGCCACTGGGGAGCGATCAGGATCAGCTTCCCTCGTGAGCGACTCAGTTTCTGTAGGACCCTTGGGATCAGACTCAGGGGAGGGAAGGCATAGGCCAGATGAAATGTTCAGGCCTGGGCCAACGCGTCCACACCCTCCGATCCCTGATCCCGGGAGAGGGAGAAGAATCTTTCTACCTTCCTGTTCTTCCTGTTCGCAAAGAGGTCTATTTCTGGGTTGCCGAAACGATGTCGAACCCAGTCGAAGACTTCTCGATTTAATTCCCACTCCCCCTGGAGGATGGGTTGGCGGCTTAGAAAGTCCGCTTCTAGGTTTAAGACTCCCCTGATGTGAATTGCTGAAAGGGAGAGGACTCTCTGTTCTGCCCAACCTAGAATTTCTAAGGACAGCCTTAGGAGAGAACGGGACCTGGTGCCTCCCTGGTGATTTATGAATGGTTGCGTTGTCGGAGAGAATCTGTATTTCTTGGTTCATGACTCTCTCCTCGAATGCCTCCAAGGCCTTCCCGACCGCTAATAATTCGCGGAAGTTGGAAGAGGACCTGCTTTGTTGTCGATCCCAGGGCCCCTGGGCCTGGAGACCCGACATGTGGGCTCCCCACCCCCAGGAGCTGGCATCCGTGGTTATCCTGAGAGGATTTGTCTGGTTCCATGGGAGGCCTTCCTCCAAATTCTGAGGAATGAGCCATCACCCCAGTGTGCATTTTACAGACTCAGGGATGCTGACCCTGGAGTCTAGGGATGAGTCCTTCCCGTCCCAGGAGGAGAGCAGGAAGGCCTGCAGGGTTCTGTAATGAAGCTGGGCCCATGGGACCGCTGGGATGCATGAGGTCATCAGTCCCAGTAACCTCATGATCTGCCTGAGGGAAATTTCTATTGAACCCATGACGGACCTGACCACTGACCCGAGTCTCCGGATCTTGTCCTCTGGAAGGACCAGCTTTTTCTCTACGGAATCTTTCAGGAACCCCAGATACATTTTTCTCTGTTCTGGGAGGAGAGAAGATTTTTCTCTGTTTACAATCCATCCCAAGATTCCAGAGTAGTCAGGACGGTGGCCGGATTCGAGAGAAGAAGCTCTCGGCTGGGGTTGAAAAGCAGTAGGTTGTCCAGGTAGGGGACAAGGGAGATCCCTTTCAGATGTAGAAAGGCGACCACCTCTGCCAGGACCTTCGTGAAAACCCTTGGGCTGGAGGCCAGACCAAAGGGGAGTGCGGTGAACTGCCAGTGCTGAATCCCCTGAGGGGAGGCAATGGCAAATCGGAGGAACCTTTGATGGTCCCTGAAGATTGGGACATGGAGGTAGGCGTCCCTCAAGTCTATGGTTACCATAAAGACTCCTTCTAACAACAGTCCCTTGAGACTGTAAATGTTTTCCATGCGGAACTTCTTGTAGAGGAGAAAGGTATTTAAAGGTTTTAAATTTATGATCAATCGGAATTTCCCCGAAGGTTTGGGCACCATGAAAATATGTGAGTACACCCCCTGACCCTGTTGTCCTGGCGGAACTGGGATTATGACTCCCTGCTGAGCTAGATCTGTCACATTTCCCAGAAGGGCAGCTGCCTTGAGGGGATCTTGGGGTAGATGAGTGAGGAGAAATATTGGGGGGGGAAGTTGGCGGAATTCCAATCTGTAACCCTCCCTCACTATTTGCAAAGTGTGAGGACTCCGTGTTATACTCTCCCAGGCTGGAAAAAATTGGGAGAGTCTTCCCCCGACTCTTAAGTCACTTGGAGTCCTTACCTGCGGGTTTGGGATCGGGGAAAAGGATACCCCCTTTTGGCTTATCCTTTCCCGCGATCCAACGTTTATTAAAGGCCGATCTTCGGTCAGAAGGTCGGTTTTTATTCTGGGGGCCTCGAAAAAATCTTCTCCTGTTAGGTCTAGGTTTTGGGGGGAACGTTTCCCCTTTTCTGAGGCCCTAGTTAGAGCTTGATCAAGTCCTGTCCCAAAGAGAAGCGTACCTTCAAAGGGCAGGGCACATAGACGGGTCTTGGAGGCAAGATCACCTTCCCACGTCTTGAGCCAAACCGCCCTTCGGGCGGCGTTGACGAGAGCACCCGTCTTAGCAGAGGATCGGACTGTTTCAATCGATGCGTCTGCAAGATAGGCTACCGCACTGCCTATGACTGTAAGAGAATTCTAATTTCTTTAAACTTGGAGGTCTGCTGGTTAACCAGGTATCTGCATTCCTAGCGATGCAGGAAGAGGCCAAGGCGGGTCCAAGGGCGGCCGCATTAGCCTCCCAGGCCCTGCGAAGGGAGGTCTAAGGAATCCTTTAAGTTCCCTGCATCCTCAAACGAGAGGTATTTTTTTTTGGCACAAAGAAGTTTGGAGTAATCTGCAGCCAGCTTAATGCTACAGTTACCACACCTCTTGGTTTTGGAAGTGTGTTTTAGGGAGAGATTAGCAGCTTCCCCCTGGGCAGAAACCTCCTCCCCTGTGGGGAGAGAAAAACATATCACAGTCCATACATCAAGTGTGAGAGTAGGGGGGGGGGGGGGGGGGGGGAGGACCCAGTCCAATATGCCCCCCTCCATAGCGAAGTCGTGCAGGCGCCACTCTCCTCCTTGCTGCAGTGAGAACAGCGAGGAGCCGACGCCGCTGGCGGCCGCCATTTTGGTGAAGACCGGAAGCTTCATCATCACCGCGCGCCGCCTGTGACGCGGCGTCGACTGCTGGCTCCATTCGAAAATGTCCCCGGGAGGACAGTACACCGGAGCCACGCTGAGGAAGCCCTCACACCCGCCCAGCAGGTAAGGGGTCCTGGAGGAGAGGGAACATGGCCAAATAGGAGTACTGGGATAGCCACTATCCCAGGGATTCCTATAGAAAGGAAAGAAGGGGGGTATTGTTTGCCAATCTTCCTCCCCCCCCCTATCACACGGGGAAAACCCCCCGGGACAGGCATTACACCTTTAGCTGAGGCAGGGACGGCCTCCCAGGACCCACTGCTCAGTACCCGGAGGGGGACCACCAGCCCCAGGCCTTAGGTCTGACAAAAAATAACAAACTGTTTCGCTGGTGGGAAACACAATCAATAACTGAGTTGCACGGGGAGGGGCGGGGCTTTTAAACCTCTTTCTGATTGTGTTTCCTGTCAGGTGGAGCCAGTCTACTCTCAAGGTGCCGTCCTGGAAGACGACTTGAGAAAAAAACGTTTTTTTTTCAACCCGATTATTGTTAAGCCGGCCTTGCCTACACACGATCGAGAAAAAAAAATGCTCTAGCAAAGCGCGGTGACGTACAACGGCACTATAAAAAGGGAAAGTTCCATTCGGATGGCGCCACCCTTAGGGCTGCTTTTGTGGATTTTGTGTTAGTAAAACTTTGGTGAGAGACGATTTGCGCTTTTCAGTCTGTTACAGCGTGATGAATGTGCCATCTCCATTACGAACGCTATTTTTACCAGAACGAGCGCTCCCGTCTCATAACTTGCTTCTGAGCATACACGTTTTTTTTCACGTCGTTAAAGCCCACACACAACCATTTTTTACGACGTTAAAAACAACGTTAACAACGACGTGAAAATTTAGAGCATGTTCTAAATTTTTAATGCCCATTTTGTCACATGGGCTGCTCAGATGTGATCGGGTAGAAAATACACATGTAATACAGAATGTACTGACAGCTTTTAATGATGTGGGTTTAACGACACTTTAAAGCCCATCTGAAGTACCAAACATTTTCTCTCTTTATAGTCCTGTACACCCACATTTGATCTGTGAACGATTTTTGCCTAAAATGCGTTAAATACAGCTTTTCCGCCTCATGACCTACCACCCAAATATTCTATGCAGACAGCGCTTAAAGTGATAGTCTTGTATCGTTTTTTTGTTCTATAAAAAAAAAAAAAAAAAAACATGTTATACTTACCTTCCCTGTGCAGTGGTTTTGCACAGAGCAGCCCTGATCCGCCTCTTTTCCTCATCGGAGCTCCTGGCCCCTCCCTCTCCATGAGTGCCCCCACAGCAAGCAGCTTGCGAAGGGGGAACCAACGCCCAGCCGCAGCTCTGCGTGTTCATTCAGACACAGAGCCGCGGTTCGGTCCCAGCCCCGTCTCTCCCCTTATTGGCTAACTGACTGACAACAGTGGGAGCCAATGGCACCGCTGCTGTCTCAGCCAATTAGGAGGGAGAGTCCCAGACAACTGAGGCATTTGTGCACATTGCTGGTTCGAGTTGGCGCTCAGGTAAGTATTAGGGGGGCTACTGCACACTGAAAGTTTATCTTAAAGCGTTTATTAACCCAAAAAAGACTAAAATAAAGATCCTGTTCCCTTAAAGCATTTTATACAGCACAGTGCTTGTGCTGTGCCATTTGGACCCCTGTAATACCTGGCTGATCCTGATTGTCTATACCCTCCCCTCTGCAAACTGACCACAATAATCATGGCTGCTGTGCCCTGCCACCATGGTTTGCACAATTCCATCATCCACAGTCTGCTATCTGCCTGTCTCTGCTCATACCAGTGACTGACCGCCCGCCCCACCGCTCCTGCTGCTCTCATATCTGCCTTCATAACTTCTATTAAATACTCCCATCCGCTCTGTATCATTATAATAATTGTCCTGTTCTATAAAAAATCTGCCCGATTGTACCTATACGAGCGCGGCTCCCAGCGCTCAGCCGATTGTTGGCTCTCTCCCCTCAGCTGATGTCAATAGGTTGGCTCGGCCCCGCCTACTGCAGCCATGAGCCGAAGAGATGAGGGGTGTAGCTGAGCGCCCGAAGCGTAGCTTATATCGGTACAATAGGGCATATTTTCTACAGAACACAGGCACAATTATTATAATGGTACAGAGCGGATGGGAGTATTTAATACAAGTGGGTTAACCACTTTAATGCATAGAATGCACCTTCTGCCTTTATAATCACACCCCTCAGTACAATTAGCATTCTGTGTAAATGGAACCAAGATACACTGGAAAAAAAATGGGGGGGGGCTAGAGAAACGCAATGTCTGGAACGCATCAAAAACGTGCATGGAGAAACATCTGAACACATCCCGTCTACATTTCTGTGGTGTGAATGGGCCCTTAGGCAAACTAAAACCATGTCTGATGAACCATTTTAAAAATCAGAGAAATATAGCTGGGCTGCTGGAAACTATCATGAAGCTGACTGATTAAGGAAATCACAAAAGCCTGCTGTTATTGTCACATCGTAAAAAACAAACTTGCAACACAACAACTACCGCAAGAACAACAGTCATTTGTGTCACACAAATACTATGATTTATAGTGAATTAGACCTTAAATTCACCATCAAAATTGTATTGTAGAACCTTTAGGAATCCTGAAACAAAGGGCAGTGCAAATACATATAGCCAATAAAGTAGAAATACTAAAAACCTAAAGTGCTGAGCAGTCAGTTGAAAAACTGCAGAAATAATTCAAGGACACACGACAGCTGCAGTACTAAATGAGAGCAAAAAAACTAAACGCAAAAGGTTTTGACTACAGCAGGAAATAAACATGGTTTTGCAAAGAAGAAAAAAAAAAAAAAGAGCCTCAGCACAGAATAATATATTTAGGGTACTAAATTTAAAACGCCCAGTCAGGAGCAGAAAATGAGGCAATTTCACCTATTAAAAGGGTAAAGGTTTTTTACAATGTTTTGTTTCAACACAAAGAGATGGCCACACTGCAATGTTTAGCACATCAAAAAAGGTATATAAAGCAGCACAAAGCAATTAATATGCGATGGGTATTGTTTCAGACGTATGTGCTCCGTGTAGGTCAGCATCACCTTTACGTCAGCAAGAACACTTCCCAACAACTATAGCTCAGTCTGTATTCTATTAAACGTCTACGTCGTCTAGGCTGAGAAACATCCAATACGTGATTTCAACCAGAATGACAAAGAAAAGTAAAACACCCAACATAAATGCACGAGGATGTCAAATTCACAGCAGCTACAACCGTGAGAACAAAAGAATACTTGAGCAAGCATATACCTTCTCTATATGCAGCTATTCAGAGGACAAAAGAAAAAAAAATGTTTACGGTATCTATTCTATTTTTGGAGCATTTGTGATTTAACTACAAGGTTATTGATTTTATAAGGGCAAATAAAAAAATAAAAATAAAAGACTAACAGTGAAACCTATACAAGATGGACTATGATCGCATCATGCGACTAAGCAATTTATCGGCTTGCCAACAGTCACCTCCTGCAGCTCATTGTTTTCACTGTATTGCAAAGAATTGTAGGGAAGTTAATCAGAAGAGACCGACTAAAGTGAACCAAATATACAATGTTGTATGTGTGTGGGAATATATATATTTATATATTTTTTGTTACACACACTTTTTTTCCACATTACATATTCCTACTTGTCTTTTATATAAAGTACAGGGAGGGGAATTTGCTGACTGGAGCAGCTGTGCATGACAACCAATCAGCTTCTGACTTTCATTTTCAAAGCTTACATGAAAAGCTGCGGATTGAAGCCGATTGGTATTGATATAAAACTGGCATTGTGCTGTGCCGAGGCATGCGGTGCCACCCTGTCCAGTGCAGAGAATTTGCAGACTGCATTTTCTGCACTGCAACGGACATCAAACCGTGGTGGGAACAGAGCACATTGTTTTCTATGTAACCCAGCAGTGATCTGCTTGTATCCAGTGCATAAACAATGCAGGTCACCGCAGATGGTTTGAACATGCCATGAACATAAGACTAAAGCAGCCCATTCATCTTTTTTTTTTAGTGAACCAGTGGGTTGAATGAAAAAAAAAAAAAAAAAAAAAAAAAAAAAAAAACACGATCTCGATTATGAATCTTTCCACTGTGCTATTGTGTTCCGATGTCGGGGGCTTCCCTGCTGTCAGATTACACGG
The DNA here is from genome assembly GCF_905171775.1 of Rana temporaria. Taxonomy (NCBI): domain Eukaryota; kingdom Metazoa; phylum Chordata; class Amphibia; order Anura; family Ranidae; genus Rana; species Rana temporaria. The sequence goes on from NC_053493.1 coordinate 291,045,492, forward strand.
ATCAGTGTTGCCGGCTATAGCTGACAACACTGATCAATTGGAAAAAAACTGTCAGGCTGGTAGTACAGAAGTTGATTGGTAGGTTGACTTCTGTAAAACCAAAATGCCCATACAAGGATCGAAATTCGGACAGTTCAGCAGAGATCCATGTATGGCCGACTATATTCAGTGTGTAGCTATGAAATAGATCCCATGCCTGCTACAAAGTCAAGCTATACGATACTTATTTATTGTACATGGGGCAAGTATAATTTAGATTGGGATCTCATTCACATTGAACATGGCTTTGAAATCGTGCAACTTCATCTGAAATAGCACAATTTCAAAGACGCAAATTCAGGTGCGACTTGGAGACATCTATGGGGCTTAATGCACAGATGTCCATTGAAGTCGCACCCGAAGTCGCCAAAAGTAGTGCAGGAACTACTTTTGCAAATAGGTGCCATCTTGCAAAGTTGGCGTCACAATAGGCTGCGACTTGTCATGCGATTTGACCTGTTAAACTGCATGACAAATTGCTCCAATGTGAATGAGTGAATGTGAAAAAGCGGTTACATTTCTATGCTTAATTGAACATTAACACATGTACACATTCATTGTTTAAAATATTGCCAGATCACATTTCACAGAAAAAGATTACATCTGGTTTTTGAAGTATCATTGCATGTTCTAATGCCCATGGGTGACAATGGTACCACATAAAAACGCAGATTGATAATGTACAAAGAAAAAAAGTGCCAAGCATAAGGCTGGCTACACAAGGGAGATATTTTGGCAACACAAAGTTTCACACATTGGCTTACTCAATAGCAATCTCTTAACCAGGATGCCATGAAACCCAAGGTCACCCTGGCCAATTTTTCACTGATGACCAATGTAAGGCTAGGTTCACACTACGGTTATTTCTTAAAAGGGATCCGCGATCAAGAATCACTGTTTCAGAGGATGGCTAAACAGCACTTTGCCAGTACTACATGCTCCCACTTTTGACTCAGATCGCCGCACCCTCGTCGTCCTTCCGCAGTCTTCTGATACACATCCCAGGTCTCAGAAGACTACGGGACCATTCACATGGCACAGGGTAGTAGGAAACAGACAGTGAAGCCGCGAGGCTTAATTTCCCGTTTCCCTTAAAGGGGTTGTAAAGGTTTGTTTTTTATTTTAAATAGGTTTCTTTAAAGAGGAAGTAAACAAATTGTTATATATATTTTTTTTTAAACGCACCTGCAAGAGAAAGGCATAATGAGCTAGTATGCACAGCATACTAGCTCATTATGTGTCACTTTCCTGAGAACGAAGCCCCGAAGTCCGCCTCAGTCCCGTCCACCGCCATGTCCCCTGGAGCTTTTTCCTTGTTTTCGGCACTCCGGTGCTGTGGTTGGACGGAGCAGCGATGACGTCACTCCCACTCATGCGAGCAGGACCGGCAGGTCCCGCGCATGCGTGAAAACACGGCATTAACCCAGTAAATGCCATTCACAAAAAATGGCACCATTTCTGTGAAAATATCTCCTTAACCCTGTAGGTTAAGGAGATATTTCTTGCACCCACCTACAGGTAAGCCTACCTGTAGGTGCAAGTTGCAAGAGTGGGTTTACAACCACTTTAAGCTAGTACATTGTTGGTTCACTTACCCTTTCCTTCGATTTCCCTTCTAAATGTTTTTGTTTCTTTGTCTGAATTTCACACTTTCTGTTCCACCTCAGTAAGCTGTTCTGACTGACTAACCCCCAGCCAGAACGGCTCAGATGATGGGAGCAAGCTTACTGAGGAGAAACAGGAAGTGAGAAATTCAGACAAAGAAAAAAAAACATTAAGGGAAATCGAAGGAAAACGTAAGTGAACCAACAATGCACTAGCTTAAAAGGAACCCATTTATAAAATAAAAAAAAACAAACAAACCTTTACAACCCCTTTAATTCCTATTCCAGCGCCAACAGTTGTGTTGCCCCTGTGTGAACCGCCACTTACCTACTCTGTTGTAGTGGATTTTCAAAGAGCAGCCCAGATCCTTGTCGTCTTGGGTGCCTGTTTTGTGATCCTGGCCCCTCCTTCCTGTTGAGTGCCCCCACAGTAAGCAGCTTGCTATGGGGGCACCCAAGCCGAGTCACAGCTCCCTGTGTCCATTCAGACACTTAGCCCTGAACCGGCCCCACTCATCTCTCTTCCCTGATTGGCTAGATGATCGATTGCCATTGGCTGCTGCTGCTGTCTCTCAGCCAATCAGGAAGGAGAATCTCAGACGGCTGAGACACTCATGGTTTTTGCTGCTCAGAGAGGGACCTCAGGTAAGTGTTAGAATGTGTGAACAAAAGAAAAAAAAACTGCCTTTACAACCATTTTTTTTTTAGAGGGGAGCCTTTTTACTATTACTGAAATAAATTTTGTTGTACAAGCCAGTCCTGTAAAATATGTCAAGTATGCCACATGCCTAATTCTTATATGCCCAAGGTACTGTTCACATGTCTTGTGAGCTATAGATGTCATTTTTATTACCAGGGGTTACCTGAAACCTAAAAGTTATTTTGTGAGTTCCTCCTTGTTAAAAAGTTTTGAGGAAGGCTGCTCTATAGCAATGACCTACTCCAGTCCTCAAGTACCTCAAACAGGTCATGTTTTCAGGATTTCACTCAGATGAAACAGCTGTGGTAATTACCAAGGCTACTGTCACACTGGGGCGCAGCGTTAGAGGTAAAGTGCTAATTTTAGCAGCCCTTTACTGCTGTAATAGCATCGCTTTGGGCGCTTTTAACCCCTGCTAGCTGCCGAATAAAGGGTTAATAGTGCCCACAATGCGCCGCTGCTGAAGCGCTTTGCACGTGACGGCGATTGATTTCCCACTTCCGCACCGCCCAAAAGATGCTGTTTGCAGGACTTTTTCTAACGTCCTGCAAGCGCACTGCTCCATTGTGAAAGCTCTTGAGCTTTCACACTGGGGCTGCAGGGGAGTCATTTTTTCAGCCCTTTAGCGGCTGAAAAATGCCTGTGTGTGAAAGTAGTTATAAGACTACTTTCACACTAGGCCCATACACGATCCGAATATTGTACGACTTTTTTCGCTTAATAGTCGCAAGTAGAAATTGAATAGGTTACTAAAGTCACGAAAATTCTCATACCACAGAAAAAAAAATAGAAAGCGATGTCATGTGTTGGTTGTAATGTATTTGTATTGCATTTTTGGACGACAACTATACTGCCTAAACGAAAATCGTACAATCTGGTATCGTAAGAGGAAAATTGTCATGCTTGTCCAATCGAATAATAATCGGATGAACTGTCGTGTTTAGCTCTCGAAAGTAATGTAAACACGATATAAAAATCGTACAATTCTTCCTCGGACAACAGTTTCCGTCCGATATTATGATTGTGTATACGGGCCATTAGGCTATGAAACTGATCAAATCACCTGTGCAAAATAATAGAGAGCCTGAAAACATGACCTGTTGGGGGTACTTGAGGACTGGAGTGTAACCACTACAATTATTTCCTTCCCACTTTATTTTTCCATCTGGTCTTTTCAGAAATAAGATTTACAAAAGGATTTTTAGAAATGAATATTTTTTTATTTGCAAAATTTTAACTGAAGTGATTTTGATTTCCAGGTCAATTACCAATTATTTTGAGTGTCAAGCACTGATAATTTACATGTGCTTTACGATTCCCATTTGTCTAAAAACTGTAATCTGAAAAAATAAGTCGCGCAATACCTAAAACAAAATCCTGTTCTAAGATATTGTCCTACAGTATGCAGCAGCCTCCTGCATTGTGGAGGATGATAAGCAACAGAAATCGTGGGACTTGATCAAAAAAAAATTAAATAAAAAAAATCTTGCAACATGTAAGAAATTTCAGCTGATACATTTTGAAAGAAACCACGCTAGAGAGAGACTTGTAAAGCGCAACACATGCAAACTGAATCGCCTCTGGGCGCTGTATCCATTTCATGGATAAGGAACCCCTTGACCTCAGAAGAGATGGGTTTTAATCTTTCTCCTGAAGGCCAAGTGGTCCGACTCCAGTCGGATGGTGGTTGGTAGTGCATTCCACAGGCGAGGTCCCTGGACTGCAAATCTTCGATCTCCTTTGGACTTGTATCTGGCTTTGGGTATCTGGAGGAGGTTTTGATTGGTGGATCGCAGAATGCGATTGGGGTTATGGGCTTTTATTTTTTCGCATAGATATTGGGGGGCGTTGCCTTGAATACACTTATGTATTAGACAGAGTGCCTTGAAAGTGATTCTGTCTTTTACTGGCAACCAATGAAGGGATCTCAGCGAAGGTGAGATTGATTCCCATGTTTTTTTCCCGGTCACTAGTCAAGCGGCCGTATTTTAAACGACTTATAGACGAGTGATTTGGTATTTGGGGAGTCCTAGATAGAGGGCATTTGCGTAGTCGAGTCTGGAATTGATGATTGTTCCCACCACGACTGCAATGTCCTCTTTCGGGATAAAGGGCGTGAGTCTGCGTAGTAGGCGCAGCAGAGGGTGGGATCCACTGACTACTGACCCTATTTGTGCATCCATTGTCATGTAGGTATCAAAAATGACCCCGAGACTTTTGACTTTGGTGCTAGGGGAGATAGTTTTACCCAGAATGGGTGGGGGGAGTCCATGTTGACGTGGGGTGATTTTTCCGGTTAGCGTGAAACAGGAGAAGTTCTGTTTTCGAACCATTGAGTTTAAGATAACTGTTTGTCATCCAGTTATCTATTAGAGCAGTGGTTCTCAACCTGGGGGTCGGGACCCCTTCGGGGGTCAAATGATGATTTGCCAGGGGTCACCAAATCCTGGGCTGTTCCTGAAGCCCACACCACTCTCCCAGCCTTTTTGCAACCACCCAGCCGGGCTGTCCCTGGAGCCTGTGGCCATCTAGCTGGGCTGTTGCTGGAGCCCTCGGCCGCCCACTCAGCCACTTTGCAGCCGCCCATTCAGTTCACGGCATGGTTGGGGGACACAGACTAGAGATCAGCTAACTGGTGAGGGATGTGAAGTGGGAGGGGCTGGAGGAGACCTCAGATTTTGGCATAGGTGAGAGAGATAAAAGAAAAAGAAAGGAGAGCAAAGAGAGAGTGGTACATCCTAAAATGTACCATATGGTTTTTTAATACTGTACAAGTGGAAGGGACTCAGGGAGCGCTAAATATCCGTGGGTTAGGGGCGGAAAATCCTTGTGTTGCCTTGGGTGCTGACAACCCACACTACGGAAATAATTTTACTGTTAGGGGTCCCCACAACTTGGGAAATTTTATCAAGGGGTCACGGGAATAGAAGGTTGAGAACCACTGTATTAGAGTGAGGCATTTCTCTAGTCCAAGAGAATGATCCTTTTTGTTGCAGATGCAGTAATACAGTTGTGTGTCGTTGCTAATGCAAGCGCATTCCTTTTCAGTGAGTCTTCGGCTCCATGCACACTGGAGCCGATAAACTACAGTTTATTGGCGTTTGGGTGTTTTTTTTCAAAGCCCATAAACTCCACTCTATGTTAGCCTATGTGTCCATGCACACATGATTTACAGCTTTAATGAGCAGTGGAGTTTATGGGCTTTTTTCTGAACACCCGAAAATTGCGTTCAAAGTGCTGTTTTTTTTTTTACGTAAAAAAAACACTAAAACCGCAAAAAACACTAATAAAAACGCTCAAAGCGTTTTTTGATCCATAAAAAAAAAAAAAAAATACGCCAATGCTGAAAAACACTAATAAACGCAATTGCAAAAACGTTGAAAGGCTCCCTGCAAAGCTACTGACATTTTTATAGCTTTTTTTAGCGTCCAGTGTGCATGGAGCCTTCAACTTGCATTCGAACACCAAAAATGCACTCATTTTTTTCACAGCAAAAGCAATGCACTTTTTTTTGCATCAAAACAAAATCAATAAAAGTAAAATGTTAGTAAAGTAAAAGCTCAACGCTGAGAATATAACCATCACCTGAAAATAACACAAAACTATAAATATGCAACATATCTACTCAAGTGTTATATATAAACATCAATACTGCAAACAGAATGTACAGGATATAACCATGATAAATCAAAATACACTGCTCACCAAGGCTAGATTTAAAACATCCATCTAAATTTCCCTGGCCTCTGAAGCCCTAGCCACGCTCGGATCGCACTCCAGATGCTACCGACAGGCAGTGAGGAAATGTTTTAACCCCATTTTTGCCAACAAACATGTAATGACCACATTCATTGCACGTGGTTGTGGGGTATTTGCAGTGCTTGCCTACCAACTTGAATGTGTAGCGTTTGGCGGGTGTACCGATTGCGACAAGATGGGCCAGCTGTGCCACAGTCATGAGGAAATTTCCTGGACATTGTGTATACCTTTGCTTCCAATACCAGACCCAAGATGGACAACATCAAGAGTAAGAACCCCATATAGTGTAGTATGCTAAAACTGATTGTTTAATAAAACACAGGAAATTTACTCACAAAGGCCAGGCTGCCGGTAGCCGAGAATCTCCTCTCGAAGATGTTGCCATAGCAATGAAACGTAACAGTAGGATCGACAGTTTGAGGCGAAAGAAACCTAGCACTGGAGGGCAGTAGTCCGAGTCTGGGATGAAGTCACTGGTGATCTGTCTCAGTGCAGTAAACAGGCATGGGTTGCCAGTCTAATATTGGCAGTTTCTCCTTTTGTGACTATATTTATTGTGCATTAAAAGCAGAGCCCCAGTCTCTGAAGTGAAAATTGAAAGTCAGCAGCTACAAAAACTGTAGCTGCTGACTTTTAATAAACAGTCACTCACCTGTCCTGCGATAAAATGGTGTGCTCACCCCACTTTACTCCCTGTGTCTTCCCTCGTTGATATCTTCACTATGGGCACCCGGCTGTTATAGCTTGCAGCTTCACAGCCAGGTGCCCCAGAAGACTTTGGTAGGGGGGGTTGAAGAACTTCCGGTCACCTAAGGCAATTGAAATAGGAGTGGATACTTGTCAAAAAAATTGGGAGTACCCTCTTCCCCTCGGAAAGCTCCATTTCACAAACAAGAGCTGGGGAGGAGGCTTTAAAGCAGAACCCTTGGGTGGTGGAGCTCTGCTTTAACATACACTATATGGGATTCTCTCTTGAATGTGTTCATTTTGGGTCTGATATTGAAAGTAAAAGTGTATGGCGACTGAGATGGCAATGTCCCAGAAAAGCAGTTTGAAACATCCATGAGCTCATTTGCCTTTCTTGGAAAAGACAGGCATAAAGATCCGGTGAGTTTGGTGTGTGCACAGGTGAAAAAGAACAAATGTAATATTTCAAGTAAACACACACTGGGTGAAAGCAGGGATGCACACCGATACAACAACTGCTAAAAACTATTGGCCGAAAACAGGGTTATCTGCATCTTGACAAAAGAAAAAAATGTGACAATTGCCATCGAAAAACATTTGCGGTTTTGCTATTTAAACGCAAAAAAGTGCTTTCAGTTTTCAGCTAATTGCATCCTGAATTTTCAGTTAAAGGGGTTGTAAAAGTTTGTCTTTTATTTTCTAAATAAATTCCTTTAAGCTAGTGCATTGTTGGTTCACTTACCTTTTCCTTCTAAATGATTGTTTTCTTTGTCTGAATTTCTCACTTCCTGTTCCTCCTCAGTAAGCTGTTCTGGCTGACTAATCACAGCTCGGATGATGGTGGAAAGCTTACTGAGGAGAAACAGGAAGGGAGAAATTCAGACAAAGAAAAAAACATTTAGAAGGGAAATCGAAGGAAAAGGTAAGTGAACCAACAATGCACTAGCTTTAGGCCCCTTTCACACTGGGGCGTTATATCAAGCTTCATCTGCAATCCCAATGTGCTAGTAAAGCACCACTAAGACCCTAATGTTTTAGGGTGTTTTTGCAGTGCCTCAGTGTGAAAGGGTAAGGTGTTTTTACAGCTCTTTTAATTCATTTCAATGGAGAGGGGCGTTTTTGGAGAGTCTTTTTTCAGCGCCCAAAAGCTGCTCCAAAGATGCATATCTGGACACTTGTTATTACCAATTTTGTCTGGATCAGACTTAAAAAAATCTCATTTTGTTTGGGGCTATTTTCAGGTGATAAAAATTCTCTGAGCTTGGCTTAATAAGTGACATTGGACTTTGCTAATTTTGTTTTGAACAAGGGAACTATTTAGCGCAGCAGCAGAGTATTCACTTATAACACATTATAAAGATTATTAGCACAGTAACGCGGTAGGTAAAATTATTGATTTTTTTATTGCATCAAGTGCATTTGTATTATGCGTGTCTGGGGGGGGGGTTGGGTTGGCATAGAGCTGCATTACGAATCGTTAAAAATAAAATAATATGCGATCTCCATTCAATCTCCCTCCCGATCTTAATCTGACATTTCCACAATTCATGCACAGAGCTGTTCTCTGCTCACAGCTGTCCAAAAAAAAACAAAAAAAAAAAAAGACAGCCGATGTTCTTATAGTGCAGATCGTCAGAATGCCTCCGATGATCTGCGCATGCGCAATACGGAACGTGACTCCAGCTGATCAACTGGCGTGATGTTAACAGTGTGCATACCCACATCGTCTAAAGGCATTATCCGAAGATCAGCAAAGCATGGAGGGAGAATTTAATCGTCACATTCTGACTCTCTCTGCACATGTGCGAGACATTACCGATCACGGCACAGGCAGAACACAAGAGATTCAGCTGGAGTGACTTTACGTCATGCACAGATTGCCAGAGGCATTTTCCGACAAGATGCACTATTTCACAGAATACCAGCAAAGTTTATCACAACATTGCTCCGTGCTGAGAGATAAAAAGAAAAATTGTATCATTTGGCTCTTTTAGATCAAAGGGATGAACTCCACTGGCTGCAGCCATTTTAACTGTGGGCAGCTGAAGCTGCTACCCATTCACTTCCTGTATTTACACAGAGGCACACCTCCAGCTCTGCAGCTCTTGTTGGCCCTCATGACTCATCCCCCCTCCATTCCTGACAAACTCTCAGGAGAGCCAGAAAGAGAGCAGTGCATGATGTCATAAGCCTAGGCTAATGACCAGACAAGAAACAGGAAATGCGCTGTATAAGACATTTAATGGCAGAAAAAAAAATACTATCTAAAAATTAAAACGGGCAGGCGATTTAAGAGAGTATTTTTTGTTAGAAAATATTTAGAACCCCAAACATTATATATTTTTAGCAAAGACCCTAGAGAATAAAAATGGCGTTCATGGCAATATTTTGTATTTGCGCAGCGGTCTTTCAAAAGCTAAAAATACACTTAAAAAAACTAAACCGTAAAGTTAGCGTATAATGTGTATAATGTGAAAGATGACGTTACGCTGGGAATCGTGAGCAAAAACTGTATTCTCATTTTATCCAGAAACGTGCAGCTCTAGGTTGGCATAAGAAAGAAATACAATGCATGCCACTGCACATACACTATGCTTGCACACGCACAACTATAAATAAGGCCTAAACTAACCATTTGAGTCAGAAGTTGAAAATAAGCTGGGGCTGCCAGGAGAATTTTGTGAAATCTGTTAAGGTCGCTCAAATATTTTTTTTTACTGCAGCAGTGGAGGGATCTACCTAGTTACAGTTAAAAACACAAGCTACAAAAGAATTTACAGAGACGTTCACTGGTTTGTGCTGCCTATTTGTTGCAACATAGAACTCAGAATATATTGGTTTCAAAGACACAGCAACATTTCAGTGTGCACTAGAAAAGAAGGTGGAGTAGTCAACTCCATGCCAGATACAAGATCAGGCACAAGCCAAGTAGGGCATGAATGCAGAAGCAAAACAGCAGTAAGCATGAGTCAATGCCATGTCAAACTGCTGCTGGCGAGCTTACTGCTAAGATGTGCCATTTCTTCTTTTCTATGCGGCATTCATGCCTGAGTTGCATTGTCTCTGGATGCTCGCCTGACGAGGTACACACCCCCTTTATTCCCTCTGCTTCTATTACACAAAATCACAGACAGACCTAAAAGATAATTCATTTTAGCTATATTAATATATATATATATAAATACAGCATTATATTGCCCAAGCATCTGCAGCAACACAGGATTCAGAAGAGGACAGGGGACATATACATTTATTATAAACAAAATAACTGATGATGGCATACTTTAAAGCCTTTAGGGAAGGTTCATTACCTCACACAAAATATAAATGATAGGAAACGCAGAAGGACAAACTGCTATTAATTCTATACATATTTATTACCTGGGCAGGGTAACTCGTGTACGTGATAAAAGGGAAAGTAAAAGCACCGACACAGAGGCTGCTTAGCTTACAGCAGCCTGGAGCGATAGTAATGCAGGCAGATGGGCAGTGACACATTCAGCAGCCATTCCTGCTGCTCTTTCATGACCAATCCTCAGCAACAAAACACCCCGCACAGCCACAACACCACCTCCACTGGCACAAACAAATCATTCCCCTGTACAATAGCGCACAGAATACAAATACAACTTTACCTCTCCAGACAAAGGACACCATAACCTGTGCTGTACAATATGATGCCAGGGGGACATCTGTCTCTTACCCATAGAGGTAAAGAAGCAGCAGCTCCTGCACTCTAGTGACCTGCCTGCTCTCCCTTGAGACAAAACATAGGAGAAGAACCATACTAGACCACAGAAAGAAGCATGGGCAAAACATCCAGGAAATACTTGATGATGCAATTCTACACAACTACAAAACTAATCAAGCTGATGTTTTGAAGGAAAAAAAAAAGAACACGCAAAGCATACAATTCTACAACTACACATAAATATTTGTTGTAAAAACGAAATGTTACAAAGAATTGGAACAGGTCAAATAATTTTCACACTGCCACCTTAAAAAGTATTTACTGTGATTGCAGAAAAACAGTTGCACTGGAAAACCCAGAGCTGACCTCTCATTTGTGATCGCCTGCGTCAGCATGGCATGCTTTTGTGTCACCTTTTCTCTCTGCCTTTGTTTTGGGAAAGCTGAAAAACATGGCCCCTAAAGCACTCAGGATTAATATAGATAATCTGCAGCTCAAAAAATAGAAATGTGGGACAAACTGGGGCACCGAGCACAACTCAGCCCCCATGCACACTTCAGCGTAAACGCAGCCTGGCCATTTAGAGGCTCTTGCAGTATAGGAGCAGAATTCTGTGTTTTTATCCCCATGGACTTTTTGTAAAAAATGTGCACAAACCAGGCACTTCCATGGGGAATAGAATGAGATGGCAATTTCCTGGGTTTTACCCCAGAGAAGCTTGTACAACTTCACATGACCCCACGCTCAGGTATGAACAGGTCCCTTTCAGAATAACAGGGATAATCTTAGTATGAAACGTGCAACAAAATGCCGAGGTGTAAAAGGGGGCTGAGATCTGGGCAAACTCAAAGGATCGGGGTCAATCCCCAATTCTAGTTTATGAGATACCCATGTATTAAAAAAAGGTAGTATTCGGCCTGCTGGGATAGAAAATAAAACACCGATTTAGAACTCCAGAGATACTGTCAAATGCGCGGCATAAATACATGGACCCTGACACAAGGACCGAGCGCATGCTGCCCCCAAGCAATAGCATATCATTTATCCCAGATGCATTTGTAATGAATTATGATTGGTGTGTTTCTATTCATCTATATGTCATGTTACTCTTGTTCATACATAAAAAGGTACATCTTTGTCTCATAGCGCGTTAATAAGACCACATCAGCTACATTATTTATATCTCCTAGTTGGGCATTTAAATACAGGCATTCATCTGTACTATTCAATCATGTTCATTGGTGTTTATACTTAAACCAGCCTGTTTTATAGGTTTAAATTACTACTGTAATAAAGTTCCATTGCTAGTTATTAAAAGAATTTAAAACATATTTGTACCTATTTTGTCCAAACAATACACATGTTCCAAACAATAACACTTTTCAGCCTATCAAGGCCTTACTATAGGGCAGAGCCTGACAGATTTGCTTTGAATCAAGAAGTCAGCTAAAGTTAGGAGCCATTATTTTTTTGAACCAACATATCTCACGGGTGGAACAAGTTCCCAAATGTGAACTTACCCTTTAACCCGTTTACACTTACAACACAATTTAAGGCCTGAAGATTACATAAACTCCCTAAACATTATATATTTTCTGAAAGCAGACACCATGGAGAATAAAATGGTGGTAGTTTTAATTAATGTCACACAATATTACCACAAAGGAAAATAATAATATAAAAACACACATTAAAAGTTAATTTTAGGAGGCACAATAACGCAATAAAATTACAATTTTTTTTGGTAAAATATAAAAGCCAAGGTTTTAACTAGATACCCAACACCCTATATTTTCCATAGGCAATGCTTTAAAAGCGTTAGGCATCGGCGATCAAGGCAAAAACTACGCTAAAAGTAGCAGCACTTTACTGCTGACACCTAGGGCGGCGCTTTTAATACCCGCTATCGGTCGGAAAAAAATTAAAACGGCCCGCAAAGCGACGCTACAGTGCCGCTTTGCCGACGGTGCTGCCCATTGCTTTCAATGGACAGGGGCGCTTTAGAAGCGGTGTATTCACTGCTCCTACAGCGCTGCAAAGATGCGGCTAGCAGGATTTTTTTTACCGCCCTGCCAGCGCACCGCTCCAGTGTGAAAGCCTTTGGGCTTTCACATTGGAGTGCAAGAAGAGGCACTTTCAAGGCACATTTTAGGTGCTATTTTTAGCACTATAGCACCTGCAAAGCACATCAGTGTGAAAGCAGCCTTACGAAAGAGGTCTGGTGCTAGAATTACTGCGCTCATTCCGGTGTGTGTGGCGATATGTAGAGAAAAAGATGTGTAACTTGCATTGCAATCGTCGTTGAGTATAGGAACGCCACCGTGTGCATTTACGCTTGTACATAAGTATATATGTGGTGGGCCTCAATTTTTATGGAGGGTGGGGGGGGGGGGGGATTTATGCACTTGGGTGTAACTAATTTTTTTACAAAAATGTTACTTAATTTTTTTTTCTATTGCATAAGGGGCATAGTGTTATGATTTTTTTTTTTTTTTTGGGTGATGGGTTCTCTTTAATGAGACATGCAGGGTCTAAAAGGCCCTGCATGTCTTCCCTGTGCTCCACTGAATGTAATGCTCACTAGGGCCGAAAAAACTAATCAATTAATCGACAATCGATTATGAAATTAATCGATTACAATTTTCATAATCGATTAATCGGCCAGTAACATAATGGGGTTAAAAAAACTAAAATTAGCCCTTTATAATACAAAAAAGCAAATCGCTCCTGTAAATATCACTTTCACTGTCCCACAGTAAAAAAATTAACCCCTTACAGTAGCGATTATTTGCTCTTTTTTTTTTACATATTTTTGTTTTTTTAACCCCATTATGTTACTAAACATCTCAGGCCTGGGTCACACCTCTGTTTTTTGCAGAAACACGCTAAAGTTCAGTTACATGTTCTCCTTTGGGACACGTTCACATCCATGATTTTTTTTCAGCTGCTGCGTATTTGGAAAGGGCAAGGACTTGTTAACGCAAAACGGTGCTATTTTATTTTTTTTGGTTCAATATACTTCAATGGAGAAGCTGCAGACAAGCATGTAATGTGTTTTTGTGGCAATTTGTGTTTTGTAATCTGCCCAACAACAAATTGGCCCAAAAAAAATAAAAAAATGCAATTTTTTTCTTTTTAAGGCTATTATCCGATTAATCGAAACAATAATCTGCCAACTAATCGATTATGAAAATATTCGTTAGTTGCCGCCCTAATGCTCACACTGCATTACATTCTTTCCCGGCCTTGATGGCTAGAGAAACTGTCAGAGGGAAACCCGGAAATTACAACACACGTCACTGCCGGGTCAACAGCTAGAAGGGGAGGAGAGCAGATGTGCGGCACCCTATATGGCGGTCCCAGACCCGCAGATGGGCAAGCTGACGCCTGGGGTTTGTCGAGCCCTTGATAAGCTAGAACACATTAGTGTTGGCTCTGCTTGGAACACGTGTACTCCTTGGAAAAAAAATAATTGTATTCATCCTCACTTCGTTGCCAACTTTATCTACCATGGAAGGACTCGTGTTGTGGGGTGGAGACTGCAAGCATTAACCAAACAGAAATTTTCCAGCAGGACTGTTCATGGGAAGTTGATCGATAGACCAACTTCTAACAAACAGAAATGGACAACGCTTTTTATTTTCTGAAATATTTGGGATGTTGCCACTGTGTTCAGCCTCAAGATTCCAATGCACACGTTCCTGTAGAAATGGCTGGGTATGTAAGCGGGTGCTGCAGCGACCACCGACTGAAACCATATACAGTATCTCACAAAAGTGAGTACACCCCCATTTTTGTAATTATTTTATTATATTTTTTCATGCGACAACACTGAAGATACGACACTTTGCTACAATGTAAAAGTAGTGAGTGTACAGCTTTTGTACAACAGTGTAAATTTGCTGCACCCTCAAAATAACTCAACACACCACTAGCAACATAAGTGCGTACACCCCTAAGTGAAAATGTCAAAATTGGGCCCAATCAGCCATTTTCCCTCTCCGGTGTCATGTGACTTGTTCATGTTACAAGGTCTCAGGTGTGAATGGGAAGCATGCAAAAAAGAAGAGATCGCGCTAAATGAGTGACAAGTGAACAGAAAGTGACATAAAGTTCAATAAATCAAATGTCCCGCCACAAAGGCAAGTAATTGAATCTCCCAGGTGATAAACTCAATCCACAAGGAAAAGTGCTGGACAGAAAGAACCTCCACCAACGATAAAAAAGCCTCTTACCGAATCAAATTGATCTCTGGTTTAAGAGAGATCAAACTGCGCATAAGAGGCATGGATGGATATCCTAAAGACAGCAATGAACAGCAAACAGCGGTGAAATCCTGGTCAGTAATCTTTACAGATGCATCTCTCGATGGGACATCCAAGGATATAAGGAAGCAGAAAGACTCCACATAGCGTAATAACGTCTGGGTTTATTATCAAATCAATAAAATAACACTTACATGTCAATGTAGGTATAGCGAATAAAATTTGAGCCGGCCCGCTCGATACACAGCCTGTATCAGGTAAAACAATACGCGGTGACGTCACCGCGTATTGTTTTACCTGATACAGGCTGTGTATCGAGCGGGCCGGCTCAAATTTTATTCGCTATACCTACATTGACATGTAAGTGTTATTTTACTGATTTGATAATAAATCCAGACGTTATTACGCTATGTGGAGTCTTTCTGCTTCCTTATATCCTTGGATGTCCCATCGAGAGATGCATCTGTAAAGATTACTGACCAGGATTTCACCGCTGTTTGCTGTTCATTGCTGTCTTTAGGATATCCATCCATGCCTCTTATGCGCAGTTTGATCTCTCTTAAACCAGAGATCAATTTGATTCGGTAAGAGGCTTTTTTATCGTTGGTGGAGGTTCTTTCTGTCCAGCACTTTTCCTTGTGGATTGAGTTTATCACCTGGGAGATTCAATTACTTGCCTTTGTGGCGGGACATTTGATTTATTGAACTTTATGTCACTTTCTGTTCACTTGTCACTCATTTAGCGCGATCTCTTCTTTTTTGCATATTTGACAGTGTAGTATAACACTTTTTGATCGCTGCTTCCCCTTTGTTTTTTCTTTGTCACTGTTTAACAAGCGCAATATTTTTTTTCCATATAGTGAATGGGAAGCAGGTGTGTTAAATTTTGTATTATCGCTCTCACTCTCTCATACTGGTCACTGGAAGTTTAACATGGCACCTCGTGGTAAAAAAAAAACGAGGATCTGAAAAAAGAACTGTCACTCTACATAAAGATGGCCTAGACTATAAGAAGATTGCCAAGACCCTGAAACTGAGCTGCAACACGGGGGCCAGCGGTTTAACAGGACAGGTTCCACTCAGAACAGGCCTTGCTATGGCTGACCAAAGATGTTGAGGTCACATGCTCAGCATCATATCCAGAGGTTGTCTTTGGGAAATAGATGTATGAGTGCTGCCAGCATTGCTACAAAGGTTGAAGGGGTGGGGGGTGAGCCTGTCAGTTCTCAGCCCATACGCCGCACACTGCATAAAAATTGGTCTGCATGGCTGTTGTCCCAGAAGGAGAAGGAAGCCTCTTCTAAAGATGCACAAGAAAACCTGCAAACAGTTAGCTGAAGACAAGCAGACTAAGGACATGGATTACTGGAACCAAGCACTGAGGTCTGATGAGACCAAGATAAACGTATTTGGTTCCAATGGTGGCAAGCGTGTGTGGCGGCAAAGAGGTAAGGAGTACAAAGACAAGCGTGTCTTGCCTACAGTCAAGCATGGAGGTGGGAGTGTCATGGACTGGGGCTGCATGAGTGCTGCCAGCACTGGGGAGCTACAGTTCATTGACGGAACCATGAATGCCAACATACTGAAGCAGAGCATGATCCCCTCCCTTCGAAGACTGGGACGCAGGGCAGTATTCCAACATGAGAACGACCCCAAAAACACCTCCAAGATGACCACCGCCTTGCTATAGAAGCTGAGGGTAAAGGTGATGGACTGGCCAAACATGTCTAAAGACCTAAACCCTATGGGGCATCCTCAAACGGAAGGTGGAGGAGCTCAAGGTCTCTAACATTCACCAGCTCCGTTATGTCATCATGGAGAAGAGGACTCCAGTGGCAACCTGAGAAGCTCTGGTGAACTCCATGCCCAAGAGGGTTAAAACAGTGCTGGAAAATGGTGGCCACACAAAATATTGACACTTTGGGCCCAATTTGGACATTTTCACTTAGAGGTGTACCCACTTTTGTTGCCAGCGGTTTAGAAATGAATGGCTGTGTGTTGAGTTATTTTGAGAGTACGGAAAATGTACACTGTTATACAAGCTGTACACTCACTACTTTACATTGTAGCAAACTGTCATTTCTTCAGTGTTGTCACATGAAAAGATAATAAAATATTTACAAAAATGTGAGGGGTGTACTCACTTTTGTGAGATACTGTATACTCCGTGCGAGAGAATTTCACCAGCACACTATGGATCTCCAGAATGGGTCAAAACTTTATTTAGCGATCACATTGTTACAGCAGAAGCAAGGTTTCAGAGTCTTGCAGGACCCCTTTCATTAAGTCTGATGGCTTCTGCTGTAACAATGTGATTGCTGAATAAATTTAGACCGATTCTGAGGATCCATGGGGTGCTGGTGACATTGTCTTGCTTTGCTCAGCCTCAAGTCCCATCATGTTTATTTTAATGCTGTTTTTAATTGGATAACTTTATTTTTTTATTTGGGGTGCAGAGTACCCACAAGACCAGGGAATGCAACAAAAAGAAAACAGGACATGAACACAGCTGATGGAGACGGGGACTGGCACAGTGTCGCGGTAAGGAGACGGGGACTGGCACAGCGGTGAGGAGACGGAGACGGGGACAGCGGTGAGGAGACGGAGACAGCGGTGAGGGGACTGGCACAGCGGCGAGGAGACGGGGACTGGCACAGCGGCGAGGAGACGGGGACTGGCACAGCGGCGAAGAGACGGGGACTGGCACAGCGGCGAAGAGACGGGGACTGGCACAGCGGCGAAGAGACGGGGACTGGCACAGCGGCGAAGAGACGGGGACTGGCACAGCGGCGAAGAGACGGGGACTGGCACAGCGGCGAGGAGACGGGGACTGGCACAGCGGCGAGGAGACGGGGACTGGCACAGCGGCGAGGAGACGGGGACTGGCACAGCGGCGAGGAGACGGGGACTGGCACAGCGGCGAGGAGACGGGGACTGGCACAGCGGCGAGGAGACGGGGACTGGCACAGCGGCGAGGAGACGGGGACTGGCACAGCGGCGAGGAGACGGGGACTGGCACAGCGGCGAGGAGACGGGGACTGGCACAGCGTAGCAGTGAGGAGACGGGGACTGGCACAGCGTAGCGGTGAGGAGAACGAGGACTGGCACAGTGTCACGGTGAGGAAGACATTCAGGCCGGCCAGTACTCTCTCCTCGGGCCCGTTACTCACACACTCCCCCCCCCCCCCCGGGAAGTGAGGCCTCCACCTCCTGGCCACATAGACAACATGGGTGACCCCAGTGACGTGACCCGCACCTTCTGTCACCCCTCCCCCTCCGATGGGCCTGCGCTACCCTTCCCATGTGACCCCCCCCCGGACTGCTCACCTGCTAGCACAGGGCTGTGTCGGGCTCCCCTCAGACTCGGACGTTGAGCTATGTCGGGGTGAATAGCAGTGAACGGGGTGTAAGACGTTCAGTAGCCCGGCAGCGTTCACACAGCAGCGCTCACACCCCTCTTCTTCCCTCTGTCTCTCTATTCCACCCTCCCCCCTTCTCTCTACACACTCCCCCCCCTCCTCAGCGCACAGCCCTCAGCGACCCGAAACCGATTGGACGCAGCTCCGCGGCCCACGTGACTACAAACCGCCTCGTCCCATTGGTGTGCTGACGGGGCGGAGCCAATGCTGTCACTCACAGGCACATACAGTCTGCGGCGAGCGCGGGTTATTGTGCGCGTAGTGACAATGATAGGCGGCCTCTGGCAGCCCGACTTATCACCCACAGAGGAGCAGCGCCGTGTGAGCGTGCAGGAAGCGGACACGTCCACACCCCCCTGCATCCATTCTCAATGCACTAATAAAGCGCGTTCGTTATGTGCCTCTGTCCGCAGAGCCCCTCCCCCAACCCAACGTCACGGAAAAGGCAGCTTCAACCCAGTACGAGCTGGCAGTTGGAAACAAACCTGCGGCCTCCGATTGGTTGCTAGGGCAGTGGCGTCACCCGGGAATGGCTGCCCCTGGAAGAAGGTTCTCGAATTGCAGTAGGGTGAAGAAGCGAAGAGGAGGCGATTCCGGATGGCGGGTTCGGGCGGTGGAGGCGCCGGGCTTCTGCTCAGCGCTCTGGCTGTGTCTGACGTCCTCAGAGTCCAGTGTGCTCGTCTCCATTGCAGGGTCTGCCTTCACTATTGTTGTGATGGCGCAGTGAGTATTGTCTGCTGGGCTGCCAGGGCGCATGCGCCAAGTCTGAGGCTTTCACGTGACTTGCCAGTTGCGACAGTGACGCAGGCAGCAGCTGTTTTGACAGATCTGAGCGGTATGTGTATAGTGAGGGGCCACATTGAATGAGAGTGCGTACTATGGGGCTGGGGGAGCCTTCTTCTCAGCTAGGTGACTCTAATCATGCAGAGGACAGCTAGGACTGTGACTTCCAGCTCGCTTTTTGTTGCTTACGCTGTGTTCACACTGATGTGATGCATCTCACCGCATTCCTGTGCAAATCACATGCGATTCTGTATGATTTGAGCCCATCAAGTCACGCCGCATCTGCACAAAAAAGGGGTACAGGCACCTTTTTTTTGTTTGTTCTTTGCCTGACTGGAATTGGATCACATGGGTGTTCATACTCATGCGATTCAATCTCCTTTTGGGGTGTTATTAACATCTGACACCCGCAGATCGCATGAACACAGCGCAATTGCTATGCAGCGCAAGAAACCATTCCTGTGTATATCTCGCATTACATCAGTGTGATCCGAGCCGTACTTCGGCTGTAGATTGTACATTTAGAAAGATGTTTTCTGGCTGAATGAGTCCATTAAAGCATTTTCATTGCTGTGCAATTTGTGTACATAAATGTTAGGCCCCTTTCACACTGGGCCGGGGGTAGCGGCGCTTTACCGCCAATTTTGCTGCACTTTTCGGCCAATAGCGGGGGCGGTTATACCCCCGCTAGTGGCAGGAAAAAGGGTTAAAAACCACCACGAAGAGCCTCTGCAGAGGTGCATTGCCGATGGTATAGCCGCAGTGTCCCATTGATTTCAATGGGCTGGAGCGGTATACACACCGCTCCAAAGATGCGGCTGGCAGGATTTTTTTTACCGTCCTGCTAGCGCACCGCTCCAGCGTGAAAGCCCTCAGGGCTTTCACACTGGAGACACAGCAGAAGCGGTTCCAGGTCAGTTTGCAGGCGCTATTTATAGCACCTGCAAAACGGCCTAGTGTGAAAGGGGTCTTGGCATTGGTTGTTCCGTTTTGTGGTGAAAGAGGTAGATTAAGACCCTGTCACACTGTGGCATTTTTTGGTAAAGCTCCGCTACGTACAGCAGCCCATTTAGATGAATGGCCCACTGTACCTGCAAATATGAACCTAGACTAAGACCCCTTTTTCAGGCACTTTGGCACTAAAAAAAAGCGCCTCAATGGGAAGGGGCATTTTAGGAGCGGTGTATTCACCGTTCCTAAAGCGCTGCAAAGAAGCTGTTCGCAGGACTTTTTTTGATGCCCTGCCAGCGCAGCGCCTCCGTATGAAAGCACTCGGGCTTTCACATTGGGATTGCAGATGGGGCTTCTTTCAGGCACCTTTTTTTTTTTAAAGCTAAAGCGCCTGAAAATGCCCCAGTGTGAAAGGGGTCTTAGTCTAGGTTCACATATGTGCAGGTACAGCGGGCCAGTCATTTAAATAGGCTGCTGTGCTCGCAAGAAACACAGCAGGGAAAAGTCCCCCGACCCTTTTCAAAAACGCATTCCATGCAGCCCCATGTAGTTTTGCCACTCAAACGTTTTCTGATGCTGTTGAGAATTATTGCCACCCTGCACATCTGCTAAATGGCAATGCGGTTTGCCCGAAGATCAGGCACACACCTATGTGAACCTAGTTCAGCGTGACGGTATACGGCCAAAAAGAGAATGGACGCCTTTTTTTTTCCCCCTCTTTCTCAGCTGTACCTAAACTGCAAATGCCGCTTTTTGTGAGGTAATTTAGGATCATTCACACAATGGAGGGGACTGTACTACAACTGGTGCACATGGAGTCTGGAGCAGCTGTTCAGAGTCGCAGTTTGGTTTTGCCCCTGATTGGCTAACCAACTTTGATTGACAGCAGCTGGAGCCAATGGCACCACTGCTGTGTCTCAGCCAATCAGAAGGGAGAGTCCCGGACGGCCAAGGCACTCGTGCACATCGCTGGATAGAGATGGGGCTCGGGTAAGTTTTAGGGGGGCTGCTACACACAGAAGGTTTTTTTTTTTAATGCTCCTTTATATAATGCATTATATAAAAAAACGTTTCTGCCTTTACAACCACTATAAGGGCCATACACACAGGCCGAGTATATGCCGGTTTAATAAAAAACGTCAGACATTTGGCTCTTGTGTACGACAGATGGTTTGGCTGTTGTCAAAGGGGCATAATCAAAAAGGTCTGCCGATTGGCATCCCATCAATGATGGCAGCCAAAGGCTGAGAGCTCTGACCAGTATGTTCAGGCAGGGGGTCCTCCCCCAGTCAGAAGACAATAGCTCAGCGAGGAGATCACTGTACCAACACCGGATTGTTAGCACAGGATCTCCTCCCGAGCACTAAAGTTTTTTCCATTTAGCCCGCTGGGTTGAACGGAAAAAAAACGAATCATGTTTACGAAAAAGCTGCCTATGTAGGCAAGAGGCATTTCTCTGCATATTTCTGTCTGCTCTCTTCTATCTGAATGGCTCACTTCTGACAATCTGTTTAGACATCAGACAATCCTGTGCATGTTTTGTTATGAGACTGTGTATAGGAGGTCTTGTTCATTCCCTCTACTCAGGTCTCAGATTACACTCAGCTCTGTATGTTATATGCTGTGCAGTGTGCGATATCATATCCCCACTCCCTGCCTTCTGGAGCTGGGGAATCCTGTCTAAATCCTGTACTTTGAAGGACCATTAAGGACAGAGTTGCAGATGAACAGGTACAATTTTTATAGGAGGATTTGTTTAATTTCTGTGCATCACCTGAGGCCAGTCAATTCACTGAGTATATGGAAGGGTTTGCAACCACTTTAAAAGTTAAGTTCACCTTCAGGAACAGTTTACATGTTCCACCCGAGCCCTCTTTGACAGCAGTACAGGGGAGATGCCCCCCCCCCCCTCCAGCTGCCATCCAGGGCTCCGCCTACAAGGCTGCATCATTCATTCACAGAGTTGGTAGATCTCAATGAATTACCAGAGTGCTGTAGTTCATTAATTCTTCTCGTCAGTGTCCAACTGCTTACAAAAAACAGCTACAGCGCTGTCTCACATTTCCAGGAGGGTGTCTATGGATGTTTTCCTGTGATCACACTTCCCACATGCCTCCTGCGGCGTGCATCAACACAGATCTGTGATCGCTGTGTCTTTAGGACACAGCCGAACACAGATGGTCTCTTTACCATATGGTCAGGTGTGTCCAATCACAGTGTAAACAGTATTTTCCGGTTATCGGCAGTCATCTCCTCATGCTGACAGCATGTGAGGAGAGCTAGTAAACGGCAAATCCACATAGGGGACATCTACACTGATAATCATGGCACGGATTATCCATGCATCCCCAACAGTGCCTATCAGTGCAGCCTCATCAGTGTGCATCCGTGAAGGAGATACAGTCCGCTAGAAAATTTTCTAAATAAAGTAATAAAAAAAAAAAAGTAAAACCCAGTGGTGATTAAATACCACCAAAAGAAAGCGGTCTTAAAAAAAAATACCACCATTGGTGGAGTGACAGCATTTACCCCAGCTCCAAAAGGGATAGGTCTGCATTTCTTTCACGCAAGAGTGGTGGTGGGATTCACAGAAAGAAAAAATTCAAGTTTGATTCAGCAGCTGTGGCAGACGCTACATTTGTTTAAACACCATTTTTTTTTTAAGTCTTTTATGGATTTATAGATATGTTTGGACACTGCTTTTATGGGTTTCTATTGTTTTAACACAAGATTGTTGGACACAAACACATTTGAACATCAGTTATTGTTAGCATACATAAGTGGTTCATTTTCAATATATTTGATGATTTTATTATTAGGATTAGGCCTTCTATTTTAACTTGTTTCTACTTTTAGTGCAGCATTTATTTTTTCACAGAATGTGAGAGAATTGTGGATTTGGTGTCAGTTCACACCATTGCAGCACCGTTGGAATCTGCAGCTGATGTTAAAGGCCAAGTTCACCTTTGTTCATTATAGCATTAGTGTAATAGTTTTGCAAAAATATCAAAGCTTTTTATTAATTCTACACACACTTCACTGTCTTCATGGAAACATATCCATTAGTTCTGTCTTACTTCCTGGATAGACTGTAGGTCACAACACAGGAAGAAGTTGACCAGCTGACCTCATTAGCACACACCCTGCATCATCCACCCTCCTACCTATCCACCCATTTCCAGGTGTACATTTTTTTAAATGGAGTTCAATCACTAAATACACAAGCATCAATTTTATTTTTTTCCTTCCTTAAAGCGGTGGTTCACCCTTATTGACAACTTTCCATCATGAAATTAGGCATAGTAGCGCGAGCTACAGTATGCCTGTATTTATTTTTTTAGTCCGATACTCACTGTGCAATCCTAGCGAGACGATTCCGACTCCCCGCGGGGAATGGGCGTTCCTATCCAGAGGGAGCATGATTGATGGCCGACTATGGCAGGTCGTGCTCCCGGAAGATAGCCGGAGTAGGTCTCGGCTCTTCACGGCGCCTGCGCACAGACTATGCGCAGGCGCCGTGAAGCGCCAAGTCCTATTTCGACTATTTCCGGAGAAGCGTGACGCGCCATAGCCGGCCGTCAATCATGCTGCCTGTGGATAGGAACGCCCAGGAGTCGGAATCGTCTCGCTAGGATTGCACAGTGAGTACCGGACTAAAAAAATAAATACAGGCATACTGTAGCTCGCGCTACTATGCCTAATTTAATGATAGAAAAAAAAAATGTTTTATTAGGGTGAACCACCGCTTTAATTTTAATCCTGCATAGATCGTTCATTTGTCATTTTGAAGTGTGCAGGAAATGAGAGATGGACACGTGGATAAAGCTTTAGTAAAACAGGAGAAGCGTGTCCTTGGTTCTGTAAAGTTCACCATACAATCTCCATTAGATCTACTATGTATTGCAAGGGTCTGCCTGATTGAATACAGAGTGATTGGCTAGATAGGCATTTCCTTCTATTATATAAATTTGGGAAATCAAAAAAGGGAGTGTACAAACCGATTGTATAGTTTATGGCCACCTTTATACACCTAAAAATGACCTGGTTGCGCTTTCAGTGCCATTAATTGTTAATGGCACACCTAATGCCATATGAAATAAACAAACACGCCAAAATTTCCTATGAGCCACATGTAGCGCAGGCCATTGAAATCAACAGGCTGCCCTATGTGTGTCACAGGAAAACACAAGCCACAAAGTGTGCACTCCCACTACATGTTAATGGGTCCTGAAAGTGAAAATGGTGCGCTAACACAAGATCAATGAGGCTCCATTCACATCTGTGCATTTTCTTGCATTTCAGAATGCGCTGTACCAATATCAAAGTAAAAAAATGCACCAAGCTCCGCTGGCGTGATTATTATGTGTAGGGCAGCCCATGAAGGTGTCCAAATAAAAATAAAGTATTTCTCTTGGCTCTTATCACCAAACAGCAACATACAGATCCTACCATTGCCAATGTAATTCAGTGCATATACACACACACACTATACAACTCATGAATATTGAAACAAAACAGTTTTATTTATGTGTATAAGTGTTAAGCTTTGCAGTTATATTTTATATTACACAGTAATTTTAAAGGTCTGCACGCACACCAAAGCCTGGTCCTTTTGGAGGTCCAGTCAGAGAGGTAAGTTCTCCAGCAGGTTCACACGAGAAACGGCCATTCCTAAAGTATTTAAAAAGATAATTTGATCAGTATTCTCTTTTAGGATCTATAGTAATGCATTAAATGTGCAGTGATGCTCATTTTATAACGCTGTTACATTATTCACACACACACACATATATATATATATATCCCCTTTACAATAGCAATAAAGACCATCTTCTGAATAGTGAGAGAGGTTGTAAAGGTAAATAAAAAAAAAAATAATAAAAACAAACATGTCTATACTTGCCCACTCTGTGCAATGGAATCGCACCGAGCGGGTGGGAACCTCCTCTTTTCAAGTCCCCCATGGGAAGCGGCTTCCCATGGGGGCACTGGTCCATGCTTGCACCCAAGTCCCTCTGCTGCGTCCATTGACACGGGACTCGATAATGCTTCCTCGTCGCTTGCTTTGATTGACAGCACTGGGAGCAGATGGCGTCCGATGCCCCAGCAAAGCCAGCAAGACCCGGAAGTGAGAGGAGAAAAGATCTGCAGACTTGCACGGCCCTGGATACAACGAGATCTCAGGTAAATAAAGGGGGGCTGAGGGGGCGATGCGGACAACCTAAACATTTTTTACCTTAATACAAGGAAAGCATTAAAGCGGAGTTCCACCCAGGAAAACAACATTTGGCCAAAAGTACTAAAAAAATAAAATAAAAGTGAAAAAAAAAAAAAAAAATTATACTCACCCGAAATACCTGTTGCTATGCGGAAGTCCGTAATCTGCCTCTTCGGCACCGCGGAATGTTTTCTTCTTCCTCTTCTCCTAGTGAATGGGGCGCGCTGCTTTCTGGGAACTGTGTATGTTCTCAGAGAGCAGCCGCCCATTCACAAGCCGGCACGAGACTCACACAGGCGTAGTAGGAAATGGGCAGTGAAGCCGTAAGGCTTCACTGCCTGTTTCCCCTAGTGTGAATGGCGGCACGGGACCTGCATCGATCGGGGGGGCCATCAGCGCGGGCACGTAGGACAAGGTAAGCGTCCTTAGTAAATGTCAGCAGCTACACTGTTAGTAGCTGCTGACTTTAAAAAAAAAATTATTGCGGGTGGAATCCCGCTTTAAGGTAAAAAACATTTAAGCTGGATACACACACTAGACAACTTTTGTTTGATTCATTTGGATTTACCAAAACCATGTAGTGCAAGGGCCTGCCTGATTGCAAGTGTTTAGGTTTGACCTCATATTCAATGGTTTTGGTAAATCTTAAGAAAATTGTATAGTGTGTATCCAGTATTAGAGACTTTACAACCCGTTGAAGCATACCTTATCCTTTACATTAGTACCGGTGCTGGGTGACCTTTCATACTCTTATCTGATAATTGCCCAGCAGCAGAAGTGCTGCATGCTCAACATTAAGAGTATTTGTACATCAAGTGCTGTATAGCTTTCAAGTAGAAAGGATGGCATTAGTATGAATGGCCCTGTGACTCATGAAAGCAGACACAGCTAGCAGCACCACTTAGCTGAACATTTGTATTATATTTTAAAGGATTTCTCCAGAATTAAAGCGGAGCTACGCTGTAAAAAAAAAAATATATATATATATATATATATTATATATATTAAAAGCCAGCAGCTACAAATACTGCAGCTGCTGACTTTTAATATTACGGCACTTACCTGTCCTGGAGTCCAGCAACGTCTGCAACAGCAATCGCTCGTCACTCTGCTGCCCCACTGCCATCCTCGGTGAGGGAATCATGAAGTGAAGCGCTCCAGCTTCACTGCCCGATTCCCTATGGAGCATGCGCGAGTCACGCAGTGCCGCCATCACTGGTTCCCGCTGTGTTCTAGGAGCAGCGTATTTCCCAGAACACAACGGGCAGGGGCAGGAAGTGACGCACTACCCGCAGGTCCCCACAGAGAGGACTCCCGGAAATGGGTGCAAATACCTGTCTGACAGGTATCTGCACCCCCCTCCCCTGACAGGTGTCAAATGCGACACCGGAGGGGGGAGGGTTCCAATGAGCGGAAGTTCCACTTTAGGGTGGAGCTCCACTTTAAGGAGAATTTCAGAGCAAGCCAATCTGTTTTCAAACAATACCGAATCATTAGAGCTGTCAAACATACAAATAAGCATAAAATAAGCTGTAGAATGAAAATAAAAGATGATCTACACATTGAAGCCCTATGTATTGTAAACTGATAAATCAGACACTGGCCTCCTCTACCCAGTAACCAAAATAAATAAATGACCGGAAACAAAAAGGAAGGTGCCTTTAAATGACAGCATGAAACCCTCAATGTTGTTATAATAGATACCCCTTTGTTCTATCAAGGAGACAAGATACAGCTAGATCTGTGGTTTACGAACATGGTTTGCGAACATTTGAAAGAATGGGTACCTGGGTCCAGGAGTAGGTATATTTCCAGCTTTTAAGTCATCAATTATACTTTCAATATCCCTCGGTAAAAGATCCTCCTAGAAGATAAATCCGTGAAGTGGGTCAAAAAATAGAAATGGTTTACAGTAAATGATGCCAGCAAAACAATATGCCTTGTACCCTATTCAGAAATTACATACATAAAACTGCACCCCAAATTCATTCTACCTAAAACAGAAATGAATTTATAATTCTGTTTAGCAGTTTTTGTAATTCACACAGTATTCAGCCCCATTTAGTGCCTATATTGTGGTACGTTACTGAAATACCTCAATCTGAAAAATACAACATTATGGCCACTTGATGAAGCCGACGACCATAGGAAACACAAAATATTGGCCAATACACTTATTATATGCGAGTTTGCTGCATACCTAAAATATGTAAATTGCTGATTAACTTCCACTTTAAAGGGGTTTTCCACCCATTTTGTAAGTTTATTAAAAGTCAGCAGCTACAAAAAGTGTAGCTGCTGGCTTTTAATAAACAGACACTTACCTGCTCCACGGCTCCAGCGACGCGCCGGACGGGGCTCCGCTCCTCGCCCCCCCTCGCCGGCCGGCGTCTTCATGCTCAGTGTGGGCACCCGGCCGTGACAGCTTTCGGCTTCACGGCCGGGCACCCACTGCGCATGCGCGAGCGGCACTGCGCATGCGGCGCCGTCTGATTGGACAGGCGATCGCCGAGGATCTGTGACGTGTCCTGGGCGATCACCTACAGCAGCCCCTTCCTGTAGGTGATTAAGCTTAATCGCCTAGGCAATTAGGCTTAATCGTCTACCCGGAAGGAGGAAGTGGGACAGGAAGTCCCACTCCTGAAGCCCCCACTCCCCCCCAAAAAAATTACATGCCAAATGTGGCATGTAAGGGGGAGAGGAGTGGGTTAAGAGGAAGTTCCAAATTTGGGTGGAACTCCTCTTTAATGACAAAATTCAGGAGAATTTTGACTTGGTCTTAAGTAAATGTTTTGTATTAAGAGCTTTGTTCAAGGCATAAACAGAGTATTTTATTGGTATTCCGTTGGGTGGCCAGTTGATGTGCAGAGTAATAAACATGCATGATTGTAAAGGCTGTAACATGTGAATTACAGCCATGGACAACATTTTTTGGTACTTCTCCACAATAATAAAAAAAAAAAAACGAATATAGTATCACAAGAGCTACAGCGGGTGCCAGCTATATTCATTCACATGTGTTGCACCTGACAGGAGCTTTCCATTGCACTGCACTTGCAGATATGGATACCTGACACAGGTGAGAAGCAGCTTGTTGTATACCTGGACAAAAATGTAATACCACAATTTTTTTTTTTGGCAAACCATTATTTCCGTCAGGCATGCAATTTGATCGTTTTGGCTGATGGCTAGATAAGGGATTTTATTGTATAGGCAATTATTTTGACCATAGGGGCATACGTCCTCCCTCTTATTTTACAGGAAGTCTGGAACACTTTCGTTTGCAACAAATTCACCATTGCATCGAGAAAGCTCTGACTTAGCAGTTCGAATTATGTTCAAAAACAGATGCATGCAGGATGCTGCTCTGCGAGGAGGCATCTCTGTGTTATATGAACGGTTTATCGAATCCCCTGCTAGGTTATCTTACCAGGTAGCATGGAAGGGAGATCTATCCATAGCCCCTGAGGAGGAGGACTGGCATAAGTGGAGTGGACAAATACATAAAGACATCCTTAATGTGGCCTTGATCGAGGCAGGTTACAAAGGTCCACAGCTGATGGTATTTAGTGCCAGAATACCCGTCAAATGTATCCGGGCATCTCGGCGGCATGGTTCAGGGGCTGTGGCCAGATACGCTCTACATTACAATGTGTGGTGGACGTGTCTCGTGGTTCGTTGATTTTGTATGAGGGTTCACTCATTTATTTTTTCAGTCACGATGGTTAACATCACCAAGGATGCAAGTATTGCCCTACTAAACAAACCCGTTGATTCCACGACATACACAGACCTTAATACACTTTATATTCCTAGCTGCCAAGATTGCTATAGCAACAGCGTGGAAAAGCCCCGTCATAGATATCGCACTAAACGAAAACTCACATGGATTATGTTGAGTGAAAAAATTGTGAGCGTCCTCCATCATAAACAGTCCCTTTTTGATAAAATATGGTCCCCTTGGCTAGCTTACCTACAGGACCCGGATGCATGAATCTAGCTGTTTGAATAGGCTGTTGTAGGATACTCAGACAGATCCCTTTTCCATACCTCCCAACTGTCCCAGATTGAGGGACTATCCCTGGATTTGGAACAAAGTCCCTCTTCCCTAATTTTCCTCTGATCTATATAGTTGTATATAAAATAAATGAATTTTTTTCCAGTGCTAAACCTTTCATCCAAAATCTAAATTGCTACATTTGTAAAGTTCAATAGACAATATAAAAGTAATAGTAGTGGTAAAAAAAAAAAACACACTTGTGGGTTCAACTAATCTTTTTTTGTACAAGTCTCCTTTTAAGGGGGCATGTCAAGACATGCGGTCTGTTTTCATCAGACCTCCCCACAGGTGACAGCGGCGCTGCACAAGCCCCTTCCCACTCGGTAAGCAGAGAGGGACTTGTCATCCGCCGGCTCAGCGGAGAGATCTCCTGCTGAGCCGGCGGACTTCGTAGCGACGGAGTCCGTCTGTGTTGAAGAGGCCTTAAGGTTATAACACAAAACCTATATTATTCCTGCCTTTATTTGATGGTGACTAAATGATCACCTATGAGATTAGAAAAATCAAGAGTTTCTGTATCCTTGTCTTTTTTCCCCCCTTCTCATGTACCAGCTTTTATTGTTGAGCAAGCAAGGATTGTTTGCTGCTCTGCACAATGTTCATATTACTCTTTTTTTTTTTTTTTTTTTTTTTTAACGATTGAAACAGAAAAAGTAATTGACCAAATCAGACTTTTGCTTTTGATGCAACAAAAAATAGAATGAACAAAAATTATGAGACCTTTAACCTAATATTCTGTTGTACTAACCTTAGAAGCAATCACTACAAAACAAGAAATAGCTGTAGCGCTTAAATGAGATTTCTACACCTGCCAACAGGTATTTTGAAGCCCTCTTCTTGAGAAAACTGGCATAGCAGCCTGGTATGTTCTCCAGACTGCATGTCTCAGCTCTTTAGATGTCCGAAAGTAAGATCAAAACTCATAGAAGTCCAGTACACAACAGCCCATGTTTTGTTCTTAGCCATTCTTGGGTGCTATTAGCAGTGTGTTTTGGGATCCCGTAGGACAGTGGTCATCAACCCTGTCCTTGGGGCCCACTAACAGGCCAGGTTTGCAAGATAACTGAAATACATCACAGGTGATATCATTTGCTGCTCAGTGATTGCAGTATTCTATATCTCCCCAAGGTAATACATAAAACCTGGCCGGTTAGTGGGCCCCGAGGTCAGGGTTGATGACCACTGCCGTAGGAGGATCCATGATCTGCAACTAAGGCAAAGCTATCCGACACTGGGCAATGTATTTTGGTTTGGAATTCCTTGATAGTCTTGAGATTTAAATGTACCCTGCCCCAGTTTCCCATGTCAAAAACAACAAAGTAGCCCCAAAGCAGAATCAAGCCTCCTCCATGTTTCACAGTAGGTACAGTGTTCTTTTCTAAATGCTTAATTTTTGCATCTGAACACAAGGCAGATAGGACTTGTCCAAAAACTAGTTTTGTCTCTTCCATCCACAGAGCTTCCTTCCAGAAGCATTGTGGCTCGTCTATATGCATTGCACCAAATTTCAGTCAGGCTTTTTTAGTTTTTTTTTACCTTTCAACAGCAAAGTCCTCTTGGGGTCGTCTTTCAGCCCACTTTTGCTCAAGAACAGATGGTACAGTCAGACACTGATGTGCCTTGACCTTGGAGTTCAGCTTGTATCTCTGATATTATTAGACTACCTTTCAAATGCTGGTCCAATTTTTTCTCTGATCTTGCTTTCGCTTTCACTGGTTCGTGTTTAGTGTGATGCACACAATGTTACCAAACAGAACAGAGACTACTTTTCCTCATTTAAATCGACTGAATACAAGATTGAAGACGTGTAATACCAATAACAGAACAGTTCGTTCGAAATATCACTATGATGCAAGTCTTTATAATAGTTTCTAGGAGGTGAGAAGATCTTTGTCCAAGCCACTGTAGAACATCTATCTACATTACAATAATCAATAACTTTCACCTTTCCAGACTTCCTTTGCTTTAGGCTACGTTCACACTGGAGGCACTTTACAAACAAATTAGCACTAAAAATAGTGCCTGTAAAGCGCCTTTCCTGTCACTCCAGTGTGAAAGCCAGAGTGCTTTCACACTGGAACGGTGCGCTTGTAGGACGTTAAAAAAAAGTCCTGCAAGCAGCATCTTTGGCAGAAGTTTTTTTTACCTTGCTATAGTGGGTGCTCTATACCAGGGTTTTTCAACTCCAGTCCTCGAGGCGCCCCAACAGGTCATGTTTTCAGGATTTCAATTATTTTGCACAGGGGATTTGATCAGTTTCACTGCCTTAGTAATTACCACAGCCAATTCATCTCAGGGAAATCCTGAAAACATGACCTGTTGGGGCGCCTCGAGGACTGGAGTTGAGAAACACTGCTCTATACTATACTTTGCAGCTTGCTATTGAGGCACTCTGAAGGCAGGAGGAGCCAGAAGCATCGGTGAGGAACCCCAGTAGTGGAGGATTTGGGCTGCTCTGTGCAAAACCATTACACAGAGCAGGTAAGTATAACAAGTTTGTTTAAAAAAAAACAAAAATAAAAATCACTTTAAAGACTCTGTATAGGGAAGATCAGCATCTGAACCCAGAGAAAGTGGAGGTAATAGAAGGCATTACAATTACTGTAGTTGGTTATTTATATTTACCACTGCATATGGATATTTAAGAATAAACTGCCTTTTTTTATTTACATATTAACTAAATTGTACACCAAACTTTTTTTTAAGATTATCCAATTAGTCGATTAATTGAAACAATAATCGGCCAACTAATCGATAATGAAAATAATCGTTAGTTGCAGCCCTAATAAATACAGCTGTTCGGTTTGGTGAAGCCCTCTGAGGTTTGTTAGAGAACCTTAGTGAACAAACAGCATCATCATGAAGGCCAAGGAACACACCAGACAAGTCAGGGATACAGTCGGAGAAGTTTAAAGCAGGTTTAGGTTATAAAAAATATCCCAAGTTTTAAACATCTTACGGAGCACTGTTCAAGCCATCATCTGAAAATGGAAAGAGTATGGCACGACTGCAAACCTACCAAGACATGTCTGTTCACCTAAACTGACAGGCTGGGCAAGGAGAGCAATAATCAGAGAAGAGGCCCGTGGTAACTCTGGGAGGAGCTTCAGAGATCCACAGCTCACGTTGTCCAGCAAGGACACCATCCAGGGAGGTAGTTTTCCAAAAGGTGAAGGAGCATGGATCTTGGAAAACCAGAGTAAATAGACTCCAATATATGGCTTACATTGCATCACTTGGATTGGAGGTTTCTTTTTGTTTTCAGGTAACTTATACACTTCATTCACCCACCCTATTTATAGTTTTTCCTTCTCTTTGGCAATTGGATTCTATTTACTCTACAACTCTCAATATTTCACTATCTCTGTAACCTATTTTCACTAGCTTGGTTCTTATGGATACTTTCTACAATAATAACAGTCACTGTCCTGCTCTCTACCAAGTACAGGACCTATTGTACATTATATACATAATTATTGTATCACTTTCATACTAGTTCCCATTTGGTTTCAGCATCTTGGTTTTCCAAGATCCATTCTCCTTCACCTTTTGGAAAACTACCTCCCAGGATGGTGTTCTTGCTGGACAACTGGACATTCCACGCCGCCTCAGCCCCCGGTGGTGATGCCCCTAGTGGGTCTTTGATCTGTAGTGCCACACCATCATCATACAGCTATGTCTGAGTATTTTAGACTGTGGGGGTCTTTAAAGGTAGAAATAAAGAATAAAACCCATAATTGCCTACCCCCCCCTCTTCCTTGGCAGGGTCAGACCATATAAGATACTTTCATACATTACATACCTTAAGTCACGTGCATGATCCTGAAGATTGGACCAATCCATGAAACGTGTAGATATGTTCAATGCCGTGTTTCTATCTGCTATACCTTTTATATATGCATCATGTGATATCAACCGTTTGATACCTTTTTTATTTGATGATCTGTTTTGATACATGTCTGAATTCATATGTATATATTTACTGTACTGATTCCATCATGCATTATGATTGCCATTACCAGAAAATTGTTATTAATAAACAATTTATCTTTATATACCTATGTGCCTCAATTCAAAGTCCCACCGCCATTTTCCTCATTCATTCTTCAACAGATTTGTTGTCACTGTATTTACTAGGAGAAGTAGTAAGCTGCAAAAGCCATCTTTTATCTGGTGAGCATGTGCTCCATTCTCTACACAATAAACACCATCTGCACATCTAAAACCTGCATTTAAAGTCTCACTGCACTGCTTTGAGATTAGCAGGTAGATTATCTAGCCAGCAAGACAGCAACAATCCCCCCATCTAGCTCAGCCTCTCAACCTTTTTTTACCCTGGAGGAACCGTCAAAAAACGTTGATGTCTCAGGGAACCCCTGCTAAAAAACATTAGTTGTATGTTTTATCATAAAATACAAGATCAGTAAGATGTTGAGTATTAAAAAAAAATGGCATATTTGACACCCAACAATAGCAAGCCCTTGCAGAGGACTAAATATATTTAAAATGTGTAAGAATGGTTGAAAGCTTCTGAAAACAGAATTTACAACACCAACTTGAAATCTTGTTCCATGCGGTCGTGACTCATGTACATACACAGAAGCTAATGTTAATATACTGTGGATATGATTCAAACAAGGAGCAAAGTTTCCTCTTCTTGGGCTTCCTCAGTGACGTAGCAGAGGGTACGTCAGAGGGGGCGGGGTCACGTGACGGGTGGCTCTGCCTCCTCTATATAAGAAATGTCACAGCTTCAGCCGCTCATTCGCTGGGCTGTGCCCAGCGGTGAGAGGAGGTCCGGGATGCTGCTGCGCCGGATGGATCTTCACATCGCCGGAGCGGAGATCACCCGACGCTGGATCTTCTCATCGCGGGAGATCACCCACAGCCGTGGCAGGATCAGGACAACGCAGGAAGCCGGGAACGAGTGGATTTGTCACCGCTGGATGTTTTTTTTTTTTAAAATAAAGGACTTTATTCTTTGGTGTCAGTGTGTTTTTTTACAATACTTTACACTTCCTTTGTGAAATGGTAGAGGTACAGTGTACCCCATTACCATTTCACACAGGGGGGGGGGTCAGGATCTGGGGGTCCCCTTTGTTAAAGGGGTCTTCCAGATTCTGATAAACCTCCCGCCCGCATACCCCCACAACCACCGGGCAAGGGTTGTGGGGATGAGACCCTTGTCCCCATCAACATGGGGACATCCTCCCCATGTTGAGGGCATGTGGCCTGGTGCGGTTGAGGAGAGAGGGGGGGCCGCACACTGTCCCCCCCTCTTTTCTGCGGCCGGCCAGGTCAACGTGCTCGGATAACGGGTCTGGTTATGGATATTTAGGGGGAACCGCACGTCATTTTTGTTTTAAATTGACGGCGGGGTTCCCCTGAATATCCATAACTTCAAAAATCTTATTTTTCCCAGACATTATTTAAAATCAGGATCCGATTTTTTAGTGAAAATTTTGACATACGATTACATACGATTTTGTCACATACGATTCCATCCGATTTAACGGTCCGTTTATCGGATGGTAAAATCGTGGTGTGAACCTAGCCTAAGCGGAAAACAAGAATCACAGTGTGGGTCCATGTGGGTAGTGATGCTTCACCAAAATGGTTCAGATTTGAACTTCATGAGATCACATAATGCAATTCCAAATGCATGTGCTACGTCCAGCACTTGTCTGTAATTTAGTATCGGCTAAAGAATAGGTTTTTGCTGTATACATGCATTTCTAAAAACGTTTTCTCTATTTGAACACTAATCAGGTGTTTGGATTTACAGTACAAAAGCATTAGTATGCCATGTTTATAAAACCAACTTAAAGACATTGGTCGTCAGCTTTTAAAGAACCAATAAGCATGAAACAAAAATTGGCTTATATAAAATAGCTATTAATGACATTTCTAAATGCACATATACATTCCAGGTGCTTATCAGAAGCAAGGATGTTAAAGCTAATCCCAGCATTATCAGAAGAACTTAGAGAAGAAACCCATTTAATGGGTTAGAATGCATTATAAGTGTTTATAAATCAATAAAGAATTTTAAAGCCAATCAGGTCCATATAGCAGTCTGAAAATGTGTCCTACTGTACAAAAGGTTTCATAATGGTGCCAGTTGTAATTGCTTAGGCACATTGATTACCCGAGTCCTGGAATTTCTACCCTTTTGACCTTCCTGGGCCACACTGGAAGAAGAGGAATGGTGTCTTGGGCCATACATAAAATACACCAACAATAGGGATAGTTGATGAAAAAGTCGGCAGATAACAATTTTCTTCCTGGGAAGAAACCAGAGCCGAAGACCAATGTAGCAAGCTGTGTAGTAAACCTAGACGCGTTTCGTGATTCAGTCTTTATCAATAGGCGTCTATTGATAAAGACGGATTCACGAAGCGCGTCTAGCTGTACTACACAGCTTGCTACATCAGTCATCGGCTCTGGTTTCTTCCCAGGAACCACCACGGACGATCACAGCTCTCCGATAGTTGGTGAGACTAACAGAACCGAACGTCCCGTGCTACTATTTTTGGATGCTTTTCGTAAACATTTGTTTGTAAGTTTAATGTATTAAGGGAAGGGGGTCTTTTAGATAAATAAAAGCTTAACAGTTTTACACTATAATGCCTCATACACACAATCGGTTTTCCTGGCGGTCAAAAGTCCGCCGGGAAAACCGAGAACCTGCTCGGTTGCTTCCCCCCCCCCCCCCTCGTGTACACACGGCCGGTTTTCCAGACAGGAAAACTGCATGAGAGCTTTGGTTGGGAAAACCGGTCGTGTGTATGCTCCACTGCAGTGTTTCCCATAGCTGATTGGATCCTGGTGAAGCAGAGGACACAAGTGTCAGTTTTCCTGCTGGCTGATAATTTTTTGAGGGTCAGGCGGATGTTCGTTAAGCAGTGATCCCAGCCACCTCACACATATACAGAGGCATTCATTGATCTGGAATCTGGTGAGTGCAATTCCTATAGTTTGAAGGACTATTTTAATTTTAGTTTTGATTGCTTCCCGTTTTTGAAATATATGCTTATTGCAATTTTTACCAAAAATATGTAGCAGAATACATATTGGGCTTAACCTATTCATAATTGTTTTATTTTATTTTTGGATATGTATTATAGCAGAAAAGTTTGATTACAACGTCGCACGACCACGCAGTTGTCAGTTAAAGCGACGCAGTGCCGTATTGTGTAAAAAAATTTTTTTTAAAAATGGCCTGGTCATTAAGGTGGTAAATCCCTTCCGGGGCTGAAGTGGTTAATATCAGGAATTAAAATTATTAATTCATTGACAACCATTATCGGCACTTTTAGCGCAAGAAAGGCTCAAGAAAAATGCATCCCTTGTGTATGCATGTCTTCACACTGGTCCGTTGCATTTCCATTGTGGTGTTAAAAATATTGCTTGAACACACACACACACACACACACACACACCTTCCCGGTAAAATGCATTGAGAACGCAACTGTATTACATTTTTGATGCATTTGAGTCACATGACCTATGAAAAACCTTATCGGCAAAATGCTGAAAATCCAGTTTTCAGCTGCTGAAATTTTGGTGCATCTCTAAAACAAATGCATCAAAATCTGGTTAAATGATGGAGTAGCAATTCTCATAGGTGCTCATCAGATATTTTGATTCCAGTGTTGCCCTTCGTGTGCTTCATCCCTGAAAATAATTGCTCACAAATATAGGTGCTGCTGAAAACTGAATAAGACGTGATTGTGAAGAGTGGGACATTTTTTCCTTGGAAAGTTAAAAACATATAAACATCCAGTAAAGAAACACGGTCACATTTTATACGGCCTCAAAGCAAGCAAGAAAATCTCCCCACATACTATTTGATAGGTGTTAGGTAGAACAAGAAATAAAAGGGACACTCAAACACGCAGGAAAAATGAAATGAAGACTAAAATTATAGCGTTTAAATCCATATACTCACATAGTAGTGGTCATTAATTTGAACCATTGGTGCATTTACACAGGCTCCTAGACACTCAACTTCAGTCAATGTGAACAGTTTATCAGGTGTGGTCTCTCCCACATGGATTCCTGGAATCACAAAACACAGCTTGTCTGGACACGTGTCACTATAAGTAAAATGCCTACCAAAAAATTAAGTTGTAAAACCAAAACATCAGTATAAGCATAATAGCAAGGTACCGTAATTGCAATTGGTATTCTTAAAAGTTATTTAAGAACAGTCAAGTGTTCTTTGCACTTACAGCACCCAATCTCCAGCATTTAGTCAAGAGAAAAATACAGCAGTCAACACAAATCGAATTTCCATTGATTTCAATGCAGATTATGGAAGGAGTTGTTCAAAAACACACATTCAACTAAAAGCGAAAATCGGCTGCTTTCTCTCCTCAGGGCCCACCCCCAGGTGCAGAAACAACGATTATATATATTTAGTAGAATTTATGACATTTTTATTACACAAATATATTGATGACCCCCAAAACTGCACCATTTGGAAATTTTAGATAGGGAAGCACTTGAAATTAAAGCAAAAATGTAAAAAAAAAAAAAAAAAAAAGTATTTTTTGTACTCACCGTAAAATCCTTTTCTCTGTCATCCATGGACGGACACAGCCTTCAAAGTCCTGACATATTGGTTATGTTCCTGTTCATAGGAGAGGACTAGGCAGAACATGTTAGATAATCAAATACATGTTACTTTAACAGAGTTGAACAGCCCCACCCAGGGGGTGGTCAATCCGGACATAACCCTCCTCCCTGCAGCATGCAGCCTCAGTTCGTAACAAGCAGTACAAACCTAAAAAAGGAGGGGTGGGTGCTGTGTCTGTCCATGAACAGAGAAAAGGATTTTACCGCGAGTACAAAAAAAAAAAATCCTATTTCCTCTTATCGTCCAAGCCTTCAAAGTCTTGACATATGGGACGTCCCCAAGCAGTGTCAAAAAACGAGGGGTAGGAACAGTATCAGTAAAAACAATTTAACTTCACCCCAAAATAAGCAGAGCTCCTTAACGGAGGAGTTGCAACTTTAAACAGCCGCCTGCAAAACCTTGCAGCCGAAGGAAGCATCTAAAGATGCACTTGCATCAACCTTGTAAAATTTGGAAAAGGTGTGAACGGACGACCAAGTTGCCGCCTTACACACCTGTGAGACAGATGCTTGATGTCGAAAAGCCCAGGAAGCACCAATTGCCCTGGTTGAATGTGCCGTGACAGGAAAGGGGGGGGGCCGCCCCTTAAGAGCATAGGCCTGTATGGCGGTCTGCCTTATACACGAGAAATGGTGGCCGACAAGACCACCAGGCCCTTTTGTGGACCAGATACCGACAAAAAGTGAGTCAGACCTCCGAAACTGAGCCGTAGGTGACAGGTACACCTGCAAAGCATGTACCATGTCTAAAGTATGCAGTGCAACCTCCTTAGGATGCACCGGTCGAGGACACAAGGATGGAAGTACAATGTCCTCGTTAAGGTGAAAGGCCAAAACCACCTTTGGAAGAAAGGAAGGTTGCGGGCGTAACACCGCCTTGTGCTTATGGAGGACCAAGTATGGCGACTTGCAAGACAAAGCCACCAATTTAGAAACACGTCTGACAAGACGTAATAGCCACTAAAAAGGCCACCTTCTGAGATAGTGTCGAGAGGAATCTCTGATGTTTTCAAAGGGAGGTTCCTGAAGAACCGAGAGCACCATATTCAGATCCCATGCAGGAAGAGGTGGTTTAAGAGGGGGGAAGTATATGACGCACCCCCTGCACAAAGGTACCCACCAGAGAATGGGCCGCCAAAGGCCGCTGAAAGAACACAGCCAAAGCTGAAATCTGTCCCTCAAATGGTGCTTAAGGCAAGTTTCTGATCTACTCTACAGCAGGTCCCTGGAAACCGAATACGTCCATGGACGCCACCCCATCTCCTCGCACAAAGCGATGTAGGCCTTTCGGGTGCAATGGTAGATCTTCTTGGAAGAAGACTTCCGTGCCCTCAGCATGGTTGAGATGACCGAGTCGGAAAGACCTCGGTCCCTTAGTACCTGGCTTTCAATAGTCATGCTGTTAAAGCCAGCGACTGTAAAGCAGGATGAAGTATGGGACACCGAGACAGAAGGTCGCACGAGATCGGTGTACAAAGGACACAGGGGCCAATCCGGAGCGATTAGAATCATTGGGATCCCTTCGGCCTCCACTCTGCGGAGCAGCCGAGGAAGCAACTTCAATGGGGGAAAGGCATAAATTAGCCCATACTGACCCCACAGGGCCACTAATGCGTCTGAGGCATCTGCCTAGGGATCTCTGGACCTGTCCACAAACCGACACTTTACGGTTGAGGTGAAAGGCCAGGAGATCCACGTCCGGTGTGCCCCACCTCCTGAAAAGGAGATGAAACACCTCCAGATGCAATGACCATTCCCCCTGGTCCAGCATCTGGCGACTCAGGTAGTCTGCCTGCCAGTTTTCTACTCCCGGAATGTAGACGGCCGATAGAGCCGGCACGCTTCTTTCCCCCCCAACGCAGGATGTGAGCGACCTCGGACTCTGCAGCCAAGCTCAGTGTTCCCCCCCTGATGGTTGACATAAGTCACCACCGTGGCATTGTCCGACTGAGTCCTGATTGGGTGGGCGACCTTGCAACCTCCTCGACCACGAGGAGAGGCATAGCCTGATCGCCCGAAGTTCCAGGACATTGATCGGCAGATGGGATTCCTGTAAAGTCCAGCGACCCTGGGCCGACTGGACCCCCCCAGACGCCCTCCAACCTGTGAGGCTGGCGTCCGTCGTAATCACCGTCCACTGGAAGGGAAGAAACAACTTCCCGGACCGAAGAGCCGGAGATCTCAGCCACCAATTCAGAGAGACTCTGACTAGGTGGCTTACCTGAATCTGGTGATCCAGAGACAATGGAGATTTGTTCCATTTGGACAGGATCTCTTCCTGCAATACTCGAGTGTGGAACTGGGCATACGGTGCTGCCTCGAAGGAGGCTATCATCAGACCCAGGACTCGCATGCAAAAAACGGAGAGACAGCCATTTGCGGGATGCCAACAGCTTCACCGCAGACTGAAGAGTCTGTCTGCATCTTTTCTAGGGGGAAGACAGACTCGCCTCCGGAGTCCAGAATCAACCCCAGGTATTTCAAAACGCAGAGTCTGTACCAGGACCAACTTCTGGAGGTTTAACACCCACCCGAATTCTCAGAGGGTCTGGTTGGCAATAGTCACATCCACCTCTAAATTCTGAGCCAGAAGCTGCTCTCAGGATAAGATCGTCTAAGTAGCCTACGACGGCAATGCATCGCTGACTCAGCAAAGCTAGAATCGGTGCGAGCACCTTGGTGAAAACTCTTGGTGCTGACGCTAGGCCAAAGGGAAGATACAACAAACTGATAGTGGTCTTCTATTGCAAAGCGCAGAAACCTCTGGTGTCCTGTGCAAATTGGGACATGCAAGTATGCGTCC
Source organism: Rana temporaria (assembly GCF_905171775.1). Classification (NCBI taxonomy): domain Eukaryota; kingdom Metazoa; phylum Chordata; class Amphibia; order Anura; family Ranidae; genus Rana; species Rana temporaria. The sequence continues at coordinate 291,086,111 of NC_053493.1, forward strand.
TTGATGTCCAAGGTCGCCAGAAAGTCCCCCGTATGGAGAGCAGCCACCACCGAGCGAATGGATTCCATGCGGAACTTCTGTATTCTCACAAAGGCATTTAGGGCTTTGAGGTGCAAGATTGGATAGACCCCGTCCTTCTTTGGGACCACAGATTTGAATAAAATCCTTGAAACCTCTCGTCCTGCGGAACAGGTAAAATTACCCCGCAACTCAGTAAGTCTTGCACTGCCCCCAATAGGGCAGACAGACGAGCCGGAAGGAGAGGGAGATTTGAGGGAAATAATCTGTTTGGCGGACAGGAAACTATCTTGTACCCCGAAGAGACCACCTCGTAGACCCACTGGTCTGAGAGCAGGTAGGTCCACCGAGCTGTGAACCTGCGAAGCCCCCCGGCCCCATGAGTCGGGCGGGGGCAAAACTTCACGCGGTGGTGGGTTTGGATGCTGGTTTTTCGGCTTACGCACCCAGGGACATTTCTGTCCCCCAGCCAAGCCTTCGTCAGCCTGGGAGGGTCTACCCGCTGGCCCTGACTGACGAAAATACTGCCTCTGAGACACCAAGGTTGCAGCCAAAATAGGCCGCAATGCAGACCCTAGCATGGTAAAAATGGAGCGGGTCGCCTCCTCGGACCTCCTATCAGTATGGTCTTTGAAAGCAGGGTCCCTTCTATATGGAGAGTGGTTACCTTGTTTAACCGACTTTTGCGGCTGTTCCCATTTCTTATCTATGAACTTATTAAAAGAAAGTAACATAAGGAAAAGCTTTCACAGAGCGACCCAAATCTGTGGAAGTCCCAGCTGCATCTTCCAGCTTGAGAGAGTCCCTCACAGCATCAATAAGTGCACTCACAAGTGCCCTGTCTTGCACTGACCTGGACGAGGACTCCTCACCAGGGAGGTCCTGGTCCACATCCTCTGAAATACCAGAACCGGGGTCCTGAGCCGCAGCCAGCCCCGAATCTGTCAGAGGTAAAAATCTGTGAGGTAAAAATCCGTGAGGTGTGCTCCGTTCAGAAAGCCAGTGCTAGAGACTCCCCCCCCCCCCCCTCACAGAAAGCCGACCCCGGCGCCCCACAGGGACCCAGAGCCCCCCCACAGGTACACCCCGGTTGCAGCGGGCCCTAGGGCAGGAGGGGAAAGGGCGATAAGAGAACAGGGAAGGGAGGACAGGAGAACCCCTTAATCAAAGAAATGCCCAGCTGTTCCATGGAACCGTACTTACCAGTCCTTGCGAGGACATGCTGGCGCGTCCCTGACAGACCCACAACCGATGGTACGGAGTAGCTGTCGGCCCGGTCCACTGTGAGTGAGACAACATAACATCCCAGTCATGTGTAGAGCCTGGAGCAAAAAACCCACCGGCCACCCAAGGAGTCATCGGTATGTCGTGGCAGACCCAGCGCTTAGCTAAGGTGTGCTCACGCTTGATGGCCAGACTGGGAAGACTACAAGGATCTATATATCCAGCCTGTCGCCCAGCCGGCAGTTAATAGAAGAATCTTAAAACAAAATAAAAAATATCTTCAGGGCGCTGGGCCCTGAGGCCGCATGCTGCAGGGAGGAGGGTTATGTCCGGAGGGCCTGCCCCCTCTGGGCTGTTCAACTCTGTTAAAGTAACATGTATTTAAATATCAAACATGTTCTGCCTAGTCCTCTCATATGAACAGGAACATAACCCATATGTCAAGACTTTGAAGGCTGTGTCCATCCATGGATGATAAGAGAAAAAAAAATATTCTAGCCATTCATTTTCAGTTTCTTATGTATACAAGTAGGCAATGATGCTTTAAAATACATTATACTACTGCTTCTTTACAGGAGAACATCACATAAGTATGCCCTAGTCCCTCAGTGGGAACATAGTGGGTCCCAGAAACAAGGGAGCACATTCTGGCTGTGAATGGCTGAAAACTAGAATTTGTTGGCACCAAATTGCATTTACGGTGGCCAAGTGGCAAGACCCCACAAAAGTACACTCCAAAGATTTTTCGCAAGTCGTATAACTTGGACCCCAATTTTTGAAAATGCACTTGGAAGGAAAAAATAAAATAAAAAATAAATGCAAGTAAACACAAAATTTTCAACAAACGTAAACATTTAATGGCAGGTTTTGCAAAAAACAAAATGGCATAGCAAAAACGGTTGTCACCAAGTGACTAAGGCATACTTACCTTTCCCCTGCACAAGGATACCATATACGGTAAAAGTATGCCTTAGTCACTTGGTGGGAACATGACAGAGCTCAGAAAGAAAGCATATTCCGGCTGTTAATAGCAGAAAATGATCATGTCAGTTTTTCGGCATTCTATTGAATTGGTGGTTCAAAAGTTGTAGGACTAGGTTTTGGTGACATTTTAGTGCCACAAGTTTTATTTTGTAGGTCATACCCCCCCACCCCCCGACACATTAATTTAGTAGCTAGTTTGAATACATATTTTTAATTCCTTAAAAATAGTAACATTTTTAGAAAACTGCACTTTCTGGTAATTCGTTAATTTTTGCATGTGCTCCCTTCCTGGCTGTCCAAAAACTTAATAAAAAGAACAAAAATAAAATCCTCTGGTCTACTTCAAAGCGGAGTTCCAGACGTTCCTGTGTTCAGCGGGGACCAGTTAGGGCGCAACTCGCGCATTTGTGCAGTAGGGAACCGGGAAGTGAAGCCCCAACATTCTACTTTCCAATTCCCTGACAGAGGTTGGTGGTGGGGGCAGTCGAGAGAAAAGCGATTTATCGGCTTTGGCTGCCGACATCGCAGGCACCCTGTACAGGTAGGTGTCCATTTATTAAAATTCAGCAGCTGCAGTATTTGTGTTTTTTAAGGGGGACCTCCGCTTTAAATCAGCAGCTACAAAGCTGCTGACCTTTAATAAACACACATTCAACAGTCCCACGATCCAGCGATGTGGCCACCCAAAGCCTCTGTACTCTCCCCTGCATCACCAGTGTGGGCACCCGGCTGTGCCAGCTTGCAGCTTCACAGCCGGGTGCACACTGCGAGAGTTACGCCATGCCTCCTCAATGGCCGGGCAATATTCTGGGACCTGCGACGTGTCCCAACAGATTGCAGGGAAGGAGAGAAAAACTCCTGCTCGAGTCGCCTAGCCGGCGAGAGCGGAAGTGAGAGCTGGGTACCCAGTCAAAATTAGGTAACCCCCTGATGTCACTTCTGATATGGACTTAACATCACTTCCTGGTCCTGGAACGCACACTGGCTCCATATGAGCAGCCGATCAAGAGTTTTTTCCTTTTCCAAGGCGGTTTATGTTGGTGCTAACTGAAGCACCATGGAGTGCAGGAGCAATTTTGTTTGTGTTTTATTCGGTTTGAATATACTACACCATTTATCATCATCTCCTTTGAGCTCTTATTGTATCTGGTCATGTGGGAGAGGTATATGTAGAGAGCCTGGTAAATTGGGACCCATCATCTTACCATCTAAGGCCAATTGAAGGATTCCCACTGAAGTGTTACTCTAAATACACAAGGTCCTTTCAAGTTCTATGGTTGGCGAGTGTGCATTTTGCTCACTTGCTGGTGGAGCACATTTGGAAGGTAAGAAGTCACCAGGGAACTTTGCAGCACAGTGGTTGGAGGATTTCTGAAATGTATTGATCGTTTTTTACTTTGGTTTATATTAGTGCTTTGTAACCTGTCATTTGGAGGTATATGATGCACTTTGTTATTAGATTTTTATAGTAGTGCCATATATTTCTTTGTAGCGTTTGTGTATTTAAAATGTAGTTGATTCACTTAAAAAAAAAAAAAAAAAAAAAAAGAAGGGGGGGCAGCTCATATATATATATATATATATATATATATATATATATATATATATATATATATATATATATATATATATATATATATATATATATATATATATATATATATATATATATATATATATATATATATATATATATATATATATACACACACATACACACACATACATTATCTCACAAAGGTGAGTACACCCCTCACATTTTTGTAAATACTTTATTATATATTTCCATGTGACAACACTGAAGAAATTACACTTTGCAACGTAACTTTAACTCACACAGCCATTAATGTCTAAACCGCCAACAAAAGCGAGTACACCCCTAAGTGAAAATGTCCAAATTGGGCCAATAAGCCATTTTCCCTCACTGGTGTCATGTGACTCATTTGTGTTACAAGGTCTTAGTTGTGAGTGGGGAGCAGGTGTGTTAAATTTGGTGTTATCGCTCTCAATCTTTCATACTGGTCACTGGAAGTTCAACATGGCACCTCATGGCAAAGAACTGGGGATCTAAAAAAAAAAAAAAAAAAAAAAAGAATTGCTGCTCTACATAAAGATGGCCTAGAGATTATAAGAAGATTGCCAAGATCCTGAGCTGCAGCACGGTGGCCAAGAACATACACCGGTTTAACAGGACAGGTTCCATTCAGAACAGGCCTCCCCATGGTCAACCAAAGAAGTCGAGTGCACATGTTCAGCATCATATCCAGAGGTTGCCTTTGGGAAATAGATGTATGAGTGCTGCCAGCATTGCTGCAGAGGTTGAAGGAGGGGGGTCAGCCTGGCAGACCATAAGCTGCATCAAATTGGTCTGCATGGCGGTCATCCCAGAAGGAAGCCACTTCTAAAGATGATGCACAAAAAAGTCCGCAAACAGTTTGCTGCAGACAAAGGACATGATGAGGCCAAGATAAACTTATTTGGTTCAGATGATGTCAAGCGTGTGTGGTGGCCACCAGGTGAGGAGTACAAAGACAAGTGTGTCTTGCCTACAATCAAGCATGGTGGTGGGAGTGTCATGGTCTGGGGCTTTATGAGTGCTGCTGGCACTGGGGAGCTACAGTTTATTGAGGGAACCATGAATGCAAACATGTACTGTGACATACAGACGCAGATCATGATCCCCCCCCCCCTCCCTTTAGAGACTGGGCCGCAGGGCAGTATCCCAACTTAACGACCTCAAACACACCTCCAAGATGACCACTGCCTTGCTAAAGAAGCTGAGAGTAAAAGGTGATTGACTGGCCAAGCATGTCTCCAGACCTAAACCCTATTGAGCATCTGTGGGGTTTTCTCAAACGGAAGGTGGAGGAGCTCAAGGTCTAACATCCACCAGCTCTGTGATGTCATTATGGAGGAGTGGAAGAGGACTCCAGTTGCAACCTGTGAAGCTCTGGGGAACTCCATGCCCAAGAGGGTTAAGGCAGTGCTGGAAAATAATGGTAGCCACACAAAATATTGACACTTTGGGCCCAATTTGGACATTTTCACTTAGGAATGTTCTCACTTTGTTGCCAGCGGTTTAGACATTAACCACCAGCCGCCGTCCAAAAACGGCGGCAAGGTGGTTGCTTAACTGGGGGTCGCCGTTCTGAAACGGCGCCCACCAGAAGCAGTGATGCGCGCCGCCTCGGGCGCGCACACAGAAAATTCTGTGCGCGCCGGGTCTATGAGACCCGGCGCTACACAGATCTCGGTAACTGACCGACAACAGCTGTCTTTTACCATGTGATTGCGCCGTCCAATGACGGCACGATCACAGGTAAACAAACCGGCGTCATTTGATGACGCCGGTTCCTCCCTCCTCTCGCTGTACCGATTGGTACAGTGTGAGAGGAGAGCGCGGATGGCAGCAGCAGTGTGGGATGGATCTGTGACTATTGCAGTCACAGATCCATCCATCCCTGCTCAGCCATCCCTGCATTAACCCCTGCAATACTCTGCCTTCCCTGCGCAATACTCTGCAATGCTCTGCCTTCCCTGCGCAATTACTCTGCAATACCCCCCGCGCAATACTCTGCAATACCCCCCGCGCAATACTCTGCAATACCCCCCGCGCAATACTCTGCAATACCCCCCGCGCAATACTCTGCAATACCCCCCGCGCAATACTCTGCAATACCCCCCGCGCAATACTCTGCAATACCCCCCGCGCAATACTCTGCAATACCCCCCGCGCAATACTCTGCAATACCCCCCGCGCAATACTCTGCAATACCCCCCGCGCAATACTCTGCAATACCCCCCGCGCAATACTCTGCAATACCCCCCACACAATACTCTGCAATACCCCCCACACAATACTCTGCAATACCCCCCACACAATACTCTGCAATACCCCCCACACAATACTCTGCAATACCCCCCACACAATACTCTGCAATACCCCCGCACCAATACTCTGCAATACCCCCGCACCAATACTCTGCAATACCCCCGCACCAATACTCTGCAATACCCAGAAAATACTCTGGGGAAAAAAATGCGTTTTAACCACTTCCCGCCCACGTCATATGAGGTCCTTGACTTTGTGCAGGGATATCTAAATGATGCCTGCAGCTACAGGCATCATTCAGATATAATTTTTTTCAGCCGGCGATTCTCTACACCATAAAAACGATCATGGCGGCTGTTCCGCCTCTTGATCGTTCTTACGGGAGGCAAAAAGGGACGTCCCCACTCCCTTCGCCCTCCGGTGCTTCTTCTGACTCACCGCTGCGATCGAAGCCAGGATCGTTTTTTTTCTTGTTTTTTTTCAGGCTTCCCAGCCTAGAGGTGAGATGTGGGGTCTTATTGACCCCACATCTCACTGTAAAGAGGACCTGTCATGCTATATTCCTATTACAAGGGATGTTTCCATTCCTTGTAATTGGAATAAAAGTGATCAAAACATTTATTTTTGGGGAAAAACGTGTCAAACTAAAATAAAGTAAAATGAACAATAAAAATAAAAAATAAATATTTAAAGCGCCCCTGTTCCCGCGTGCTCGTATACAGAAGCGAATGTGTACGTAAGTCCCGCCCACATATGAAAACGGTGTTCAAACCACACATGTGGGGTATCGCTGCGAACGTTAGAGCGAGAGCAATCATTTTGGCCCCAGACCTCCTCTAACTAAAAACATGTAACCAGTAAAAACATTTAAAACGTCACCTATGGGGATTTTTAAGTAGCGAAGTTTGGCGCCATTCCACAAGCGTGTGCAATATTGAAGGGTGACATGTTGGGTATCTATTTACTCGGGGTAACTTCATCTTTCATATTATGCAAAAACATTGGGCTAACTTTAATGTTTTTTTTTTTAAAAAGCACAAAACTGTTTTATTTCCCAAAAAAATGCGTTCGAAAAAAAGGGATTTTTATAAACAGCTTACCTGTAAAATCCTTTTCTCGTAGTACATCACGGGACACAGAGCGGCATAGTAATTACTATGTGGGTTATAGAGTCTACCTTCAGGTGATGGACACTGGCACTCTCAGACAGGAAGTTCCTCCCTATATAACCCCCTCCCATAGGAGGCGTACCTCAGTTTTGTAGCAAGCAATATTATTCCCAATTTTCCCAGAGGGGTGGGAGCTCTGTGTCCCGTGATGTACTACGAGAAAAGGATTTTACAGGTAAGCTGTTTATAAAAATCCCTTTTTCTCTATCATACATCACGGGACACAGAGCGGCATAGTAATTACTATGTGGGATGTCCAAAAGCAATGCCAAATGAGGGGGGGGAGAAACCAAAAGAAAAGATCCAAGGTGCCATCGAGCGCAGGGAACTCAAAGGGCTGCCCGTAAAACAGCCTGCCCAAAGGCCAGGTCCCCGCGCCTCCCCACGTCCAGCTGATAAAACTTCGCGAACGTGTGGACTGATGACCAGGTAGCTGCCCTGCATACCTGAGCCATAGAAACCTGGTGCTGAACTGCCCATGAAGTCCCCAAAGCTCTTGTAGAATGAGCCTTAATAGAAGCCGGAGGCTCCTTACCCTTCAGGCCATAGGCCTGAGAGATTACCTGCCGAATCCATCTGGCCAAGGTGGCTTTTGAAGCCGCCTGTCCTTTCTTGGGCCCATCTGGCAGAATGAATAAGGAATCTGTCTTCCTAATGTCTGCCGTAGCTTTTAAATAGACTTTCACGGCTCTTACCACATCCAAGGTATGCAGTAACCTTTCTTCCCTAGACCTTGGTGAGGGAAAGAAGGATGGAAGAACCAAATCCTGGTTCAAATGAAAGCTTGAGACTACTTTGGGCAAAAAAGTAGAAAGGGGTCGGAGTACGACCCTGTCCTCATGGATTATCAAGAACGGTTCCTTACAGGATAATGCTGCCAATTCTGATACCCTCCTGGCCGAAGCCATGGCCACCAAGAAGACTAATTTCCTGGAAAGCAAGATTAATGGGACTTGACCCAAGGGTTCAAAAGGCTGCTTCTGAAGGACTGAAAGGACTAAATTTAAGTCCCATGGACATAAGGGGAGTTTAATCGGAGGACTAATCCGTAAAGCTCCCTGAAAAATTTTTTTTACTAGAGAATGCGTGGCTAGCGGTCTCTGAAAAAACACCGATAAGGCCGACACCTGGCCCCTAAGGGAACTTACAGCTAGCTTCATGTCTAGCCCCCTTTGCAAGAACTCCAAGATCCTGCCAATTACAAATTTACGAGGGTGCCATTTCCTGGTCTCACACCAGGCTATGTAAGATCTCCACACCCTGTAGTATATTTGCCTAGAAACTGGCTTTCTGGCGCTGATTAGGGTAGCCAGGACAGAGTCTGACAAACCCCTCTTTCTTAAAACAAAGGATTCAATCGCCAAGCCGTTAAATTTAGCGACCGTAAGGCAGGGTGGAATATCGGCCCCTGGGACAGCAGGTCCGGTCGTAAGGGAAGAGGCCATGGGTCTCCGACTGACATCCTGACAATCAGGGAATACCAAGCCCTTCGGGGCCACGCCGGGGCTATTAAGATCACCGGCTTCCTCTCCCACCTGATCCGGCGCAGAAGCCGAGGCAGCAGCTGCACCGGTGGGAAGGCATAAACAAGGGAAAACTCGTGCCAAGGACATACCAGGGCATCCGTCCCGCAGGCCCATGGATCCCTTGTCCGGGAAACAAAGCTGGGCAGTTTCGTGTTTTCCCTGGATGCTAATAGGTCCACGTCCGGCACACCCCATCTTTGACAAATGGTCTGAAAAACTTCGGGGTGGAGAGCCCATTCCCCCGGAAATAATTGTTGGCGGCTGAGGTAATCGGCCTGCCAATTGTGTATGCCGGGTATGAATACTGCCGACAGGCAAGGTATGTAAGCCTCTGCCCAAACGAAGATCTGATCCACCTCTTTCTGGGCTGATCGACTTCTCGTGCCCCCCTGATGGTTTATATAGGCCACAGCCGTGGCGTTGTCTGACTGTACCCTTACCGGGGAGCCCTGTAATTTGGACGTCCAGGCCCTTAGGGCTAACCGCACAGCCCTGATCTCTAACAGATTGATGGGCAAGAGACTCTCCCTGCTTGACCAAAGCCCTTGCTGGGAGAGCTCCCCTAGGGTGGCACCCCAACCCCTCAGACTGGCGTCGGTAGATATCACTACCCAGGCCACCGGATTGAAGGATTTCCCCCTCTTCAGGTTCTGGGGTGTTAACCACCAGCTGAGACTTCCCCTGACTGACGCACCAAGCTTCATAGGGCAGTCTAGGGACTGAACTCTCCGGTTCCACCTTGCCAGGATTGCGCTCTGCAATTTCCTGGAGTGGAACTGGGCATAGGGGACCGCTTCGAAGGTAGCCACCATCTTCCCCAGCAACTGCATGCAGAGACGAACCGTTGGTTTCTGTTTTCTTAACAGTGACCGAATGGTCAGTGTCAGAGACTCGACTTTTGCCTGAGGCAAAAAAACTCTTTGTTGGGCTGTATCGAGGCGTAAGCCCAGATATTCCAGGCTTGTGGTAGGAAGAAGGGCAGATTTGGCTTTGTTTATGAGCCAACCCAAGGTCTCTAAGTACTGAACTGTGGTTCGGACTGCGCGCTCTAAGCTTAGAGCCGAGTGCTCTATTAGCAATAAATCGTCCAGATATGCCAAAATCTGGACACCCCGAGTTCTTAAGTTTGCCAACACCGGTGCCAGGATCTTTGTGAAGACCCTCGGAGCTGTGGCCAGGCCGAACGGCAGCGCCACGAATTGAAAATGGTGCTGACCTACCATGAACCGTAAGAACTTGTGGTGTCCTGGGTAAATGGGAATGTGGAGATATGCGTCTTTGACGTCTATGGACGCTAGAAATTCTCCCCCCTGCAATGATGCCGTGACTGAACGAATGGATTCCATCCGAAAAGACCGAATCACTAGAAATTTGTTTAACCGTTTTAGGTTTAAAATCGGCCTGACGTCGCCGTTTGGCTTTGGGACTACGAATAAATTTGAGTAGAACCCCAGACCGTATTCTTGAGTGGGTACCCGTACAATCACCTTTTGGGCCAACAAATGGTCTAGGGATGCCAACAGTGACGCCCTTTTCTCTGGGTCGCTCGGCAAGTTTGACCTTTGAAAATGAGGCGGGGGGATTTCTCGAAATTCCAACTGGTAACCGGAGGTTACCGCGGAGAGAACCCACTTGTCGGAGATTCCCTTCCTCCAGATATTGGAATATTGTTGGAGTCTTCCCCCCACCCAACCGGATGGGGGCGCCCCTTCACAAGGACGCCTTGGGGGCAGGTTTACCCTGCTTACGGACCCAGGGTCTCTTGTTTGTGAAGAACTGCCCCTGCGGCTTGTTGTCATTATTGGGTCTAGTCGGCGGCCGTCGATACTGCCTAGTATTAGATGGCCCAGGTGCCGGAGCTGTTGGACGCTTAAAGGTGGGGCCCCTGAACCGCTTCTTGACCGGTAGCAGGGTACTTTTCCCACTTGTAATCTTTTCTATATACTTGTCCAAGTCTTCCCCAAACAATCTTTCCCCATGGAAGGGGAAACCTGTCAACAGCTTTTTGCAGGGAGTCTCGGCTGACCAGTTCTTCAGCCATAACAGCCTGCGCATATGCACAAGAAACATGGAGAGACGGGATGCTTGTTGGATAGAATCCTTTATCGCATCCACTGCAAAACAAAGAGCTCTAGGTAAATCAGATAGTTCCTGAGCTTGCTGGTCTGGCAAATCCCTTAGGACCTGTTTAGTTTGGTCCTTCAGGGCCTGGCACACCCCAATAGCTGCTATAGCCGGCTGAACCACCGCCCCCATCGTGGCAAAAGAGGACTTTAATAACGTTTCTAAACGCTTGTCCACCGGGTCCTTAAACATTTGGACATTGTCCACAGGACAGGTCAAAGTTTTATTAACGCATGAAATGGCCGCATCCACAGCCGGTACAGACCATTTCTTGCAAAATTTTTCCTCCATGGGATATAACACAGAAAATCTTTTTGGTGGAATAAAGATTCTGTCAGGGTGAGCCCATTCCTTATACATAAGCTCCTCCAGGAGAGGATGGACTGGAAAGAAAGTGCTAGCATGAGGAGCCTTCAAAGACCCTAGAGAGGATACTACCCCTGTAGGGGATACCGGTAATGGTAATTTAAATGTTGAGCGGACCATGTCCGCTAAGGACTGAATCCACAGTTTTTCAGCCTGCGAGGCCGAAAAAGGCTCTTCAATGGTAGATTCCTCAGACACTTTCTCCTCCAGGTCCTCCTCCTGATCCTCTAGGAAGCCTACCTCATCAGAGGAAAGACTTTCAAGACTCCGGGACCGCACCTTAGGAGAAGGGGATCTAGCCCGCTTCTTCTCGGGAAGAGATGCAGCAATTAAGGCTGCCAATCTCTCCTCTAGTCCCACCAGAGTAGTAGCCAGTACCTCTTGTGTTACAAACACTGGGGCTGGTTGGACTGGCCCTGCTATAGCACCAGCTACCTGATCCTGCCCACCGATAAGCTCCGGATCCTCAGGGAGTGGGGCCGCTGCTGAGGCCTGGCCTAGGTCCTCCGAGCTGGATGGGGATCCCCTGGATCTTTTTGCGGACTTTGCCGCTTTTGAACCCCCCTTGGGAGCCATAGCCAATCCTAGGAACTCCCCGCAATTTGGAAGGAACCTGGCCACAAAAAACAAAGTACCCCTTATGTAGCAGAACTACCTGGGACTTTGTGAAGCTGCCTAAGGGCAACGCTTCCACTGGGATAGCCTGGTACGTAATATAACCTGTCCTTATGGGGGAGGAGGCTTTACAGGCAGGCACCTACCAAATGTCCAGATATGGGCACTTCAGCCCCTGAACAGATGCACCCTGAGGCGTCCTGGTCCACCAACCTGACCACTGTCGACAGTAGGAAATCTCCACCTGGCACCGCGCTCTGTGTCCCCCCACGCTGTAAGGTCATGACTGCTTGAGGGAGCGTTCCTTTAGCGCGCACCCGCGTGCGCCGTTCTGCCACGCCCCGGCGTCACGTAACGTCGCGCCGCTATTTACGTGCACGCGCACGCGCGCGACAGCAGACTAACACCGCAGCAGTATGGGCTGGAGACACGCGCCGCAGGGAGGACCGAGGAACCGCCACGCCAAGCAAGTTTGCTTCTCAGGCTGGTAAGCTTTTTCTAGCTTAGACATCCCCATGCATCCCTACAGTACCTGCTGCCACAGATTACCAGTACCAGACAGGGGAAAAACATATGTATATGAGAAACGATTTACAGCCATCCTGTCTTACAGACACAGTGGCAGACCTGCCCATGCATAGCAGCATATTTGGGCTATTCCCATACTCCCCTTACTAGAGAAACCTGCCGACGGACCACGTCCCGCAGATTTCTCACTTACCTGTCCACGCTGCAGGGTATTGTCAAGGACAAGAGGCCCAGCCTTCACCCTTCACCGTGGGCTTTGTTCGCAAAAACCTTCAGGGTCTGGGGTCCATAGCAGGTCACCGCTCCCCTGGACCTATACAGCATCCTGGCAACAGATGACATTTGGCCGTTTAACATAGACCAATGTTCTGGAACCCAGAATCCAGCTCTCAAACGAGAAGCATTATAGGCAAAACCCCCTCGTCCACCAGGGGCCCGGGTACCATCCACTTTGGCTATGAGCAAAGGAATGGGGTTTAGGGATGTTGGCGCTGCTTAGGTTGGTTGGTGAATATCCACGAGATGTCCTGTGTATTGTGAATTAATTGTAGGGAAACTTCAGAATACTAGGAGAGACCAATGAGGATGAGTCTCCTAGACCTGTGCGTTATTATGGCCAAACGTCCAGGTACTGTCCCCTGTTAATGCTTGTATTCAGCACTGGTGACCCAATGATCTGTTGGTTCTTCCAGTGGGAGCTAGCAACACTACGTACCTTGCTTACCTGCACAGGGTCCTGGACTATGCATCTTTAATTATTTTCATTTACTATCATTTTTTGATTATTCATCTAAACCACAGTGAAGTATTGCAATATCACTTAACGCACGGTGTCACGGGGAACACCTAACCATCTTACACATTTATTACAAAAAATAATCTCTTTTTATTTTATAAACAATTGTGGAGGTCTCACATCTTACACCCATTATTTGGATCTGTGCACTCATCGCACATCATATTTAGAGGCTACACATTGGAATCAATTATATAGTGTTGCTAGCTCAGAGATTTAATATTATTGGCTACCTTCCCACCCTTTGGATATAAATGTAATATTCCCACTGGAAGAACCAACAGATCATTGGGTCACCAGTGCTGAATACAAGCATTAACAGGGGACAGTACCTGGACGTTTGGCCATAATAACGCACAGGTCTAGGAGACTCATCCTCATTGGTCTCTCCTAGTATTCTGAAGTTTCCCTACAATTAATTCACAATACACAGGACATCTCGTGGATATTCACCAACCAACCTAAGCAGCGCCAACATCCCTAAACCCCATTCCTTTGCTAATTCCAGGTCTCCTTGAGGCTTGTCAGGGAGGCAGCAGCTTAATAGTATTCCTAAGCGCGGATCCTCTCCCCTTAATTTTCCCACTTTGGCTATGAAGCACCTTGGATGGATCCGGTTAAAACAGTCCTAAGCTCAGCCACAAAGGACCTTGCTTATACTGTGACCACCACCTAAGACACTGGCGAAAAAACTGAGGTACGCCTCCTATGGGAGGGGGTTATATAGGGAGGAACTTCCTGTCTGAGAGTGCCAGTGTCCATCACCTGAAGGTAGACTCTATAACCCACATAGTAATTACTATGCCGCTCTGTGTCCCGTGATGTATGATAGAGAAATTGCTGTGCAAATACCATGCGTGATAAAAAGTTGCAACGACCGCAGGGTCTTTGCTAAAAAAGCATATATAATGTTTTGGGGTTCTATGTAATTTTCTAACAAATAAATGATGATTTTTACATGTAGGAGAGAAATGTCAGAACTGGTCTGGGTGCTCCAGAACGCCTGATGGTGCTCCCTGCATGTCGGGCCTCTGTATGTGGCCACGCTGTGTAAAAGTCTCACACATGTGGTATCGCCATACTCGGGAGGAATAGCAGAATGTGTTTTGGGGTGTAATTTGTGGTATGCATATGCTGTGTGTGAGAAATAACCTGCTAATATGAAACTTTTGTGGAAAAAAAATAAAAATAAAAAAAAAAAAACTTGATTTTGCAAAGAATTGCGGGAAAAAATGACAACTTCAAAAAACTCACCATGCCTCTTTCTAAATACCTTGGAATGTCTTCTTTCCAAAAAGGGGTCATTTAGGGGGTATTTGTACTTTTCTGGCATGTTAGGGTCTCAAGAAATGAGAGAGGCTGTCAGTACATCAGATGTGATCAAATTGATCAATTTTCAGTAATTGGTACCATAGCTTGTAGACCTTATAACTTTCACCCAGACTAAATAATATCCAAATTTTTTTTTTTTTAACCAAAGATATGTAGCAGTATACATTTTAGGCCAAATTTATGAAGAAAAATTCATTTTTTGCAAAATTTTATAATAGAAATGAAGAAAAATTCATTTTTTTTACAAAATTTTCGTTCTTTTTTCATTTATAGCGAAAAAAATAAAAACCGCAGAGGTGATCAAATACCACCAAAAGAAAGCTCTATTTGTGGGAAAAAAAGGACAAAAATTTCATTTGGCTACAGTGTTGTATGACTGAGTTATTGTCATTCAAAATGTGAGAGCACCGAAAGCTGAAAATTGGTCTGGTTATTAAGGGTGTTTAAGTGCCCAGTTGTCAAGTGGTTAATAGCCGTGTGTCGAGTTATTTTGAGGGGACAGCAAATTTACACTGTTATACAAGCAAAGTGTAATTTCTGAACTTGTCACATGAAAAGATATAATAAAATATTTACAAAAATGTGAGGGGTGAACTCACTTTTGTGAGATACTGTAATTATAAACACAGATCAGCCAAAAAAAAAATTATGACCACCCACTATAACCGATTGAGGCACAGACGCCACTATAAACAATAAAAGTATGCTGTGGTATCTGGCACCAAGCCGTCAGTAGCAGATACTTTAAATGCTGCAAGTTGTGAGGTGGGGCATCTGTGGATCAGACTTGTTTTTCCAGCATATCCCACAGATGCTCGATTGGATTGAAATCCGGTGAACTGAGGCAAAGTCAACACCTCAAACTTCTTGTTGTACTCAAACTATTCTTGAAATCATCAGACCAGCCACCCTTTTCCATTGCTTTATGGTCCAGTTCTGAAGCAGTCAGGTCCACTGTAGGCACTTTTAGCTGTGGACATGGCTAAGCATTGGCAACCTGTCTGGCCCACATCTACACAACCCTATATGCAAAAAACTGCAATACAGTGTATTTTGAAACCTATCCAAACAATCATTAACTTTTTCAGAAATTTCAGCTACATTAACTGTTCTATTGGGTCAAACCACACAGGCCAGCCTTCTTTCCACTCATGTAGCAAAGAGCCTTAACTGCCCATGACCCCATCACCGTTTTTTTCCTTCCTTGGATCACTTGGTGGGTTCTGACCACTGCAGACCAGGAACATCCCACCAAGAGCTACAGTCTTGAAGTTGCTCTGACCTAGTCATCTAACCACAAATCCTATATATACGCACACACACACACACACACACACACACACACACACACACACACACACAGTATATCTATCTAATGCCAGGATTATATGGATAGCACCAACATCCCATGATGGGGAGGGCAAAAAGCAAGAAGGAGGGAGGAGAGAAACAGAAGAGGAAAAACAAATCTTTCCACTTGTCATCTACCTGTCCTGATTATGGCCATCCTCAGCACAGAGGTCCACTGTCCAAAAACGTTTGCCTGCCGTCTAGCCACTACAATTTGTCGCTTGTCATAGTCGTTGAAATATTTATGCTTGCCAATTTTTTTCCTGCTTTCAACACATCAACTTCAAGGACAACACGTTAGCATCTAACAAATTATTATCATACAGGATTTATATTGTGCCTGTTTGAACAGCACTTTACAAAAAAAAGCGAGAGTTAGAGCCGGTTCACACTGGGGCGACTTGGGATCCGACTTGAAGTCGCCTCAAGTCATCCCAAGTCGCGCTGTCGAGAAAAACAATGCAAGTGAATGGGAGCGGTTTTAATACACACGACTCGAGTCGCTCCGACTTCAAAAGAAGTTCCTGTACTACTTCAATCCGACTTGTAGGCGATTTGTACCCATTGATTTCAATGGAAGTCGCCTCCAAGTCTGATCACTGTCTAAACTGAAGCGACTTTCCAGGAAGATAACATACATTTCTCAGGCAAACCTCTCCCTCCCCTAGAGCTGATTGTTGTGTGATTGGCCACTGGAAAGTCTCCTGTCCTGGAGACGACTTCAAGTCATTTTGTAAATCACCCCAGATCGCCCTGTGGTTCATGCTCAAGTCGTGTCGGAGTCGCCCTAGTGTGAACCGACTCTTACAATACAAGACGATTCATAAGTCATCAAATAACTTCTATGACAAAAAAAATTATACAAATACAAGACTTACCAAGCTTCTTCTTGATGGCTTCCAATATTGAATCAGAATCTCTAAGCATGCAAGGCGTTGTTGTACAAATTTGAATATGGTACTTTCCTACTGGTTTTCTGTTAAACATGGTATAGAATGTGGCCACTTCATACACTCGCATAGCAGGCATCTGCAGGACTTCAGCTACCTGAAAAAAAAAAAAAACAGAAAGGGGAAACCATGAAAATAGACACTTCAGAAACTTGTTCTGCAAATTTTACAGATAAGCAACGCCTATCCTCAAATTGATTTGTGGTTTCAAATTAATAACTACCGCAGTAGAAACAAAACACGAAAAGATACACTTAGCGGCTTTCCAGGTCACTGTTCCGTTTATTCGGCACAATTGAATTGTTTTTTATACACATGCTTACATAGGTTATCACATTAAAGTAGTTGTAAGGGCCACGGGTTGTTTACCTTCATGCATTCTATAAACCTCACCCCCCCTTTATTACCCAATTCAGCAATGTGCACGAGAGCAGCGGCTCTCCCGCCTTATTGGCTGAGACACAGCAGCGGGAGCCTTTGTCCCCAATGCAGTCAATAACAGCCTGTGAGAAGGCAGCAGGGGGCAGCGCCAAGCCACACTGAGTGTCTTATGGACACACAGACGCAGCTCGGGAGCTAGCACGCACAAGTGCCTCTATAGCAAGATGGCATTGTTCCGCAAAAAAAATCACAAACCTCTACATTATTTTGCTCAAGTGAATGTACCGGGGTGATGCCCGCAGCGGGAGGGGACATTTCCCCACTCTGCCTGGGTCTCTCATCCCACCGGGAGACCCAAGCGACCTGCCAGCAAAGCCGGAATCGACGTTGATTGGGTTTCTGATGTAGTAACTCGGAAGTGATGTCACTTCCGGTTTACTTGCCAGCCAACGTTCCTAGTTTTAAAAACCCCAAGGTATGAAGAAGATGAAGAAGAGGGAGGGAGGAGGGGATTGGGGTCTTGAAGTGTATTTTTTCGTACCATTTTTTTAGGACCGAGTACAAGTACCGATACTTTTTTTTCATGTACTCGTCGATACCGAATACCGATACTTTTTTTTAAATGTGTCCTCAAATGCAGCAATGTCCCCCACAAATGCAGCCATGTCCCCAAAGAGAAAGCCAAGCCATCCAATCCAGGGACAGGTGATCGGTCTATCAAAGTGCCCGCACAAGGGGGAGGGGCTATATATGACGAGGCGCGGCGGGGGAACACACAGCTATTCAAATGTCTTGGCTTCCTCTTTGAGGACTGCACTGCTCTGCTCTGCTCTCCGCCCCCTCGCACTCTGAAAAAAAAAAGTATCGGGCGAAGCATCAGGAGCATTTGCACGAGTACAAGTATCGGTATCGGGACAACCCTAATTATAATTTTATTCTTGCTTGCTCTGTTTTAGCTAGATAACTTAAAGGGGTTGTAAAGATTTGTTTTCTATTTTCTAAATAGGTTCCTTTAAGCTAGTGCATTGTTGGTTCACTTACCTTTTCCTTCGATTTCCCTAAATTTTTTTTTTTCCTTTGTCCGAATATCTCACTTCCTGTTTCTCCTCAGGAAGCTTGCCCCCATCATCCGAGCCGTTCTGGCTGGGGGTTAGTCAGCCAGAACAGCTTACCGAGGAGGAACAGGAAGTGAGAAATTCAGACAAAGAAAAAAAAAAAAAAACAATAAGAAGGGAAATTGAAGGAAAAGGTAAGTTAACCCCTACAGCGCCCCCTAGTGGTTAACCCCTTTACTGCCATTGTAATTTTCACAGTAACAATGCATTTTTATAGCACTTTTCTCTGTGAAAATGACAATGGTCCCAAAAATGTGTCAAAAGTGTCCGATGTGTCCGCCATAATGTCGCAGTCACTAAAAAAAAAATGTAATCGCTGATCGCCGCCATTAGTAGTAAAAAAAAAAAAAATAAAAAAAAATTATTAATAAAAATGCCATAAAACTATTCCCTATATTGTAAACGCTATAAATGTTGTGCAAACCAAATCGATAAACGCTTATTGCGATTTTCTTAACCAAAAATAGGTAGAATACGTATCGGCCTAAACTGAGGAAAAAAAATGTATTTTTTTTATATCTTTTTTGGGGATATTTATTATAGCAAAAAGTAAAACATATTGAATTTTTTTCAAAATTGTCACTCTAGAGGTGATCAAATACCACCAAAAGAAAGCTCTATTTGTGGGAAAAAAAGGACGCCAATTTTGTTTGGGAGCCACGTCGCACGACCGCGCAATTGTCAGTTAAAGGGACGCAGTGCTGTTTTGCAAAAAAAGGGCAAGGTCCTTAACCTGCATATTGGTCCAGGTCTTAAGGGGTTAATGAGCAGGCCATTTTTTACAAAATCAGCGTCCTTATATATATACAAAAAAATTGCGCAAAAAAGTTAGTGTCTACAAAATAAGGCATATATTTATGGCATTTTTATTATTATTTTTTTTTACTAGTAATGGCAGTGATCAGCGATTTTTAGCGGGACTGCGACACACAGATCAGACAATTGACATTTATACAGCGAACAGAGCTATAAATAGCCACTGATTACTGTATAAATGTCACTGGCAGGGAAGGGATTAAGTGTGTCCTAGGGAGGCGTTTCTAACTGTGGGAGGGAGTGGACTGATTAGGAGTAGACAGGTCACATTTCCTGATCACTAGGAAAAGCAGATCTCTCTCTCTCTCTCTCTACTTCCCAGACAGAACGGGGATCTGTCTGTTTACATTGACAGATCCCTATTCTGCATCTTTAAAGGAGCGATCGTGGGTCCCCGGCGGCCATCGCAGTCGCTGGGCACGCGCATTGGCTCTGGCCCGCTTTAGCTCTTAAAGCGGCTGCTGCACAGCTACGGCGATTCACACAGCAGTGCCAACCTGCCGCCGTATAATGACGGCGGCTGGTCAGCAAGCAGTTAAAAGTATACAGTATCTCACGAGTACCCCTCACATTTTTGTAAATATTTTATATCTTTTCATGTGACAACACTGAAGAAATTACACTTTGCTACAATGTAATGTAGTGAGTGTAAAGCTTGTACAACAGTGTAAAATTGCTGTCCCCTCAAATTAACTCACACAGCCATTAATGTGTAAACCACTGGCAACAAAAGTGAGTACACCCCTAAGTGAAAAATGTCCAAAATGGGCACAATTAGCCACTTTCCCTCCCCATGTGACTCATTTGTGTTACAAGGTCTCCGGTGTGAATAGGGAGCAGGTGTGTTAAATTTGGTGTTATTGCTCTCACTCTCTGAGGCCGGGTTCACACTGGTACGACAAACGCTTCGACATTGGGAGCTCATGTCGCATTTCGTGTGAAAATCAATGTTTCCCTATAAGAGCCGTCTTAACTGGTCTGACACAAGTCGGTCCAACTTTGAAAATGCTCCCTGTACTACTTTGGTCCGACTTTGGTCTTACTTCAGCCCATTGAATATCATTGAAGTCGGATCAAAGTAAAATCCTTGTCCTAATCATCTGACTTTTGACATCCGACATGGTGATTACAGCAGCAGTAAAAAGAATTTATCTTGCACTGGGATTGTTTTGATTGGTCAAAGAACAAGTCAGACTGTCACAAAGTCGGATCAAAGTAGTATGCGGTTCATGAAAGTCGGATGGATGTAGGACTCATGTCGCAGAGCAAAGTAGGATGAAAGTCGGATGACTGTCGTGTCGGATCAGTGTGAACCCAGCCTCAGACTGGTTACTAGAAGTTTAAAATGGCACCTCATGGCAAAGAACTCTGAGGATCTGAAAAAAATAATTGTTGCTCTACATAAAGATGGCTTAGGCTAGAAGATGATTGCCAAGACCCTGAAACTGAGCTGCAGCATGGGGGCCAGGACCATCCAGCAGTTTAACAGGAAAATTTCCACTCACAACAGGTCTCGCTATGGTCGACCAAAGAAGTTGAGTGCACGTGCTCAGCATCATATCCAGAGGTTGTCTTTGGGAAATAGAGGTATGAGTGCTGCTAGCATTGCTGCAGAGATTGAAAAAGGGGGGGGGGGGTCAGCCTGTCAGTGCTCAGACCATACACTGCACCCTGCATCAAGTTGGTCTGCATGGCTGTCATCCCAGAAGGAAGACTCTTCTAAATAAAGAAAGTCCGCAGACAGTTTGCTAAAGACAAGCAGACTAAGAACATCGATTACTGGAACCATGTCCTGTAGCCTGTTGAGACCAAGATAAACATATTTGGTTCAGATGGTGTCAAGTGTGTGTGGCGGCAACCAGGTGAGGAGAACAAAGACAAGTGTGTCTTGTCTACAGTCAAGCATAGTGGTAGGAGTGTCATGGTCTGGGGCTGCTCGAGTGATACCGGCACTGGGAAGCTACAGTTTTTTGAGCGAACCATGAATGCCAACATGTACTGTGACATACTGAAGCAGAGCATGATGCCCTCACTTTGGAGACTGGGCTGCAGGGCAGTATTCCAACATGATAACGACCCCAAAACACACCTCCAAGATGACCACTGCCTTGCTAAAGAAGCTGAGGGTAAAGGTGATGGACTGGCAAAGCACGTCTCCAGACCTAAAACTTATTGAGCATCCTCAAAACGGAAGGTGGAGGAGCATAAGGTCCCTAACATCCACCAGCTCCATGATGTCGTCATGGAGGAGTGGAAGAGGACTCCAGTGGCAACCTGTGAAGCTCTGGTGAACTCCATGCCCAAGAGGGTTAAGTTTGGGCCCAATTTGGACATTTTCACTTGGGGTGTACTCACCTTTGTTGCCAGCGGTTTAGACATTAATGGCTGTGTGTTGAGTTATTTTGAGGGGACAGTAAATGTACACTGTTATACAAGCTGTACACTCACTACTTTACATTGTAGCAAAGTGTAATTTCTTCAGCGTTGTCACATGAAAAGATATAGTAAAATATTTACAAAAAATGAGGAGGAGGATATAGTAAGGGAGGGTTATACCCCTGTCAATTCTCTCCCACCCCCATATCTATATGCCATAGAGGAGATTTCCCTTGACTTCCTGTTCCATAGCCAAAACTGGAAGAGGAAATCCATCCAAAAGTAAGGGAATCCTGGGCTGTCACCAGGGCCTCCAGAACTAGGTGTTTCCTTCAGAAGATTTTCCCTCTACTACTGTTCTGGTGTCAACCCAAAATGTGAGGTTTTCTTTTACTTTAAAAAATAATGGTATACAGGTTAAAAAATAAAAAAGGAAGAAGAAGAGGAGGGTGAATCTCCCCAATGGGGGCACAGACAGCAATACAAGCTGACAGGTGTTCTAATCCCTCATTACTGTTTTCAAAAACTTGCCTTTATTTACACTTTAACCACTTCAATACCAGGCTTTTAGGCTGCATTCACACCTGAACGCGGCGTATTTTACCGCGATTTGCCGCGACAAATAGCGGCGTTTTGTCCCGCGGTAAAATACGCAGCGGTACATACACAGGAGGGGTGATCAACATTGTCGACTATGGCCGAACGCCGAAAGCCGCCTGAAAAAAAGGTCCGGGACTTGTTTTGAGCTTCAGGCGTTTCGGCGTTCGGCGTGGAGATGTGAACGATCTCCATAGCCGACAATGTAAAATCACCCCTCCAGCGTATTGCAGGCTGCAATAGCGGCGGTCGTCTGGCGTGAAAACGCCTAGGTGTGAATGCAGCCTTATACCCACCTCCATACCGGGCCTATTCTGGCACATCTCTCCTACATGTACAAATCATCATTCTTTTGCTAGAAAATTACGCAGAACTCCCAAACATTATATATGTTTTTTTAGAAGACACCCTAGGGAATAAAACGATGGTCATTGCAGTGTTTTATCTTGCGCGGTATTTGCGCAATAATTTTTAAAACGCCTTTTTTTTTTTTTTTAAGAAAAAAATTGTTTCATGAATTAAAAAAGAAAAAAAACAGTAAAGTTAGCCCAATTTTTTTATAAAATATGAAAGATGATGTTACACCGAGTAAATAGATATCTAATATGTCGCGCTTTAAAATTGCGCACACTCATGGAATGGCGCCAAACTTCGGTACTTAAAAATCTCCATAGGCAACGCTTTGAATTTTTTTACAGGTTACCAGTTTAGATTTACAGAGAAGAACTAGTGCTAGAATTGTTGCTGGCACTCTAACGCACGCAGCGATACCTCACATATGTGGTTAAAACTGCGTTTACATATGTCGGCGGGACTTACATGTGCGTTCGCTTCTGCGCGCGAACTACTGGGGACAGGGGCGTTTGATTTTTATTTATTTTTTTCATTTTTTTTTACACTTTTTTTATCACTTTTATTCCTATTACAAGGAATGTAAACATCCCTTGTAATAGGAAATGTGTGCGACAGGTCCTCTTTATGGAGAGATGCGGGGTCAATAAGACCCCACATCTCTCCTCCAGGCTGGAAAGCATGAGATCGGTGAAAAAAAATTTCACCAATCTCATGATTAGTGTTGCGTACTAGCCGCAATCGCGGCTTTGTTTACTTACGGGTACCCGGGTGTGACGTCATCACATCGCGCCTGGGCCTCCGACGATCATAGAGATGACTATCTGGTCAGCAGTCATCTCTATGCTTACTTGCCTGCGCCGGACGATTCTTTCTCCGGGCCCCCAATGGCACGGGAGAGCACGGATGGTGGCGGGAGGGGGGGGGGGGGGTCCACTCCCGCCGCCTATAAGAACGATCAAGCAGCGGAACAGCCGCTATGATCGTTCTTATGGCGCACAGAATCGCCGGCACTAACGAATGATATCTGAATGATGCCTCTAGCTGCAAGCATCATTCAGATATCCCCCCACAAAGTCCAGGATGTCATATGATGTCCACACAGGATGGGAAATCCCATCTGTGGACGTCAAATGACTATGGGCGGGTATTGAAGTGGTTAATGAACACAGAAAAAAGATTTTCCAGCAAGTACAAAATAAAAAAAAATAAAAAAAATCCTATTTTATGTGCTGTATTAACCACTTCAATACCAGGCACTTTCGCCCCTTCCTGCCCAGGACAGTTTTGAGCTTTCACCGCTGCCACACTTTCAATGACAATTGCGCGGTCATGCAATGCTGTACCCAAACTAAATGTCTATCATTTTCTTCCCACAAATAAAGCTTTCTTTTGGAGGCATTTGATTACCTTAATTTTTTTTGCCAAACTAAAAAAGACCGCCATTTTTGAAAAAATAAAAGTTTTTCTTTGTTTCTGTTATAAAATTTTGCTTTCTCCTTCACCGACGGGCACTGATGAGGAGGCACCGATATGTAGAATTGATGGGCTCTGTCAGAGGCTTCTTACCACAATTGGAGATGCAGTGTGTCAGACTGACATGCCGCGATCGCCACGCTGTGCACCATGTTATCCTGCTGCACCTTATATGACGCCCAGTCAGGATTACAGCCATCATTCTACATATGGCGGGCAGGAAGTTGTTAAAGACATCCCAGACAAAAGATATTAAAACTTCTGGTGCTCATTAAAGGGCAGACTGATTACTTTTTTTGTACTCACTATAAAGTCCTTTTCTCTGCTCAGTGTCTCTCTCTGATCAGTCAAGTAGCTATCCAACTAAAGCATCATGAAAACACAGCAAAATCCCCTCAGGTTATTAACCCAAAGGCCCAAATTTTGCACAATTCCCCTCTAGGACATCAGGATAATGTTCAAGCCCCATTTTGTTTTTAATAAGAGTATATTCTCTTGACACCACACCTGGGAGTACCAAAAGGGGGGGGGCGGGGCATTCTAGTACTACCTACCTCTTCTGTAGGCAGGGACAGTCTACCAAGGTGGTGCGGTTATGGAAGATGAACAAAGAATAAGGATTCTCTGTAGGAGCACAGCATTAATGATTTTACCTTATTCATAGCAGAGATAGGCAACCATCCATTTTGTCGTTGTGCCAAATCCAGCACTGGAATTACAGCTGCAGCTTTGTGACCTTCTGGGTAGTTGCCAACTATAGCGTCTATTCTCTTTTGAAAGAAAAAAAAAAAGAAAAAAAAGTCTGTTAAAAAACATAAATCTCATCAGTATAATACATGCTTGCAATGAAAAGCAAAGCAATTTAGATGCAGGCTTTGCAGCCACTAATGGTGTTATATAAAAGGCAGAGCCTGTTCTGTTATATAACAGAAATGTCTCCTGTTAGCAAACACAATGTACCTTGTAATTTTCTGGAGTGAAGTCAAAGGGTGTATCTGCGTTGTTCTCAGGGGTATCTCTGTGCTGCAGAAAACACAAATGAAAACATCAGAAGCCTGATACAGAATTACATATTCATTTATCCACATCTGAAGCAACTTGCATGCTTTCCTTTTTGTATAGAAAGGTTTTATTTTTCTCAGTAATTAAAAAGAAAATGCTAAAATGTATATTAAGATGATTGTTAATCTAGCACAGGGACATCACAGATACCACAAAGTTAAGAAGAAAATGGAATGCTTTGCACATGTAAACACTGTTTTTTATAGTTACCACTAGCTGTCCGCCGCATAACAGTTTTACTGCTACAGGGCAGCAGCTATGCGCCAGAATAATTCAAATTGAGATAGATAGAAAGATCTCTCTCTCACACACACACACACACACACGCACACGCACGCACGCACGCACGATCTGGCTATTCCGGATAGGAGTGCACATGCATGCTGTTGGTGCCTCTCTCCCGCTGCGATTATACACAGTCGGAGCCAATCAGTGGGTACCGCGGACTCAGTGTCCATCGGCACCCGCCGATCATTTGTTACACAGTTAGAACGGCAGCCTGCCTATGTAAACAAGGAAGATTGCTGTTCCATCAGCAGGGGACATGGATCCATGACTTCCCCTAGTGAAAGCACCTCCTATATTACACGAACACTAGCTAGGCACACATTTAATCCTTTGATCGCCCCTGATGTTAGTCCCCTTCCCTGCCAGTGTCATTAGTACCACGATAGTGCATATCGTTTTAGCACTGGTCACTGTATTTGTGTTACTGGTCGCTAAAAAGTGTCAGTTAGTGTCAGAATGTCCTTCACAGTGTCGCAGTCCCGCTATAAGTCCCTGTTCACCACCATTACTAGTAAAAAAGGCGGGTGTGGGCTGCCTGGGAGCAGGGGGGGCGAGCACCGCTGGCAGCCTAGGTTTAATAGGAGTAATCTTAGGGGGAAGAGAGAGGAGGAGAGTCACCGCCGCTGTCGCCACCACCGCCTGGTTGTTCAGAGCGCGGGGAACATAACAGCTTTCATTTCAATAGCTGTGTTCCCCGCCGGGCGCAGTCATATACAGCCCCTGCCCTTGTCCGGGCACTTTGACAGACAGATCAACCATCACAGGATTGGATGGGTGATCTGTCTATTAAAGTTTCCCAGGCATTTCCTCATCCCTTGAGGCACTTGGAAGGGTTCTAACCTTACTCCATGTAACATTTATGCCCCCAATGTCAATCAAAACTCTTTTCTGTCCAGGGTCTATAAACGTGTGTTTGCAGCTCCTCACCAATATCTGGTCATAGGAGGGGACTTTAACTTGACCTATTCCCCTGGCCTGGATAGGCTTTCCGCAGGAAGTGGACAGTCCCCCCCAGCCGCTGACAGGAAATCTACACTCTTCCGCCAGCTGACCAGAAAGCATGCCTTGTTTGACCCCTGGCGCACCACATACCCATCCGCTAAACAATTCACCTTTTACTCCCATCCTCACAAGTCCCATTCCTATCTAGATTATTTTTTTGTTAATGCCCCAACCCTGAGAGCTTGTATTGACTTTCCCCGGGATCCTTTAGAGCATGTCATTGGCGCCTAAACAAATTTTTGCTTAAACATCAACCCTCCAAAAACGGAGCTGGAGCAAATCCTGAAAAATTACTTTGCTGAAAACAATTCTGAAGTCTCTCTCGCCTCCCTCTGGGAAGGCCATAAAGTGGTCTTCCGGGGTCAGTGCATATCACTCTCCACTGCCTTGAACCATAATGCTAATAATGCTCGCCAACTCTTGCTAGATAAGCTCCGGCAATTGGAGTCCCCGTTTATTACCCTCCCCAGCCACTCTCAGGGCATTGGTAAGCACTAGGGCTGGGCTGCGGGACATTGACTTAGGGAAGACTGAGAAAGCTCTCCTTCGACTCCGACAAACGAATTACGACAAAGCCAACAAACCGCATACCCTCCTGGCTAGGCAACTCCAAGACCGAGCGGCTGCTGCTTCACCGGCTGCTCTCAAGGACACGACTGGCACCCTACAATCCCATCCTTCTAAATTTGCACAGTTATTTCACGACTATTATTCGGCTCTTTATAATGATCCGAGTGTACCGCATAATCCCACGTCTCCCGATCTGTTGCAGGCCATTCACTCTTATTTAGCGGACTGTGATCTCGCTGCTCTCGCCCCTTCCGCCCTAGCCAGCCTTAATTCCTCTATCACCGAGGAGGAAGTAACTGATACGATTAAGGCCCTCCCGAATAACAAAGCCCCTGGACCTGACGGTCTATCGTACCATTACTACAAGACTTTTCTGCCACTTCTTCTCCCCCACATCATAGTTACTTACATCACCCACTAGGAGAGTGCTTTTTTGTTTTGTTTTTTTCTCGCCATTTTTGGCACATGTATTGTTTGGGTGGTATTGTCTTTGTATTTTGTACATTTGTTGATTTTATATGCACCTAGGTGCGCATAGTGTGCTTTTATCAAGTGCCAATTTGTGTACGTTTTGTCCCATTAAAGATCATGTTTTATTTCAACACTTTGTTTGGCCTGTAAAGTCCCACCCAGGGGGGAGTGTTTTTTTTTGTTACTTTTGATTTACCCAGACAGGCTTTTTTTAGTTACTTACAAATTCGTCATTTTGCTCAATCCCTAGTAACGAACCTCCAATTCTCCCCTCTAACCGAGTTTGAGAAAATCTGTTTAGAAGGTTCATCCCCTAAAAGGTATGATCTCGCACACCTACCAGCTCCCGATTATGGACATGTCGCTTACTAACCCCCGGCATGTCTACATGCGCAAGTGGGAGCAGGCCTTGGGTGAGGATATACCTCTGCAGGCATGGAAGCTTATATGGTCGCAGGCCTCTAAGAGCCCCACCTGTACGCTCTATAAAGAGAATCAATACAAAATGTTGTTTCATTGGTACCAAACTCCAGACCTGCTCCAGTCCATTTATCCTTCAGCTGATCGCCGCTGCTCTGACGGGTGGGAACCCTATATCATACTTATTGGACCTGCTCTTTGACTGCTCCCTATTGGCGGACAGTGCACTCCCTACTCCACTCCATCTTTGGTTCATCTGTGCCATTTTGCCCTAACCTTTACCTCCTGGGCCTCCCACCTCCCTCTTTTTCTACATTTTCTTAAAAAATCTTGGCACAGGTCCTTACGGCCACACAGTGTTTGGTAGCCTTGAAATGGAAAAAGAAGGAACCTCCCTCCCTGTTTGAACTACACTCTAGAATCAGGGACATCAAGAGGATGGAGTATATGACAGCTTTCCTGAATAACACTCTCAATACTCACAACCGGGGATGGGAACTATGGAATGCGCTGGAGGCCCCGATCGCATGAATAACCCCCGTTTGGGGGGAGCACAGCATGGTTGGGAACCCCGGGCTGCGGGGGGGGGGGGGGGGGGGGGGGTTCAAGGCAGATGGTAGTCCTATCTTTTCTCTCTCTACTCTTCACCTCTCTTTCCTCTCCCTCACTTTCACTGACCGCCTCTTACTTCTACACTATACCCCATTCTTCTTTGTTCGCTAAGGCACACTCTGGCAGGCTGGACTCTGTGATGTTATGGATACTTGGCCCTATGTTCACCAGATTGGATCTTGCTTTGAACTGTCTTTAGTGGTTTGTCCTGCATAATTTGCTTCAGTTGTATAGCCGGCAATACTGCTTGTCCTACCAAGTGCTGCCTCTCTACGACCTTTTTTGTTCTTTTGTCCCTTTTCTTTGTTTTGTTTTTTTTTGCCTGGAAAATGTTGAAAATCAATAAAATTGAAGTTTTCAAAAAAAAAAAAGTTTCCCGGACAGGGGGGAGGGGCTGTATATGACGGCTTGCGGCGGGGAACACAGATATTGAAATGAAAGCTGTTATGTTCCCCGTGCTTTGAACAACCAGGTGGCGCTGGCGGCTCTCCTCTCTCTTACCCAGCACAGATAGGCTGCACTGGGTGCACGTGGCTGCATTGGTAGACACAGGAAGGCTGCATTTTTGGGCACGGAGAAAGTTGTTGTTAATATTTTTATAACTTAATTCTGCATAAAAAAAATGTAAGTGCCATTTCATGAGATAATTTAAGAGGGCGTGTCTAGGGGTGGGACATGGTAGAGGTTGGGCGGGGCAGCTGGTGGCGAGTAACCCTTGATGCCTGGCTAGTGGCTCAAGATTTGAAATTTTGAGCCCTGTGTGTGTGTATATATATTGGTGCTATTTGATCACCTCTGCGGTTTTTATATAAATGCTTCATAAACACGAAAATGCATAATAAATTCTATAGGAGCAATAAAGAGGAAGTAAACCCTGATGGGTTTTACTTCCTCTTTGTTCCCCTTTATGAGGGCGTGTTTACGGGTGCAATTAGGCGCAGGGCAGTGTATGAATTAGGTGGGGCAACTGGTGGCGAGTAACTCTTGAGGACTGGCTAGTAGCTCAGGACTTGAAATTTTGAGCCCTGTATGTATATATATTGTTTTAATCACTTAACCTCTGGAAGATTTTTTAACAGAAAAGAACCTCTGGAAGATTTACCCCCCTTCCTGACAGGCCATTTTTTGCGATACGGCCCTGCATTACTTTAACTGACTATTGTGTGGTCGTGCGATGCTGTACCCAAACAATTTTTTTTTTTTTCACAAATATAGCTTTCTATTGGTGGTATTTGATCATCTGTGTGTGTGTGGTGTGTTGTTTTTTTTTGTTTTTTGTGCCTCTTAAACATAAAAAAAACCTGAATAATTTGAAAAATAATATATCTAATAAAATTGAAAAAAAATACTTTTTTTTCCCATCAATTTAGGCCAATCTATATTCTGCTACATATTTTTGGTAAAAAAAAAAATCCCAATAAACGAATATTTCTTGGTTTGCGCAAAAGTTTTTTATAGCGTCGACAAACTATGGGAATTATTATTATTATTAATAAAATGATATTATAATGTGTATATGTGTGTGTGTGTATATATGTGCGTGTGTGTAAAATATATATATATATATATATATATATATATATATATATATCACCAAAAGAAAGCTCTATTTGTGGGGGGAAAAAATGAATTTTGTTTGGGTACAGAATTGCATGACTACGCAATTGTCAGTTAAAGCGATGCAGTGCCGTATCGCAAAAAGTGCTCTGGTCAGGAAGGGGGTAAATTCTTCCGGGGGTAAATTCTTCCGGGGCTAAACATGTCTGCATTTGCTCCTCTCCATTACTTGGAGTAAAGTTCCTGTTTAATTATGCATTTCTTTAGAGTGAAGATTGGCTTCATCTTCAGTAATAAATCTGTGTCAGCAAATCTGTTGCACTTAACTGCCCAGGAATACAAACGCCCAGATCTGTAAACCTTTCTCAGGAGAATATTTTTGCACAGGAGGCAGCCTGATTTGCAACAGTGTCTCTAATTTTTTTGATAATCATCCCTCACTATATATTTTGCCTTTAACCACTTAAGGACCGCCTCCTGCAGATATACGTCGGCAGAATGGCACGGCTGGGCACAAGCACGTACCTGTACGTCCTCTTTAAGTGCCCAGCCGTGGGTCGCGGGCACGCGCCCCGGTCCGAAGCTCCGTAACCGCGGGACCCGATCGCCGCTGGAGTCCCGCGAGCGGCCACCGGTGCTGAAGAATGGGTGTGTAAACACAGCTTCCCCGTTCTTCACTGTGGTGCTGTCATTGATCGTGTGTTCCCTGATATAGGGAAACACAATCAATGACATCACACGTCCAGCCCCACCCCCTACAGTTAGAAACACAGATGAGGTCACACTTAACCCCTTCAGCGCCCCCTAGTGGTAAACTCCCAAACTGCAATTGTCATTTTCACAGTAAACAATGCATTTTTAATGGTCCCAAAAATGTGTCAAAATTGTCCGATGTGTCCGCCATAATGTCGCAGTCACGGAAAAAAAAAAAAAAACGCTGATCGCCGCCATTAGTAGTAAAAAAAAAAAAATTGTAAAAATGCAATAAAACTATCCCCTATTTTGTAAACGCTATAAATTTGGCGCAAACCAATCGATAAAACGCTTATTGCGATTTTTTTTTACCAAAAATAGGTAGAAAAATACGTATCGGCCTAAACTGAGCTCAAGCTCTATTTGTGGGGAAAAAAAGGACGGCAATTTTGTTTGGGAGCCACTTCGCACGACCGCGCAATTGTCAGTTAAAGCGGCGCAGTGCCGAATCGCAAAAACTGGCCAGGTCCTTTACCTGCCTAAAGGTCCGGGTCTTAAGTGGTTAAATTGCGTAAAAGATAAGTCCACCTTTTAACAAAGTAAGATAAAAAATATACGCATTTACTATTTTTTATTTTGGGAGCCTGTACAGCATTGCAACCAGTGATCAGCAGATTTCTGGTACCATGCACTACCACAGGGATCAACTTGTAGTTTCCCATCCACAGAGGACTGTGAATGAATGATGTGGCCGGGAAGATGGAGCTCAGCATGGCCACATTCGTTTAAAAAACGTGACAGTGGGCACCAGGAGAGGATGCTTGCCCACTGTCACTGGGGAGAGGCTGCAGTTGCTGGAAAATGTTACATGTTGAATAAGACAAGACTTCTCTGCACCTCCCATACCAGTCTTTTCTCCATCTCATGGTTTCCAACTGTGTTATGGATCTTGAATTTAACTGGACTGAATTTGGCTTTTAAAGCGGGGGTTCACCCTATTAATAAAAAAAAAAATGTTTTTCCTCTAGCATAAAATGAGGCATAGTAGCGCGAGCTACAGTATGCCTGTCTTTATTTTTTTAGCCCCGTACTCACTGTGCACTCGTAGAGACAAGATTCCGACTCCCGCGGGGAATGGGCGTTCCTATGGAGAGGGAAGGTGATTGATGGCCGGCTCTGGCACGTCACGCTTCTCCGGAAATAGCCGAAATAGGACTTGGCGCTTCACGGCGCCTGCGCATAGTCTGTGCGCAGGCGCCGTATAGCGCCGTGAAGAGCCGAGACCTGTTCCGGCTGTCTTCGGGGAGCGTGACGTGCCAGAGCCGGCCGTCAATCACCTTCCCTCTCCATAGGAACGCCCATTCCCCGCGGGGAGTCGGAATCTTGTCTCTACGATTGCACAGTGAGTACGGGGCTAAAAAAATAAAGACAGGCATACTGTAGCTCGCGCTACTATGCCTCATTTTATGCTCAAATGTTGTTATGGAGGGTGAACCACCGCTTTAAGAAGTTAATAAAAGTATGTTTGTTTTTGTTTTTTTAAATGTACAAGTGTCTCAATTATATCCCTATTTTGGAAATATTGAAAGTAACTAAAACAAAAGAGCTAGGTAGGTGGGCAGTACAAAGGCAGCATGCCTGCTTGCCATGGTGACAAGCCTCTTGACTTGAATGAGTGTTTATTTCAATGAATTATCATTGGATTAGAAGGTCTGGCAGAAGACAGTCAACGAGCCACAGGATTTGAAGACTATTTGAGACAGACATCTGGTTAAAAGGAAAACAAACTCACCACAAAAGAAGCTCCTCCTGCTCCAGTGCATCTTGCTGTATTGTGCAAATATCGTCTGACCTTAAAAAAAAAAAAAAAAATCTTGCTAAATTTTTTTCATCTTCAAACTTTGCAATTACAAATCAGCATTACATGTTTACACATTGATTGTTTACTTTAACTGTGAATAATTCATGACATGTTGGTTGATATAAAGATAAGCAGTAAAATGCAGAGATGACGGTTTTATGTTCTTGTAATGTTATCTACGCCAACTGCTTTTTATGCAAAATAGCTTATATCAACCATCAGTCTAACGACCCGTGCACACGATCCGAAAATCGGATGAAAAATACAGCTTTCCACGCAATCGGATCGTTAGTACAGAGCTTTTGAGAGTCGGTCACGACAATTCATTCGATATTATTCGGTCGGACAAGCACAAAAATTTTCCTCGTACAATACCAGACCGTACGATTTTCATTTAGTCAGTACAGTTGTTGTCCGAAAATACAATTCAAATACATTACACCACCATTTTTTTTTTTTTTTAGTAACCTATTTAATATCTACTTGCAACAATAAAAGCGAAAAAAGTTGATCTGTCGTCCGATTTTTGGTTCGTGTGTACGAGTCATAAGACCCCTTCCACACTTTGGCGGTTTTCAGGCACTTTAGCGCTAATAGCCTCTGCAAAGTGTCCGAAATCCACCTCCCATTCATTCCAGTGTGACTTTTCAAACTCGGGCGGTGCACTTGCAGAATGTATTTAGCGCTCCCAAAACGCCATGCCCGTTGGAATGAATGGGCAGCGCTTTGAAAGCACAGCAAAACTTTGAGGGTAAAAAAGAACCCCCGCTAGCAGCTGAAAAACGGCACAAAAGTGCTGCTTAAGCAGCATCGCTAAAACGAGCGGCGCTTTAGCGTGAATGGACGTGCGGCTCAGTGTAAAAGTAGCCTTATGGAATAGTGTATATTTAAGAACACCAGAATTCTGGGAGACATCTGCCTACCTATGACCAACTACAGTCTGGTGACTCCTTTAGTCTCATAAGAACCACTTGAAGGGGTGGATAGATCCCCAGAAACCTAAAATGTACATGCCAACTAAAAATTCCTTCTGCTTGGTATCTGTCTTTGTAGATATGTAGACATCCTCCCACTCCTAAAGGTCCAAGGAACACCTGAAGTCTAGGGATTTAACCCTTTTACTGCTGGGTCCATACAGGCCTGCACCACCACTTCCAGCTGGCCAGGTCCGTACAGCGTACTGCAGTGATCAGTGGCTTGCAGCAAGACTGTTCAGTGGACCCTGCTGACCAAACCAATAGCTCAGATTAGCGACTATCAAGGCACTGATCAGAGGTATCCACCCAAAATGTGAACCCCCCCCCCCCCCCCCCACCTGCTGTGGCTTCTCTGCTGTCTTTTCCCCTGATTTCTGCTGCCTTCCACATCCCTGCTGCACTGGCTGCTGAAATGCCCCCCCTCCCCCTTACTGTCCCCTTCCTCTGCTTCACTTATCCCATGTAGAACAGATTCTCCCCCCTCCAGCATCACAACCCTTCCCCTGCGGCTCCCATGCCATTGCCAGTTACTCTGACCCTCCCCTTTGGCCGGCTTCGGGTGTCTTCAGTCCCTTTCGCGGTCCAAAAAAAAAAAAAAAACACGACATTGTGGGTCGGTTTAGACCCCCGATATAACAAAACCAAACACATATTAAAGGGAAGTTCCAGACTTTTTTTTTATGTTTATTAAAAGTCAGCAGCTCCAAAAAGTGTAGCTGCTGGCTTTTAATAAACATACACTTACCTGTTCCACGGTCCAGCGACGTGCCGCCGGGAGTTTCGTTCCGGTCCCCCCTTCACCGCCGGCGCCTCCATCGCAACTATGTGCACCCGGCCGTGAGAGCTTTTGGCTTCACAGCCGGGCACTCACTGCGCATGTGCGAACGGCGCAGCGCTCCCTAAGTGGACAGGCGATCGCCTACAGGGAGGGGCCGCTAAAAGGCAATATGACGTATCGCCTTAGTGGTCCCTGGGCGGAAGGAGAAAGTGGGACAGAAAGTCCCACTCCTCCTGAAGCCCCCACTTCTCCTACCCCCGCCCCCCCCCCCTCCAAGAAAATTCATCCAAAATGTAGCATGTAAGGGGCCGAGGAGTGGATTAAGCGGAAGTTCCACTTTTGGGTGGAACTCCGCTTTAAGGGTAGATGCATCTAAATCTTCCTGGTCTCCGAAGCCTAATCTGCATTCAGATCAAACTCCAGAGGCTACTGACCGTTTTACCTCAATTTCTGCAGACAAACTTGCCAAAACCACTCTCATTGCATACGGTTGTGGGGCTTTGCAGCGATTCACCATTGACTTAAATGTGTAACATTTAGCAGGCTTCCAACCCATCAAGCGTTATGTTGGGTCAACTTTGCTGCGGGCGTGAACCATCGTGGCTACAGCATGTACACAACCCCATCTGCTACCTATTGCAGCCCAAGGTCTAAAGGCCTCATTCACACAGGGCATACAACAGCGAGGCCGTGTTTAGCTGCACAGGTGCATCCCTCATGTCAATTGCATCATTTCATTTACAGAACATGCCCACAACTTTGATTTTTTTTTTCTTTATTGTGAAGAAAACAAATAGGAAAAAATAACAAAAAGTCAATGTGTAGAATTCACCCCCCATGAAGTCAATACTTTGTAGAGCCACCTTTTGCAGCCATCACAGCTTCAAGTCGCTTTGGATAAGTCTCTATGAGCTTGCCACATCTTATCACTGGGACTTTTGCTCATTCTTCCTTGCAAAACTGCTCTAGCTCCTTCAAGTTGGATGGTTTGCACTTGTAAACAGCAATCTTTAAGTCTGACCACAGATTTTCTATTGGATTGAGGTCTGGGCTTTGACTCTGCCATTCCAACATATTTACATGTTTCCTCTTAAACCACTCAAGTGTTGCTTTGGCAGTGTGTTTGGAGTCATTGTCCTGCTGAACCTCCGTCCTAGCCTCAAATCACACACAGAGTGGTACAGGTTTTGTTTAAGAATATCCCTGTATTTAGCACAATCCATCTTTCCCTCAACCCTGACCATTTTCCCAGTCCCGAATGATGAAAAACATCCCCACGGCATGATGCTGCCACCACCATGTTTCACTGTGGGATGGTGTTCTTTGGGTGATGTGATGGGTTTGCGCCAGACATAGCGTTTTCTTTGATGGCCAAAAGGATACATTTTAGTCTCATCAGACCAGGGCACCTTCCTCTATACATTGTGGGAGTCTCCCACATGCTTTTCGCAAACTCAAAACGTGCCATTTTGTTTTTTGCTGAAAGGCTTTCTTCTGGTGACTCTGCCATAAAGCCCAACTCTATGGAGCGTATAGCTTATTGTCGTCCTATGTGCAGATACTCCAGTCTCTGCTGTGGAACTCTACAGCTCCTCCAGGGTTACCTTAGGTCTCTGTGCTGCCTCTCTGATTAATGCCCTCCTTGCCTGGTCTGTGAGTTTTGGTGTGCGGCCGTCTCTTGGCAGGTTTGCTGTTGTGCCATGTTCTTTCCATTTTGTTAAGATTGATGATCCCAAGGAGCACCATCAAATCTAAGATTTGGATTTTTTTTTTTTTAATAACCTAACCCTGACTTGTACATCTCAACAACATTGTCCCTTACTTGCTTGGAGAGTTCCTTGGTCTTCATGGCAGTGTTTGGTTAGTGGTGCCTCTTGCTTAGGTGTTGCAGCCTCTGGGGCCTACAAAAAGGTGTGTATATGTAATGACAGCCCATGTGACACTTGGATTGCACACAGGTGGACATCATTTCACCAATTATGTGACTTATGAAGGCAATTGGTTGCACCAGAGCTTTTTATGGGCTTCATAACAAAGGGGGTGAATACATATGCAAATGCCAAGTATCAGTTTTTTTATTTCTGAAAAAGAGTTTTATGTATATATTTTGCCAATTTTACTTCACCAACTTAGACTATTGTGTTCTGATCCATCACATATAATTCAGATTAAAAAAAAACATTGAACTAAAGGCTGTAATGTAACAAATTAGGTAAAAATCCAAAGGGGGGTTGAATACTTTTGCAAGGCACTGTAAACTGTCTTTGAACGTGGCATGGTTGTTGGTGCCAGACGGGTTGGTCCGAGTATTTCAAAGACTGCTGATTTACTGGGATTTTCATGCACAACCATCTCTAGGGTTTATAGAGAATAACCTGAAAAGGAGAAGCTATCCAGCGAGGCAGTTGTGTGGAGGAAAATGCCTTGCTCATGTCAGAGGAGAATGGGCAGACTGGTTCAAGGTGACAGAAAGGCAACAGTAACTCAAATACCCACTCTTTACAACCAAGATATGCAGAATACCATCTCCGAACGCACAACACGGCGAACCTTGAAGAAGATGGGCTACAGCAGCAAAAGACCACACTGGGTGCCACTCCTGTCAGCTAACAGGAAACAGAGGTTACAATTCGCACAGGCTCACCAATATCGGAAAAACATTGCCCAGTCTAATGAGTCTCGATTTCAGTTGCAATATTCAGATAGTAGGGTCAGAATTTGTGGTAAACTGCATGGATCCATCCTGCCTTGTATCAGGCTGGGTTCACGCTATTGAGAGTTGGATGCGGTTTCCCTGCACCCGAGTCGCAAAAGCAGGAGATTTTGACCGGCTGGTTGACAAGTCTCCGCTGTGGCTCCAGTGCGAATTTGCATTACATTACACAAAA
This sequence comes from Rana temporaria, assembly GCF_905171775.1. NCBI lineage: Eukaryota > Metazoa > Chordata > Amphibia > Anura > Ranidae > Rana > Rana temporaria. The sequence goes on from NC_053493.1 coordinate 291,123,216, forward strand.
AATGTGGGCTGAAATGGTGAATGGGGACGCACCGTACTCCTGCTGGGAGCCGCATGCGAAGATAGTGTTAACCCAGCCTCAACGGTTCAGGCTGGAGGGGGTGTAATGATGTGGAGGATATTTTCTTGGCACACTTTACTCCCCTTAATACTAATTGAACATTATTTAAATGCCACGACCCACCTGAGTATTGTTGCTGACCATGTCCAAACCTTTATGACTACAGTGTACCCATCTTCTGATGGCTCCTTCCATGCAGGATAATGCACCATGTCACAAAGCCCAAATCATCTCACCACTGGTTTCTTGAACATGACAATAAGATCTCTTTCACATTGAGGCGGGGTGACAGTATAGCCGCGCTATTTGTAGCGCCGCTAAACCGTCGTATTTACCGCGATATTCAGGTGCTAGCGGTGAGGTTTTAACCCCCGCTAGCGGCCGAAAAAGGGTTAATACCGCCCGCATTACGGGCGGTATTACCGCAGTTTCCCATTGATTTCAATGGGAATGCGCGGTATAGGAGCGGTGAACACACTGCTCCTATACCGCAGTAAAGATGCGGCTAGCAGGACTTTTGGAGCGCTCCTGCTAGCGCACCGCTTCAGTGTGAAAGCCTTCGGGCTTTCACATTGAACACTACAGGGCATGATTTTTCATGTGGTATAGCAGCGCTATTTTTAGCGCTGTACCGCATGAAAAACGCCTTAATGTGAAAGGGGCCTAAGTTCACTGTTTTCCAATGGCTTCCACAGTCACCAGATCTCAATCCAATAGAGCACCTTTGGGATGTGGTGCTGGAAAGGGATGTTCCACATCCCAAAGGCGCTCTATTGGATTGAGATCTGGTGACTGTGGGGGCCATTGGAGTACAGTGACCTCATCATGGATGTGCAGCCGACAAATCTGCAGCAAGTGAGTGATGCCATCATGTCAATATGGACCAAAATCTCAGAGGAATGTTTCTAACAATTTGTTGACTCTATGCCAGGGATATGCAATTTGCAGACCTCCAGCTGTTGCAAAACTACAAGTCCCATCATGCCTCTGGCTCTAGGTGTTATGCTTGAGGCTGTCAGTCTTGCTATGCCTCATGGGACTTGTAGTTCTGCAACAGCTGGAGGTCTGCTAATTGCATATCCTTGCTCTATGCCATAAAGAATCAGGGCAGTTCTGAAGGCAAAAGGGGGTCCAGCCCAGTACTAGCAAGTAATGATGAGCTCCGGCGTGTTCGCACACTCCACATGCAGAGCCCGCCAGGAAGTCGGCACTGCGCTAATCACAGGCAGGGAGACATTGTCGTGATGCTCGGCTGCAGAGATCGGAAATGTCTCCCTGCCCGTGATTAGCGCGGTGCCGACTTCCTGGCGGGCTCTGCACGTGGAGTGTGCGAACACACCGGAGCTCATCCATACTAGCAAGGTGCTCTTGCAGGGCGGGGAATGTCTCACTGCTTTTGATTGGTGGTGCGCAGTGACAGCTTCCTGGCGGGCTCTGCACGTGGACTGTGCGAACACGCAGAAGCTCATCCTTACTAGCAAGGTGCTCTTGCAGGGCGGGGAATGTCTCACTGCTTTTGATTGGTGGTGCGCAGTGACAGCTTCCTGGCGGGATAGCTCAGGAGGGTTGGGACTAGGATCAGGACACACCTGTAAATAATTATGATCGATGTGTATTTGTGCTGAGCCTGTGCTCATCTATACAAATCAATTTGTCTCAGGGGAGAGGGTGTGAATGAGCCCCAGGAGAAGGTGCAGCCAGACTTTACCTGAACACAAGAGCTGACACTCATCTCTACACAAAACACACTGGTTGCTATAGGCAACACACACCCCTCTGCTCCAGCAGCGTGCACACAGTGATTGGCGGAGAGCAGTGCAGAGGGTGCACACAGGGGACAGACAGTATGACCCGATCGCTGAAGGTCGCACTGACAGCCGGTGTCCTTGTTGCGGTCATAGGGAGACCAGAAACCTTTACCGCTCACAAACACATCCCTCCTCCACCACTCACCGACTGCGTCACCCCGGCCCGAAGCCTCGCACACAGAAACATAGCTGCCCGGAAAATACAAGCCAACGGCCCCGGCCACCACTACAGATAGACAGGCAGGCAGCACTGCACGATCGCCGAACACACACTGCTCCACTCACAAGGACTCTAACCGGATATGCAAGTCTAGAGCATCCGAGCTTCGAGAAATCGATACGATCACATGACCCTCCTTAGCGGATGTTGTGTTTGTTGTGATTTGTAAGGGACGTCTATCATTGTTCTGTATGTGTTCAGATCACCAAATACTGATCTCTGTTCCTTCGCCTCATGTTGCTTTAAATACATAAGTGCAAACAATAAATCCTCGTGCAAAGTGAATACTGCTAAATGTTTTTGTCAATAAGAATAAATCTTTATGGATATGTATAAGCTTGCATAAATACATTCCCATCATGTCACACTATACAAGTAAAACTTTGGATTGCGAATTGCGAGCATAATTCGTTCCGGAAACATGCTTGTAATCCAAAGTACTTTTATATCAAATTGAATTTCCCCATAAGAAATAATGAAAACTCAGATGATTCGCTCCACAACCATTTATTCAGAAGTCCTTCAGTTTATAGTCCATAAAAAAAGATTATAGCAATGTGACCAGGTTGTGCAACCATAAAATGTCCATCCACAAGGGGATTTTAGATGCAAGAACCAGCAGGAGCTACAGAGTATAAAAGAGAAGAGAGGCGTCTCTAAGGCCCCTTTCACACTGAGGAGTATTTCAGGCGTTTTAACGCTAAAAATAGGGCATAAATAACACCTGAAATACTCCTGCCCCAGCAGTCTCAATGCTTTCACACTGAGGCGATGCGCGGGCGGGAGAAAAAAAAATCTCCTGCAAGCAGCATCTTTGGAGCAGTGAGAGGAGTGGTGTGTATACCGCTCCTTCCCATTGAAAACAATGGGACACCGCTGTAATACCGCCGGCAATGCACCTCTGCAGAGTCGCATTGCCGGCAGTATTATCCCTTTTTCAGCCGCTAGTGGGGGTTAATACCGCACCAATAGCGGCTGAATACCGGCACTATACCGCCACTGCACATACTGCCCCAGTGTGAAAGGGGCCTAGTGTAGCAATATGGTTACATTTAATGAAGGTACAACATTTAGAAACTTACATGATTGATGATTAAAAAAGGCACATCTAAGTATGCAGGCCTTCTCTTTTATACTCAGTTGTGAAGTGACGCTACTTGTATGTCAAGACGTTGCTTGTATATCCAGTCAAAATCTATTTAAAAAATTGTTTGCTTGTCTTGCAAAACAGTCTCAAACCAAGTTACTCTCAATCCAAGGTTTTACTGTACTGCAAAGACTTTACTGGTATATTTAGTATACAATATACTGTTTTAGTTTTCAGAAAACCTCCATATTTAAAGTGGTAGTAAACCGCAAAAAAAAATAAAAAATCCCCCTGCAAGTGAAAGCATAATATGCAAGTGTGCTTTGCTGGCGGCTGCTGTCCCTGAGGGCAGATATGCAGGAATCAGGATACAAGGTATAGATCCCTGGAGAAATTGCATTGTATGTTTCTGAAAGAAGATCCTACCTATTGGCATTGTGGAGAGGATAGGGGAACATTCTTCCATATATTTTGGAGATTCTCCCAAATTCGTCCTTACTGGCTGCTGCTGGCTGTCCCCCAGGGTGGGTATAGCTGGCTGCTGCTGGCTGTCCCTCAGGGTGGGTATGGCTGGCGTCTGCTGGCTGTTCCCCAGGGTGGGTATCGCTAGTGGCTGTTCTCCCCCAGGGTGGGTATGACTGGCAGGCAGCTGCTGGCTGTCCCCAGGGTGGGTATGGCTGGCAGCTGCTGGATGTTCGGTATAGCTGGCTGCTGCTGGCTGACCCTCAGGGTGGGTATGACTGGCGGCTGCTGGCTGTCCCCCAGGGTGGGTATGACTAGTGGCTGTTCTCCCCCAGGGTGGGTATGACTGGCAGGCAGCTGCTGGCTGTCCCCTAGGGTGGGTATGTTTGGCAGCTGCTGGCTGTTCCCCAGGGTGGGTATCGCTAGTGGCTGCTGGCTGTCCCCCAGGGTGGGTATGGCTGCTTCTGCTGTCTCCTAGGGCAGGTATGGCTGGAGGCTTCTGGCTGTCCTCCAGGGTGGGCATAACTGGTGGCTGCTGTTGGTTGTCCCCAGGGCGGGAATAGCTGATGGTTGCTGCTCGCTGTCCCCAGGGCAGATATGGCTGCCGGTTGCTGTTGCCTGTCCCCAAGGGTGGGTATGGCTTGCAGCTGCTGGCTGACCCCCAGTAATTTGGGCTTGCCGACCCAACACCCCAGAGAAGGAGGTGGAAAGCCACATCAGAGGGCGGTTGGGCACCCCTGTTCTAGGGCATATGATACATGGATTACTCCCCTGGATTGCAGGAATCAGGATACAAGTTGTTGACTAGGCGGTATAGATCCCCTGGAGAACCTGCATTGTATGTTTCCGAATGCAGATTCTACCTGTTGGCGTTGCAGAGAGGATAGGGGAAAACTTTTCCATATATTTTGGAGATTTTGCGGAATTCGTCCTTACTGGATGCTGTTGGCTGTCCTCCAGAGTGGGTATGGCTGGCGGCTGTCCCCAAGGGTGTGTATGGTTGGTGGCTTCTGGCTTTCCCCAAGGGTGGGTATGGGTATGGCTAGCGGCTGTTGGCTGTCCTCCAGGGTGGGTAAGGCTAGCGGCTGCTGGCTGTCCCTCAGGGCAGGTATGGCTGGCGGCTGCTGCTGGCTGTCTCCCAGGGTGGGTATGGCTGGTGGCTGCTAGCTGTCCCCCAGCGATCTGGGCTTGCCGACTCGCCATCTCAGAGAAGGAGATGGCGGGCCACATCAAAGCGCAGTTGGGCACCCCTGTTCTAGGGCATATGCTACATTGATCGCACCCTGGGAATATTATATGCTTCCATATTTCGCAGCATGGGAAAAAGATTTGATACAATACAATATTATCTGATGAGCAAAGAGATTTTATGTTCAATTTCATACTGAAACCATCTATATTTTCCAGATTGCAGGGATCAGGATTGTTGACCAGGTGATATAGATCTACTCCACCCACCATATACTGTGTATACCACCAATCACATTGTTCCAAAGTCGCACCTTTAGGACATTTGGAAATTCGAGAGGGTGATGTTTTCTGATCAGTTTTACTGATTGCCATAGTTCCAGTTTGAGAAATGGGAACGTAAAACTGTCCCCCAATAGTTTCTGTTGTCTATATCAGGGTGTATCTATAAGAGAAAACACACTCCTACGCACAAGTGAGTTTAACCAGGTGGACTAGAGTGTGTAGTGGACAATGCCTCAGGCCTTGCTGCCATCAAGGATAGGGGTATCCTAGCATTCAGAATAAAAAAGAGAAAAAGAGGGCGCACCAACCTTGTGCATTATCCTTGGATATCATTTTTTATTGTAAAAGATAAGTAAAAACTACTCAATAACATATGGAGGAAACTTGCATTACAAATAACCTCCAGATGACAGCAATTGGTCTAACGACAACAGACTCCAGATGGTAACAGAGGAGATTTCGAGGGCCACTGCCGGCAAAGGATGCATAAAAACAAGATGGTTTACAACCCCTTTAAAGTGGTTGTAAACCCTCCAGTACAACTTCGGCTCTTTGTAATGTATATATCACAGGCAGCTGATCGCTGCCTGTGAAAGTTTAAAAGTTCACTCACTTTTTCAGTTGTCCTATAAATCGTCCAGGAATGTGGAGTGACGTCAGCCGCGCTTGCGCATTGGTTATGTTGTTTAACGGCACATAATGTGTGCCGTTTCTGTATCCTCTCATTATCTTCCGCTTACAGCGGCACAGAGGGAAGCCTTGCGATGCTCTGCCCCACTCCTTCCAGGGGAGCTAGAGGCTTGGTCTTCGACGCAAAATTTGGACAGGGAAAAAAAGTGAGGGCGGAAATGACGTCCACAAAAAAGTAGGAATGGCGCAGCCAATACCCGGAAGACAAGAAATACAAAAAAAGAAAAATTTGGTATTTACAAACCTTGTTTTTGGCCAATTTAAATGTGTCTGGCTTTGCAATAGTTTAAAGCATATATATATATATATATAGAAAAATTGTACCGGGTTTGCTTTCTCTTTAATGTATAAAAAACCTTGGACCACTTTAAGTAGCCCTTTTCTGCCACCTTGTGGTATTATTTTAGCACTACAAATCAAACCAAATGAAGCAGGTTGAGCAGTAACAATATTGGCCTTTATCACAACATAATGACCCATTATTTTACAGACATACATCCGTGTGAGATAGAGAAATCAGTATCAGGCGCACTGGCTCGATCGTAAAAGATAACTGTCATTAAATTTAAAGAGTAACCACAATTTCCATGAAGAAAATGTTGCAAACGGAAGTCATTATTTTTTTAACCTTCCAGTACTTGCCACTAGTGGTAGCAAAACAATAACCACAATAACTAATGCTGCACCACATAATTGCTATCACAGAAGTCTACTGAAGGTCCCCTAAAAGAGACCAGCACTGAGATAATATGGAAGCTTCCGTTACTCATCTTGCTGTCATGTTGATCTGATGGATTTAAAATTTCCAGGGCACTAACCTGTAACGAGGATCCAAATACAGAGTTCTGACTTTTGTGCTTGTTCTGGGTTAGTGACTTAAAGCAGAGTTCCACTCAAAATTGGACCTTCCGCTTATCCGTCTCCTCCCCCCTCCAGTGCCACATTTGGCACCTTTCAGGGGGGAAGGGGAAATGGGTACCTGTTTTTGACAGGTACCGTTCCCGACTTCTGGGAGAGGGGGTGGCGGCCCGGTCTTTCGGAAGTTCGAACCCCTCCTCCCTCCTTCACCGTCGGACCAATCCAAAAGAGCAGCACGCTTCATGCATGCGCAATAGGGAACCAGCTGTGAAGCCGAAAGGCTTCACTGCCAGGTTCCCTTACCAGGAATGGCAGCAGCTACACCCGACAGCCGATCCGAAGATCAGCTGCGGTGCCAAAATCGCAGGCTCCCTGAACAGGTAAGTGTCCATATATTAAAAGTCAGCAGCTGCAGTATTTGTAGCTGCTGACTTTTAAAGGGGTTGTGCATTAAGGTAAAAAAAATTCTGACAATACCAGCCCCCCCGAGCCCCACGTTATACTTACCCAAGCCCTCGAAAGTCCAGCGCTCGTCTACATCATTTTCCTCGTCGCTCACCCTGGCTGTTGATTGGATAGAGTGGATGGATTGAAAGCAGCGCAGCCATAGGCTCGTGCTGCTGTCAATCACATCCAATGATGCAGCGCGCTGGGGGCGGGGCCGAGTGATACAGTGAGCAGCAATAGCCGCTAGCTGTATCACGGGAGCGCCCCCGCAAAGACTCCACACCATGCGAGCTCGCTCGCATTAAGGTGTGGAGTGCTTGCCTGGAGAAGCCGAGACAGCTGCCGAGGGACCCCAGAAGAAGCAGTTCGGGACACTGTGCAAAATGTGCTGCACAGTGGAGGTAAGTATAACATGTTTGTTATTTAAAAAATAAATACATTTCTTTACTGATCCTTTAACTTTTCCTGGGGGGCTGGACCTACACTTTAAGGAGGAATAAAACAGGGAACAATCAGGCAACTCACGTTTTAGCACACTACATGCTTCCTTTAAACTGACCCAATATAAATTAATGAATCATTTTGCAAGCAAAAAGAGCCATGGCCCTAGGCTTCTGTGCCCTGTAGAGCATACAGTTACCAGGTGCTGATATATATATATATATATATATATATATATATATATATATATATATATATATATATATTATGTTAACATGGATTTTTTATAGTATCTGCATCAATTCATTGTTTCACATTTTCCAAGCCCTGATATAGAGAGCATAAGTACAGCCCCTAAATACACTTGTAGTTGAAGTTGAACTTGAACGTGTGGTGTGGAACATCAATTCTAAATCACTCATCCCTACCACAACCCAAGGAGATTGTGGAAAACCACATGATGTGCAGAAGCTGCTAGCCCAATGTTGGAAGACAGAAATTATAAAATTATAAAGTTGCAACACCTATCCACTCTTTTAAAGGGGTTGTAAAGGAAACATTTTTTCCCTAAATAGCTTCCTTTACCTTAGTGCAGTCCTCCTTCACTTACCTCATCCTTCGATTTTGCTTTTAAATGTCCTTATTTCTTCTGAGAAATCCTCACTTCCTGTTCTTCTGTCTGTAACTCCATACAGTAATGGGAGCTTTCTCCCCGGTGTGGAGAAAGCCTTCGGAGGGGGGGGGGGGGCGAGCAGGAGTGTCAGGATGCCCACTAACACACAGCTCCTTTCTCTATCTGCAAAGTAGAGAGTGTCCTGACTTACCTGCTCGCCCCCTCCCCCCTCAAGAGGCTTTCTCCACACCAGGGAGAAAGTGTTGCATTACTGTGTGGAGTTACAGACAGAAGAACAGGAAGTGAGGATTTCTCAGAAGAAATAAGGACATTTAAAAGCAAAATCGAAGGATGAGGTAAGTGAAGGAGGACTGCACTAAGGTAAAGGAATCTATTTAGGGAAAACATTTTTTTCCTTTACAACCCCTTTAAGCTGTGGAGCATATATGTTCTGCTGTTGCTACAGTTATGTCTAGATCAATGCAAATGTTGTATCATATCTCTACATACAAAGAATTATGGGAGAGAAATGGGGATGCTGTTGCTGTTTGGAACATGCTAGGCCTCGTACACACCAGCGGATCTGTCCGCTGAAAACGGTTCGCCGGACAGTTTTCAGCGGACATGTCCGCTGCCGGATTTCTGTCTGATGGTTGTACACACCATCAGACAGAAATCCGCGCGGACACGATACGCGGTGACGTGGCCGCACCGTCGCCACGACGATGACACGGCGACGTGCGTGGCCCTGGAAGGTCAATGCTTCCACGCATGCGTCGAATCACTTTGTCGCATGCGAGGGCTTTCAGCCGATCGGACATGTCCCGTGAGTCTGTACAGACGACCGAACATGTCCGACGGACAGGCTTCCAGCGGACATGTTTCTTAGCATGCTAAGAAACATTTGTCCGCTGGAAATTGTCCGATCCGCCGGACAATTGTCCGGTCGGCCGTACACACGACCGAACATGTCTGCTGAAACTGGTCCGTCGGACCAGTTTCAGCGGACATGTTCAGTCGTGTGTACGGGGCCCTAGTTGTCATGGAATGTCATACTGATATACACACATTCAAATCAGACGTTTAGACCTTACCTGCTGCCTACTTATTCAATATCTCTCCACCTATCCCTACACTCCAACCCTCTGCACACCTCTCCAATGCTTTACACCTCTGCAGCTCTGTGTCCCATTTCCGCACCACCCTCTAACTCTCTGTATATACTCCAACTCTGTTAACCCCAGATATCCTATTCTAATTCCTTACCCCCATGTCCGTCACTTTTATGTATTTTTTTGTTTGGTGTCACGTTTTGTCACAGTGTGATTAGTAGGGTGCAGGTCTTTGGGCCTGTCCTGAGCATCTTGGGAGTGGGTGGACATGGCCTTCTGGCTTAGTTTGCCTGCTCTCATGGGGTCTCTCTTCGGGGGAGCCCCACCTAGTACTTGGGTGGGTTCTGTTTCGGCAGACCCTCCAAAGAATGGGGTCCGTCTGGCTTCGGCTGCATGGACCATGTGAAGTACCTCAGTCCCTGTCTGGAGCCTAACGCCCCAGGGGATCAGGGTCAGGTCCTTCTTTGTGGAGGATAGACGTAGCACCCGTTGCACGTTTTTGTGTCACTCTTTATGTGTGTGTGCACATTTTTTTGCCACCGGATGGAGTTTTTGGTGTGTTTCACACACCATGGGCTTTTCAAAAAAAAAAATCTAATTCCTTGCATCTGTCCTATGCCATACTCCAACTCTGTGCATCCTCTCCTGCCAACCATTACAAGTCTCTGCCTCTCTTTCCTCCCTCGCCCCATGCACCCCAGTCCAACTCTTCGCACCCCATCCTGTACAGCATTCCAACTCCCTATGTCCCCTGAATCTCATTCATCCTGTTTCTGCATTATTTAATTTCCTTTAGATTTACCATAAACGATGTAGTGCAAGGGCCTGCATGATTGCACTCAAATGGAAAGTGTTTAGGTTCACCTTCATTTTAAATGGTTTTGGTAAATCTAAAGGAAAATTGTACTAGACAATTGTATAATGTATGGCCAGCCTTAGTCTCTTACCCTCTGTTTCTATTTGTCTGCAATTTTGAAAAACTGTAATGAAGTAGGTGTTGGGATTGGCCGATATCTACAGATAGCGTTCTTATGTATGCAAGCATAAGCTCTGAGAAAGGGGGTGCGCCCCCGAAACGCGTTACCTGTACCCCGTGTTCTGTGCATGTCCATGCACTGTGTTTATGGCCTTTTGTCAGTTGTATTTTTGTGCGTACCCACTTTTATACATTTTTTTTATTATTTAATTATCTCTGGTAATGCACTAGGTGTGCACGCCTTTCATTTCTGTTTTTCTTATAAAGCATAAGATCACCAAAAATTCTGGCTGACTGCCTGAGGGCTATACATTATAATACAGCAGAAAGAAATTATAATCAACACGGGAAGAGGAGAAAACACCATTTGACTCACTTACCTGTTTTATGAAATGCGTCGATAGTGAGTTGGCAAGTGAATATGTATTTATTGGCATGGTACCCCTGGAAGCTTCAATGATGGTTCAGCTGCATCCTTCAGGTCCACACAGGGCTGAGCCTGGACAGAGGATGAAGAGGCACCTGCCTTGGGAACCATGCTGCGGGGGGGGGGGGGGTCTGGGGCTGGAGCCTTACCTGCACTGCATCGCCCAGCTGTGTCCTGCCCTGCACAGGACTAGGCTATAAAACTCACAACTCAGTCCTGCAGCTTACACTGGGAGATGGTGGTTCTCCCTGTGCACTTCAATCCACTGTTAATGTGAAAGTCACCTGTTGCCTATCAGGAACTCCTGGTGGACTGAGGTGACTCCATTCATACGTAGGTGAGAAACATGGAAGTGGGTACCACCAAAAAAAAGCACTCTCTCCAAAAAAAACAAATACATATGCCATTTTCCGCACACTGGGAGAGAGGAGATGAAAAAGGTTGACTTTCATTTTAGGGTGAAGGTCTACTTTATTTTTGTCCTGCTGTTATGTTACAATTTACACTGAAGAAGTTGGAGTACAATAACTTTCCAGCATTGGTGTCAGTGTGTGCAATATTAACCCACAATATTGGTGTCAGGGAGTGCAATAATAATCCACAATATTGGTGTCAGTGGAAGCAAAAAACTAACCCCAACATTTGTATCAGTGGACACAATAATAGCCCCCAGCATTGGTGTCAGTGGATGCAGCTTTAGACCCCAGAATTGGTATTGGTGAACACAATAACTCCTGGCATTGTTGTTAGTAATAATCATTTCCATGATTGGTGACAGTGAATATAATATCAACCCTAGCATTGGTGCTAGTGGATGCAATAATAACCCCAGCATTGGTGTCAATGGAAGCAATGAAAATCCCAGCATTTGTGTCAGTGGATGCAATGATAACCACAACATATGTGTCAGAGGACACAATAATTACCCCCAGCATTGGTGTCAGTGGACGCATTACTAACCCACCACATAAGTGTCAGTGAATGCAATAACAACCCCCAGCATTGGTGTCAGTGTATGCAAAAAACAACCTCCAGCATTGGTGTCAGTGAACGCAATACCAACCCCCAGCATTGGTGTCAGTGAATGCAATAATAACCCCTGTATTGTTGTCAATGAATGCAATAATAACTCCAGCATTGGTGTCAATGAATGCAATAATAACTCCAGCATTGGTGACAGCAGATGCAGAAATAACATTTGTTTCCCCGGATGCAATAATACCCCCAACATTGGTGTCAGTGAACGTAATAATAACCCCTGGCATTGGTGTCAGTGACTGCCTGTATTCTGCCTTGTCTGGCCATCTCATATCAGTAAATCCTGTATAAGAACAAGAGATGGGAATGGTGAACAAACTGCAAAGTAAAGTAAACTTCCTGGAATCCACCTGCCCTTAGCTCAGGCATGCCAGCAGGAGGGTATGCTTAGCTGAAAAGCCCCTCCTCCAGATGAAAGAAAAAAAATGCCCGTTAGGACTCTTTTAATGTATTGTATCATTTGGGCCTAGGCCAGAAACCAGGAAGCAACATAAGAAATTAAAAACATACAAAAAATAATAATAATAATGTTGATTGAAAGAGTTTAGTTCTGCTTCAATAACATAACAACAATCTAAAATACTTGCAATAATCGGATCCCTTTAAAGTGGTTGTAAACCCTGTACTACCACTTTTACCCTAATAAGGCGTACCTGTAGGTACCATGAATATCTCCTAAACTTGCACCGTTTAGGAGATATTCACCATATACGCTTGCGCTGAAGTCTTCAGCACTTTAGAACTGGCTTGATGGTGCCGTCTCCGTGATTGGCGGCTCCCACACGCATGCGCGGGAGTGACGTCATCGCTGCTCTGGCCAATCACAGCGCCTGCTCGCGCAAACCCGGAAATAACTCCGGGAGACATGTCGCTGGTCACAGTGGTATACGGGGACCACCGCAACAGCGTCAATCTAAGGTAAGTATATCATAATGAGCTAGAATGCAATGCATACTAGCTCATTGTGCCTTTGTCGTGCATGTTTTTTTTTTTGGTGGGTTTACAACCACTTTAACCACTTAAGGACCGCCTCCTGCACATATACGTCGGCAGAATGGCACGGCTGGGCACAAGCATGTACAGGTACATCCTCTTTAAGTGGCCAGCCGTGGGTCGCGGGCGCACGCCCGTGACCCGGTCCGAAGCTCCGTGACCGTAACCGCGGGACCCGATCGCCGCTGGAGTCCCGCGATCGGTCCCCAGAGCTGAAGAACGGGGAGAGCTGTGTGTAAACACAGCTTCCCCATTCTTCACTGTTGTACCGTCATTGATCGTATGTTACCTACAGCCACACCCCCCCACAGTTAGAAACACAAATGAGATCACACTTAACCCCTTCAGCGCCCCCTTGTGGTTAACTCCCAAACTGCAATTGTCATTTTCACAGTAAATAATGCATTTTTAATGCATTTTTTGCTGTGAAAATGACAATTGTCCCAAAAATGTGTCAAAATTGTCCGAAGTGTCCGCCATAATGTCGCAGTCACAAAAAAAAAATCGCTGATCGCCGCCATTAGTAGTAAAAAAAATAAAATGAATAAAAATGCAATAAAACTATCCCCTATTTTGTAAACGCTATAAATTTTGTGCAAACCAATCGATAAACGCTTATTGCGATTTTTTTTTACCAAAAATAGGTAGAAGAATACGTATCGGCCTAAACTGAGGGAAAAAAATGTTTTTATATATTTTTGGGGGATATTTATTATAGCAAAAAGTAAAAAATATTGCATTTTTTTCAAAATTGTCGCTCTATTTTTGTTTATAGCGCAAAAAATAAAAACCGCAGGTGATCAAATACCACCAAAAGAAAGCTCTATTTGTAGGAAAAAAAGGACGCCAATTTTGTTTGGGAGCCATGTCGCACGACCGCGCAATTGTCAGTTAAAGCGACGCAGTGCCGAATCGCAAAAACTGGCCAGGTCCTTTAGCTGCCTAAAGGTCCGGGTCTTAAGTGGTTAAGCTTAGATAAGTTAAAGATAGCTCTCTAATCCTCTCTTTTCTGCAAACAAAAATGCAAATGAATAGTAACAATGTATATGTTTCCACTGTTAATCAAACTTAAATTTCACATACATCAACCATCCATATAACAACATTGAAGATAAGGTAGATGGATTGAATTAAATAAACAGATGCATTTTAGGGCCAGTTCACATTTCCCACACAATGTGGGAAAAAGGGCCGTGGCCACGTTAGCGCTAAAGTGGGGCTTTAGCTCTGTTTAAGCGGCGCTTTTAGTACAGCAATCTATCAGTATTTTTTTCATTCAGCCCACTGGGTTGAATGAAAGAAAACTTGTAGTGTGTACCAGGCTTTAACCTGGTCATACATTAATCATTTTTTTTCCTTTCAACTTGATTCCCCTATCCACACACTCAGTGTGGATGGGGAAATCCCTGCTGCTGTGCTATTGTATTCTGACAATGGGAGACTTCTCCACTATCAGAATACACTGATCAGCACCACCAGGGCGGGGGGGGGGGGGTAACTGGAAGAAAAGTTTCCAATAGGCTGGCTAAACACAAGTCAATCAATAGATCGACTTGTGCACAACCAGCCTGCCCATACAAGGATTAAAATGTGGCCAGTCCCTGCTGATCCGGACATATTTTTATCCATATAATTGGTAGATTTATATGTGGACTTTCATAGGCACACCTTTTTTTCTCCTATCTCCTGTCATTCCATGTTACTACCAGCTGTTATGCCTTAATGGTAATCCTTGTGTGAATGAGTAAAATTTATTATGTAAGTACACAGTAAACATTCAAATTTTAGTGCCTAAATGGTTAACTATAATTAAAGCACTAGGTTACTTATTGACAGAAAAAGGTATGATAACAAGGAATGTCAGTCAGTTCACTTCCTTCTGTCTATTCTTAACTGATAATGTCAGTTTGATAGCACTGAAATGTAGTTTGTTAGGCGATTTATTTTTATTTTTCAGCCATATGAACCAAAAGTTTGAGATTAAACAGAGATTTGTTTAACTATTTAAAAAAAAAAAAAATACAAGGCTGAGGGGTCATTGTCAGCATTCCAACTTTACAAAGAAGGCAATAAGAAATTTAAGAGTGCATTCAGGGCGGTTTAGATTGAATACGAAAAGCACATAGGAGAGGAGAGTAAAAAAAAAAAAAAATTCTTTAAGTATATAAAAAGTAAGAAAGGGAGGCCAGAACATATTGGCCCCATAAAGATAAAGATAAACGATAAAGGGAATTTGCTTACAAAAGACAAGGAGATGGCAAAGGTTTTGAATATATTCTTCTCCTCTGTCTTCACAAAGGAAACGGGGGGATACAGTAACCAAGACTGTAAGGTTAATTTTCGTAGCATGTCATAGGAAGCACTAACTTGGCTAACAGAGTACAGAATTGGAAATAGACTTGAAAAACGTAACATAAATAAGTCACCGGGACCAGATGGGTTACACCCGAGGATCCTTAAAGTGATTGTAAATGCTTGTTTTTTTATTTATTTTTAATAAAAAACATATTGGCCCGGATTCACAAAGCACTTACGCCGACGTATCTCGAGATACGCCGCGTAAGTGTAACTATGCAACGTCGTATCTGTGCGACGTGCCCACAATCTGAGATACGCCTAAAAATAGGCTTCCTACGACCGTCGTATCGTGGGCGCATATTTACGCTGGGCCCCCTTTTCCACTCCCATTGATTTTCTATGCACATATGCAAATGAGGGAGATACGCCGATTCACGAACGTACTTGCGCCCGGCGCATAATATACGCGGTTTGCGTAAGTCGTACGTCCGGCGTAAAGTTATTCCCCATATATGAGGCGCAACTCATGCTAAGGTATGGACCAGGGAACACAGTCGTCGTATTTTACGTCGTTTACGTAGTATGTGAATAGGGCTGGGCGTAGGTTACGTTCACGTCGTAGGCAGTGATCCGTTGTATCTTAGGGAGTATTTCCGACATGATTCTGAGCATGCGCACTGGGATGCGTCCACGGGACGGCGCATGCGCCATTCGTTTTAAGTACTTCTATGACGCTTGGCCCATCATTTGCATGGGGTCACGCCCACTTCCACCTACGCCGGCTTACACAGAGGAAACCCAGCGTATCTTTAAGAGCGAGTGGGAGAAAGTGCTTTGTGAATCCAGTGCTTGCCTCTCTGCGCTGCGTCGGCGTAGCGTATATTAGATACGCTACGGCGGCATAAATATGCACCAATGTATGTGAATCCGGGCCTATATACTTACTCTGTGCAGTTGGTTTTGCACAGAGCAGCCCGGATCCTCTTCTTCTCGGGTCCCTCTTTGCTGCTCCTGGTCCCTCCCTCATTTGAGTGTCCCCTCAGCCCGCAGCTTGCTTCAGGGGGCACCCAAGCCAAGTCAGAGCTCTGTGTATCCATTTAGACATGGAGCCCCAACCTGGCCCCACCCCCCTCTCCCCTGATTGGCTGACTGACTTTGATTGACAGTCGTGGGAGCCAATGGTGTCGCTGCTCTTTCTCAGCCAATGAGGAGGAGTTTCCTGGATGCCTGAGGGGATCGTGGACATCGCTGGAGAGAGAAGGGGCTCAGGTAGGTAACTAGAGGGGTGCTGGGGGGCTGCTACACAAACAAGGTTTTTTATCCTAATGCATAGAATGCATTAAGATAAAAAAACCTTCTGCCTTTACAACTTCTTTAACCACTTAAGACCCGGACCAAAATGCAGGTAAAGGACCAGGCCCCTTTTTGCGATTCGACACTGCGTCGCTTTAACTGACAATTGCGTGGTCGTGCGACGTGGCTCCCAAACAAAATTGGCGTTCTTTTTTTCCCACAAATAGAGCTTTCTTTTGGTGGTATTTGATCACCTCTGCGGTTTTTATTAACAAAAATAGAGCGTCAATTTTGAAAAAAATGCAATATTTTTTACTTTTTGCTATAATAAATATCACCCAAAAATATATAAAAAAAACAGGTCCGATACGTATTCTTCTACCTATTTTTGGTAAAAAAATCGCAATAAGCGTTTATCGATTGGTTTGCGCAAAATTTATAGCATTTACAAAATAGGGGATAGTTTTATTGCATTCTTATTAATTAATTATTTTTTACTACTAATGGCGGCGATCAGCAATTTTTTTCCTGACTGCGACATTATGGCGGACATATCGGACAATTTTGACAAATTTTTGGGACCATTGTCATTTTCACAGCAAAAAATGCTATAAAAATGCATTGTTTACTGTGAAAATGACAATTGCAGTTTGGGAGTTAACCTCTAGGGGGCGCTGAAGGGGTTAAGTGTGACCTCATATGTGTTTCTAACTGTAGGGGGCGGGGCTGGACGTCATTGATCGCCTTTCCCTTTATCAGGGAACAGACGATCAATGACAGCGCCACAGTGAAGAACGGGGAAGCTGTGTTTACTAGTGTGGAGTGGAATACGCCATATTCGATTTTGCGATATATCACGAATATATAGACGAATATTCGTGAAATATTCGTTAAAATCAAATATTCGTGATATTTTAACAAAAAAATAAATTTTGCGAAATTTCGCTAATGCGAATGCGAAACTAATTGCGAAATTCTCGCATGCGCGCTAAGAACACGCGAGAACGGAGATCATTTCCTGAATCTTTGCCAGTCGATTTTCGGATCGCTATTTTGTGCTGCCCAGCGAAGTGAAGATGGTGGGGAGTAACTTTTCATCCAGTGAGGAAAAACTGCTGATTTGTGTAAGTAATTTCACCACTGTTATTTCATTATCTTTAACTGCATTTTAGACTAGTTTAAAGGTTAGGATATAAGATCAGATATTAGTATTTCCCAAACAGTGTGTCTCCAGCTGTTGCAAAACTACAACTCCCAGCATGCCTGGACAGCTTGCTGATGTGGGGGGGGGGGGGGGAAACTTTATTGGGGGGGGGGGGGAAATGTGAGAAAGGAGTGTTTTTTGTTTTTTTAGCAAGACAGGCACGCAGACAAAGACGCAGACAAAGACGTAGACAGCTACTAAACTAGAATAAAACTACTACACCTAAAACTTTATTTTTATTTTTTTTACACGGACAAAGACGTAGACTACGACACGGACAGCTACTAAACAGGAACTAAAATACTACACCTAAAACTTTTTTTTTTTACATGGACAAAGACGTAGACTACGACACTGTCAGCTACTAAACAGGAACTAAAATACTACAGCTAAAACTTTTTTGGGGTTTTTTTTTTTTTTTTTAGACTGAAGGACGCAGACAAGGACGAGGACTACAAATACTAAACTAATATGCACTAAACACTAACTCTACTTACACAAACTTATATGACTAAACTAAAGCTAATTTTTTTTTTTTTTTTTTATACACAAAACACAGAGACTAAACACACACTAAACTAAGCTACCTTAAAGAAATGTACACTTACACTAACTACACAGAAATCTATCTAATACTAAGCTACACTAACCTGGACAAAACAACACAAATCTGAGCTTTTAGAAAAGCTGTTGGGTCTTTTGCTTTGAAAAAAGCAGTTGGTTATAGAAGCAGGAAACTCAGAACTGAAAGCACTATAGGAAGCACAATGCTCTAAGCTCTAAGATCGCAATACACTGGAAAAACGCACAGAAACACTCCACTCTCTCTAGCCACCTTGTGAATCTGCACTGAAATACTGCTGGGAGTGATCTTATATACTGGTCGTGCAGGCAGGTTCCTATTGGTTGCTATGGAGGTTGCTAACCTCTGACAACTGTGGTAGGAGAACTCTGATTGGCTCTGATGCAAAAGATGGGCGGAGAAAGTATTCGCGAATATTCGTCAACATAAAAGGATCGCCTCAGCTACTCGGCCCAGGGTCTCTAATCATACCAGCAATGCTTTTAGACGTCGATGGAGATCACTAGGATGGGATCTGTTTTAAAAATAAATTTGAAAAAATACGAATATTCGTAATAGCGAATTTTGACCGCGATATTCGAGTTATTCGCGAATACTCGAATATGCAATATTCGTAAAGAATATTCGCAATACGAATATTCTTGAGCAACACTAGTGTTTACACACAGCTCTCCCCGTTTTTCAGCTCCGGGGACCGATCGCGGGACTCCGGCGGGGATCGGGTCCCTACGGCTGGGCACTTAAAGAGGACATACAGGTACGTGCTTGTGCCCAGCCGTGCCATTCTGCCGACGTATATGTGCAGGAGGCGGTCCTTAAGTGGTTAAGGTACTCAGTCAGGTGATAGCCAGACCATTGTTCCTAATTTTTGTGGACAGTTTACTGACTGGAATGGTACCAGCTGATTAGAGAAAAGCCAACGTACACCAAATTTAAAAAAAGGGCAGAGATATATCCCTGGAAACTACATACCAGCTAGCCTAACATCAATAGTGTGCAAGCTATTGGAAGGGATGATAAGGAATTATATCTAAGATTTTGGTATCATTAGCAGTAATCAGCATGGATTCATGCAGAATCATTCTTGCCAAACCAATCTATTAACCTTCTATGAAGAAGTTAGCTGCCATCTTGATAAAGGAAGGCCCATAGACGGGGTGTATCTGGATTTTGCAAAGGCATTCGATACAGTTCCTCATAAATGTTTACTGTACAAACTAGGGCCATTCAGCATGGACTATAGGGTGAGTACCTGGATTGAAAACTGGCTACAGGGGCGAGTCCAAAGGGTGGTGATAAATGGGGATTACTCGGAATGGTCTGGTGTGGAAAGCGGGATCCCCCAGGGTTCTGTCCTGGGACCAATTCTGTTTAATCTATTCATAAACGATCTAGAGGATGGGATAAACAGATCAATCTCTGTATTTGCGGATGATACAAAGCTAAGCAGGGCAATAACTTCTGCACAGGATGTGGAAACCTTGCAAGAAGATCTAAACAAATTAATGAGGTAGGCAACTACAAAAATATTGCAAGTTGAACACAAAAAAAGGTAATCACGACCTCAAATGTAGCAAATGGAAAAAATATGTAAGTGTAGCGCAATGAAAGTCCATATAAAAGTAACTGAAGATGACACCCACTGATACAGCAAAAACTCTTCAAACTAAAGTGATGTAACCTCCACCAACAAGAGAAATGCTTCCAGATGGGATGGACCATTGCGTTAACAACTGGTCAAAACAGCTTGGTCTCGCCATAGGAGAGAAGACACGGATGGATCCAGCAGCGTGGTAAGTAATCCGATCAGATGGGATGGGCCATTAACATTACCAAATGGTCAAAACAGCAGGGCAAATGAGGTTTAACCACTTGCCGACCGCCACACGACTATTTACTTCGACAGAATGGCACGGGCAGGCAGATTGGCATACAGGTAAGTCCATTTAACTCTGCCGCCCTGCGGGCGCGTGTGCAACGCTGGGGGTGTCGCGAGTGTGGCGCCAAGGGCAGAACAGGGGAATGCCTTTGTAAACACGGTATTGTCCTATTCTGCCTAGTGCCACTGTCACTGATGACCGTTCCTGTGATCGGGTGCGGTCATCAGTGACGTGTCACATGTAGCCACGCCCCCTAACAGTAAGAATCACTTTCTAGGGAACACTTAACCCCTGCAGCGCCACCTAGTGGTTAACCCCTTCACTGCCAGTGTAATTTTTACAGTAATCAGTGCATTTTTATAGCACTGATTGCTGTAAAAATTACAATGGTCCCAAAATGGTGTCAAAAGTGTCTGATGTGTCCCCCATAATGTCGCAGTCCCAATAAAATCTCCACCATAACTAGTAAAAAAAAATATTAATAAAAATGCCATAAAACAGTCCCCTATTTTGTAGACACTATAACGTTTGCGCAAACAAATCAATAAAAGCTTATTGCGATTTTTTATTTACCAAAAATATGTAGAATAATACGTATCGGCCTAAACTGTAAAAAATAAATGATTGGATATATTTTTGGGGGATATTTATTATAGCAAAAAATATAGATTTTTTTTCAAAATTTACGCTCATTTATAGAGCAAAAAAATCGCAGAGGTGATCAAATACCACCAAAAGAAAGCTCTATCTGTGGGGAAAAAAAAGGTTGTCAATTTTGTTTAAAAGCCACGTCGCACGACCGTGCAATTGTCAGTTAAGCGACGCAGTGCTGAATCGCAAAAAGTGGCCTGGTCTTTGACCACCAAAATGGTCCGGGGCTGAAGCGGTTAATGTTTAAAAATGTAAGGTAATGCATTTGGTTGCCAAAAATACGTATGTAGGTTACTCGCTAGGGCCAGAACCTTTGGGGGAATCTAGGATGGAAAAGGACCTGGGGGTCTTAGTAGATGACAGGCTCAGCAACGCCATGCAATGCCAAGCTGCTGAAAGCAAGGCCAACAGAATATTGGCATGCATTAATAAGGGGATTCACTCCAGAGATAAAATGATAATTCTCCCACTCTGCAAGAGTCTGGTCCTGCCGCATCTTGAGTATGCTGTCCAGTTCTGGGCACCAGTTCTCAGGAAGGATGTGCTGGAGCTGGAGAGAGTCCAGAGAAGAGCAACAAAGCTAATAAAGGGACTGGAGGACCTCAGCTATGGGGAAATGTAACTTATTCTCTCTGGAGAAGAGACGCTTGAGAGGGGATATGATATTGAGGTACAAATACCATACTGGTGACCCTAGCATAGGGAAAAAACTTTCAGTGAAAGGGAATTTAAAAAGTCACGTGGCCTTTCACTAAAATTAGAAGAGAAGCGATTTAACCTTAAACTGCCTAGAGGGTTCTTTACTGTCAGAGCAGTAAGGATGTGGAATTCTCTTCCACAAGCAATGGTATCAGCAGGGAGCATTGATAATTTCAAAAAACTATTAGACAATATACATACAGGGATATACAATCGACTATTGACATAAACATACACTCACACACAAAGGTTGAACTGGATGGACTTTGTCTTTTTTCAACCTCACTATGTAACTATGTATGTAACTATGTAGCTAAGTAAATAGATCCAAATAATTGAATTAATTCATGGATCAATCGGCTTTAGTGAGATAAATTCAATAATTACATTCTGTAAGCACTGTGGTATAAACATCAGCTCCATGTCAAGAAAACCGGGAGTCTCCAAACTACAGCTTACTGCAAGATTTTCTCTGACCCTCTGATGAAAGAGGGCACTCTGATGGGCAGTGCCAATCCTGACCTCCCTTGGGCCCTTTGCAAAATGACATGTCGCATTAAAGAAGCGGGAGGGGGGAGGTGCTGTAGACGGTGACATGTCGGAAATTACATATTATCTTACTCTAAAGTGAGAAGCAGGGGGTGCTGACTTCTTACCTCTTCTCTCATGCAGCCAGCGAGTTGAAGCGGGGTGAGGGGCTGAAAATGACATCTCACCAGGTGGGGCCTCTAGTAATTTGGGGGGCCCGCCGCAGCTTTGCGGGGCCCTAATCGGCTTGCATAGTGAGCCTGTAGGGTGGATCGGCCCTGCTGATGGGGACCCTGATGTAAGGGGGGTTCTGATAGGGACCCTGTTGTAAGAGGGGGACTATGATGGAGACTTTATTATAAGGGGGGGGGGGTTAGATATTTTTTTGCTTTTGCTTTTCTGAAGTGTTTTTCTGTTGTTTTAAATTATACTATTCTGATTATGAAAAAAACTCCAAGTAAAAAATATTATTTAATTTTATATTGACTTGCTCATTTATAAAACTGTTTGTTTTGGTAAGCACACACTTACGGAAAAGGTTAGATATCAAAGATCTTACCCCTGAAACATGGAGCATCCTTGATGTTTTTTTTATTTTTTTATCTTTAGTATTTTGGGAGTAATAAACATCTTGAATTTTGAAAGTTTTGTTTGTGATAAAGTTGTATTCAGCTTTTTTTTTATCTCCTAACAGCCTTTGTAGTTCTTTGTTATAATCTAAGAACGGGTTATCTAAAGGGACAGGACAGACAAGCAATAAGATCTCTATCCCAAAGAAAACAAAATTATTCATTCAGCAGATAAAGGTGGAAGCAGAATGTTAAAGGCTGGCCATAGATTATGCAGTTTTCGTTCCTTCAACCCATGGTTTAAAATCTCTTGATTTCTCTATCAATACAGTCACGGAAAAAAAAGACTCTGTCAATAGATGGATTGAAATTTGGTCAGTTCCTGCTGAACCAGTCGAATTTCGATCTGTCTATGGAAGTCTGATGGCTTGAATTTCAGGATATTCCTGGTGAAAACAATAGCCAGCATGGGAAATTCCTTCATGCATGCTGTTTAGCAAGAATAAACAAATACAGTATATTAAAACGGAGTTCCGCCTAATCCTATAACCCTAACCCTCTAACCCAAACCTAACACCCTAACCCTAAACTTAACCCCTAACCCTAACTGCTAACCCTAAGCCCTAACTCCTAACCCTAACACCCTAACCCTAAGAATTTCCTAACTTCGAATTTAGATTTTTCACATTTCCGAATATCGGAATTTTCGAATTTTGCAAATACGAAAATTCGGAAATTTGAAAATTCGAAATTTTGGAAATCTGAAAATCCCAAAATTCGGAAATTTAAAAATTCGGAAATTTCGGAATTAACTAATTTGTCAAAAAACAAAATTGGAACTAAGCGAATTGCACATGTCTAGTAGTTTACAGGGTACATTTATAAGGCGGTGGATCTAACATACATGAAACATTCAAAGTAGGTGATTCTTCTTGGTTTCAATTTACAGTGATTGATTCATCACCAGTAAATGTTTCATGAAAGTCATAGTTTGCTGCTTTATAAATATACCGGTAATAAGTATAATTTTGATAGGTCCACTTGCTGTTATCAGTATTTGGTGGATATGAATGTACAGCTGAATTTCTGCAAGACAAACAGGCAACTTGAACAAACTGTCAATTTATAAAAAGGCACACAGAATGACCTGCACCTAGTGCAAATAATGGGGGAGAGTTTAACTCTATGAATCATTCTGCAAGAATATGCAATACAGTTTTCTGCAAATGTATTCAAAGTTCTGGTCAGTCTGTAAATGTTTTTAATGATCATATCCGCTTAATGACTAGCGACGTAACCGTATGTCACTGGACTTTCAGTGGTTACAGCGGGACGATGCCTGCAGGCATCTTCAGGGTAAAGTTTTTTTAGGGATGATAGTTCTCATGTAATAGCAATTAGAGTGGCTAATTAGCTGCTTGATTGCTATTACAAGCAGTGGGAGGGGACGCTGACCCCCCCCCCCACCCCACACACACACACACACACACTCTTGCCACCTTCCAGGGCTTGGGCTTTCCTGTTCCTCCGGGAGACCTGAGCGACCAGCCAACTGGCCGGACAGCCAAGCAAAGCCATGATTGGCTTTGATTGGCTGTTCATGATAGTAACCCGGAAGCGATAAGGAAAAAGGAATGGCTGCACACCAAGGTAGCAAAAGAAGTCCTTTAATATTGTTCCATAAAAGCAAAAGTTACACACCACAAGACAGTAGCAATGCATTGATGTGCATCAAGGTAGATGCGTTTTACACAGTTGCATGTGCTTATTTAACCCGTAAGCGATGACATGATATCACTTCCAGTTTACCCGGATGTCAACGGAACAAGTTAAAAAAAAATCAATAGTATTCAAAAACACTTGGGGCTAGATTCAGCAAGGATTTACACCGGCGTATCTATAGATACGCCACGTAAATTCAAAGCTGCGCCGGCGTATCTTCTTTCTGTATTCAGAAAGAAAGATACGCCGAAATTAGGCTAAGATCCGATTGGCGTAAGTCTCTTACGCCGTCGTATCTTAGGGTGCATATTTACGCTAGGTGGCGCTTCCGTCGTTTTTGGCGTAGAATATGCAAATGACCTAGATCCGCCGATTCACAAACGTACGTGCGCCCGGCAGAATTTTTTTACGTCGTTTGCATAAGGCTTTTCCGACGTAACGTTGCTCCTGCTTCTATGAGGCGTACGCAATGTTAAGTATGTACGTCGTCCCCGCATCGAATTTCGAATTTTTTACGTTGTTTGCGTAAGTCGTTCGCGAATAGGGCTGGACGTAATTCACGCTCACGTCGAAAGCAATGACGATTTGCGGCGGAATTTCGAGCATGCGCCGTTTGTAAAAAAACGTAAAATACGCAGGGTCAACAATAATTTAAATAAAACACGCCCACATCATCCCCATTTGAATTAGGCGGGCTTGCGCCGGCCCACATACGTTACGCCGCCGTAACTTAGGGCGCAAGTTCTTTATGAATACGGAACTTGCACCCTAATTTACGGCGGCGTAACGTATCGGAGATATGTTACGCCCGCACTAAATTACGCAGGGCTACCTGAATCTAGCCCTTGGTGTTTTGAATGCTTTTAAGGACAAAGGAGGGATTTGGGGTCTTGTAGACCCCAGATCCTTCCATAAGGAGTACCTGTCACACGCCATTTGCTGTCACAAAGGATTATTACATTCCTTGTGACAGCAATAAAAGTGATTCCAATAAAATAAAGCTACAGTGTAAAAATAAAAATAAAACATATTAATAATTAAAAAAAAATTTTTTAAGTGCCCCATCCCCCCGTGCTAGCGCCTACAGGTGAACGTGTGTGTCAGTTCTGCACGCATGCAAAAATGGATCATTGTGTGCCATATGTGTGCATGGACACATAGGATAACATGATGGAGAGTTTAATGACTGTAGAAAAAAATGTCTACAGCCAAAAACAGCTGCTGTAAAAACGTCAAAAAATGTCCAGTGTGCCTGAGGCCTAAGAGGAACTCTGCACTATCCAGGAAATGAAAAGTATACACCGTATCAGTGTGAAAATGTTCTCCTCTGAGCTCAGGAATGAAAATACATTTTAACATTTCAGTGAATGAGAGCACCCTAGAATGTTTGGATAGTTTCACAATATTGCTGTGTGCCTTCTGGTGCAGTTATAGCCTAAAAAAGATAACACAAAATGTAATTGCTAAATAACGCAAAACATAAATATTTAGTGCATTCATTAAATAACACGTTTTTAGTGAATTGACTACTTTTGAGATAAATACTGGATGAGTTATTTTAACTCAAAAATTCAAGAGTCATGTGTCTCTGTGCTTTCATATGAACCTGGCTGCCCAGTAACACCCACTTATTTCCTAGAATATGCTCTGGGTCCTAGGAAGGTGTGCAGAATGTTGGTTGCTGAAGCCCCTAGCAGCACAAACACATCAAGCCTTTGTGACACGTTTGTGTTGTTCTTCTCTGCTCACAGCCCCTGGAGCTGAATCAGAAGCCCCCCAAACAAGGGCTGCTTGTTTTTAAAGTGTAACGCCAGTGTAATGCCAGCCAAAGCATTTTAGCTGTAGACACAGTCAGGTAGTGTTAAATGCTCTGTCAGTTGTTTATTGGCATCTGTGTATCTCCATTTAGGACATTCCCCTCCCCAACCTTGTGGTTGATTTACTAAAGCCGTGCGCCTCAGTAGAGACGCACAGCGAGGCGCAACGCACATTTCCGTATTTATGACCTTGTGCGCCTGTAATAGAGATCGAACCCTTCATTTACTATTGCGATCTCAAAAAACGGGAGAATGCGATCTGTATGCCTATATAAACATGGCGCACAGCATTTCCTATTCAATATTAAAGTGGAGGTTCACCCTAAAACAATTATCTAACATTACATCCAGCATACTAACGACATGTACAGTATGCTTTTTTTTTTCGTCGTACATACCGTTATATTGTTGTTTTCCCCCCGACTGCCTCGGTTCTGATTCCCGCGGGACTGGGGATTCCTATTGAGAGGTTAGAAGATTGACGACTGGTGAAAAGCTTCCCATGGCGCATAAAGCGCGTCACCAGTTTTCCGTAAATAGCCGACCTGTGAGTCAGCTCTATATGGCGCCTGTGCAGTCAGCTCTACACGGCGCTGTATAGAGCCGATTCGTAGGTCGGCTATTTACGGAAAACGTTACGGCGTTTACGTTAGGCTTTTCCCGGCGTAAAGTTACCCCTGCTATATGGTGGCGTAAGTGCTGCGTACCAATGTTAAGTATGACCGTCATTCCCGCGTCGAAATTTGAAAAAGTTACGTTATTTGCGTAAGTCATCCGTGAATGGGGCTGGACGTCATTTACGTTCACGTCGAAACCAATGACATCCTTGCGGCGTACTTTGGAGCAATGCACACTGGGAAATTCCACGGACGGCGCATGCACCGCTCGGGGGAAAACGTCAATCACGTCGGGTCACAGTACATTTACATAAAACACACCCCCCTGATCCAAATTTGAATTAGGCGGGCTTACGCCGGCCGATTTATGCTACGCCGCCGCAACTTACGGAGCAAGTGCTTTGAGAATACAGCACTTGCCCGTCTAAGTTGCGGAGGCGTAACGTAAATCGCATACGTTACGCCGCCGCAAAGTTACGCGGTTCTATATGAATCTAGCCCATAGACTGCGCACTTTGCAAAGGCAGTTGCTCCGGAGCTTAGTAAATGAGGCAAAGAATGCACATGGCTAAAATGTATATCTCTGTACATGTAGTGAATCTGCAGAGACTTATTTGAATGGGTCTTGCTAAACTTGCATAAAAACACAGGGCGACTAATCACTGTGAATGCACCTATTTTAGTGTACCAACGTCCCGATAAAGTGACAATGGAAATGAATGGACTAATAAATTGGACTTTTGGTGGTATAGGTAATTAATGTAAAAGATCTATAAATATTTATTTATAAAAAACGCATAAATAGAAACTTGTATACACAATTTCATAAGCTAGTGACAGCATATGATTTCAGTCCATCTAACACAAAGTAAGAAGAGGGTCTATACTTATGCAAATACACTCATAACATAGGAACGCATAGAATCGGAAAGGTATGTAAGAAACTCTTATGCCACGTACACACGATCATTTTTCGGTTTAAAAAAAAAACGTTGTTTTTCAGCATGTCCAAAAAACAATGTTTTTCCAACTTCATCATTAAAAACGATGTTGCCCACACACCATTGTTTTTTTAAAAATTATGAACAAAGCGCGGTGACGTACAACATGTACAACGCCACTAAAGGGGAAGTTCTATTTGCCTTTTGGCTGCTTTAGCTGATTCCGTGTTAGTAAAAGACAATTCGCGCTTTTCTGTCTGTTACAGCGTGATGAATGTGTTTACTCCATTATGAACGGTAGTTTTACCAGAACGAGCGCTCCCGTCTCATAACTTGCTTCTGAGCATGCGCGGGTTTAAAACGTCGTTTTAGCCCACACACGATCATTTTTTACAACCCGAAAAACAAATTTTTTTAAAACGACGTTAAAAAATACAGCATGTTTGAAAAAAAAAAAATTGTAGTTTTTCAGAAGCCGAAAAATGATGAGTAGCCCACACACGATCATTTTAAATGACGTTTTTAAAAACGTTGTTTTAAATCATGCTTCATGTTTGAAGCTGAATCCAATATACGTAATAGTAGATCTTGCTTTTACTCTCGACATGTTTCGCGTACAAGACGCTTCATCAGGAGCATAGGATTGGATCAATCGGATCTCAGAAAATACGTTGATCCAGCCACTGATAGTGGGGTAAGGAGTGTACAACGCTTCACTTCCCGATTCCCTTACAGAGGATGGTGGCGGGGGGAAGCCGAGAGCCGAGCTACCGCTCGGCTTCGGCGGACGAGCTGGACAGGTAAGTGTTATTTTTTTTAAAGTCAGCAGCTGCTGTATTTGTAGCTGCTGGCTTTTGAAAAAAAAAATTGCAGGTGAACCCCCGCTTTAAGGGCCCTGCACAGACTTGGTCAACTACGGTCAACTACGTAGGTCAACTACGGTCAGTCATTTCCTGGGGGCAGAAGTCACCAGTCAGGACATGTACAGAACAGGTATGATCACCTGGGGAAATTTCTATCTGATCATTAGTATATGATTGTCAGTATAGCCAAGCAACTGAGAATTGTAAGGGGGATCTGATAGAGAACATAGAAAATACGTCGATCCAGCCACTGATATTGGGGTAAGGAGTGTACAACGCTTTATACCTAACCAGCCTCCTGGGCATATGGTAGGTGCTCGTTGTGTGTAGAAGTCAAAAGATTAGGCTATAACACAAGCTGTTGGTAAACAGTGGAAAAGGATGGGCGTGAAGGCCCCGACCAAGATCCCTCTGGCAGACCCTAGGCTTGAATAGGCTCCAAAACATCAGTTGCCAAATAGCCAAGCATTGGAGAGGAGGTAGCCACCTCAGCACCAGCAGACAGAAGGGTAGTTCTATCAATGGGTATGGCGGTGTCTGATCGGTTGCAACAAAGTCTGCCAGGTGGAGAGACCAGAGAGCGGAGGGGGTCCATACACAGGCACCGCAATCCTGTGTGTAGCAGAAACGGGTCCATAGAACTCCTTCCTATAGTCAGCCATGCAGAAGTCCTAGTGATGAGCTGACTGTATACTAGTAGGTTTTCTAACGAATGAAAATTCTCAGTAAGTTTGATGACTTGATTGGTATCCTTTGAAAGTACTTCAAAACTTTTAACATTCGATTTTTCATCCCATCCACCATGCTCCTTTGATTTTTTTCCTCACTGCAGTCAAAAACGAACGTCTATTTGACCCTGCCAACGATTAGAAAATCTAAATTTCTTATAACAAAAAATAAATAAATTATACAATACTGTATGGCCAGTTATAGGGGTTATGTGCTCTATCAGATCCACTCCCTCCTCATTTTTATGTTCTCTATCAGATCCCCCTTACAATTCTCAGTTGCTTGGCTATACTGACAATCATATACTAATGATCAGATAGAAATTTCCCCAGGTGATCATACCTGTTCTGTACATGTCCTGACTGGTGACTTCTGCCCCCAGGAAATGACTGACCGCAGTTGACCAAGTCTGTGCAGGGCCCTTAAAGCGGGGGTTCACCTGCAATTTTTTTTTAAAAAGCCAGCAGCTACAAATACAGCAGCTGCTGACTTTAAAAAAAACAAAACACTTACCTGTCCAGAGCGTCCGCCGAAGCCGAGCGGTAGCTCGGCTCTTGGCTTCCCCCCCCCCGCCATCCTCTGTAAGGGAATCTGGAAGTGAAGCGCTGCGGCTTCACTGCCCGGTTCCCTACTGCGCATGTGCGAGTCGCGCTGTGCAGTTCCACTGGTTCCTGTTGTGTTCAGGGAGCCGAGTGTTTCCCAGAACACAACAGGAGGGGTGACGCAGAGGGGCCGGACTCCCGCGGGAGTCAATACCCGGAAGTGATGCAAATACCTGTTTTATACAGGTATTTGCACCCCCTCCCCCCTGAAAGGTGTCAACTGTGACACCGGAGGGGGGGAGGGTTCTGAAAAGTGGAGGATCACTTTTGGGTGAACCTCCGCTTTAAGCCTGGTACACATGGGCCTAATATTGGCATGTATCAGCCAGTTTACCAGAAACTGGCCTCTGTGTACATCAGCCTGTCCGACAGAAGCCGACTAAATGTGCACAAATAAAGCATCCGCTTTCTTGACTGGTGTGTGCTGACATGGGGGGGCAGTCATCTGTCACAACACAATAGCTCAGTAGGGGAATTGCAGTACCAACATCGCATAGTTAGTTCTGCAAGCTCCTCTTAAACCCGCTGGATTGAACAAAAAAAACTGTCAGTGTAACCACTTCCCGCCCGGCCTATAGCCGATTTACGTCCGGGAAGTGGTTATGAAATCCTGACAGGACGTTCCAGATGTCCTGCAGGATTTCATGCCGCGCGTGCCCGTGGGGGCGCGCATCGCGGCGATCGGTGATGCGGGGTGTCAGTCTGACACCCTGCATCTCCGATCTCGGTAAAGAGCCTCCGGCGGAAACTCTTTACCACGTGATCAGCCGTGTCCAATCACGGCTGATCACGATGTAAACAGGAAGAGCCGTTGATGGCTCTTCCTCACTCGCGTCTGACAGACGCGAGTAGAGGAGAGCCGATCGGTGGCTCTCCTGACAGGGGGGGTTCGCGCTGATTGTTTATCAGCACAGCCCCCCCTCGGATCGCCACACTGGACCACCAGGGATGCCCACCCTGGACCACCAGGGTGGGCAAATAAAAAAAAAAGCCTGCAAAAAAAAAAAAGAAGTCTAAAAAAAAAAAAAAAAAGCATTCAAAAAAAGAAAAAAGATGCCAATCAGTGCCCACAAATGGGCACTGACTGGCAACCTGGCAAAATCAGTGCTGCCCCACAGTGTCCATCAGTGCCACCCCAGTGTCCATCAGTGCCACCCCACAGTGTCCATCAGTGCCACCCCACAGTGCCCATCCATGCCCAGTGCCCACCTATCAGTGCCCATCTGTGCCACCCATAAGTATCCATCAGTGCCACCCATAAGTGCCACCCATGAGTGCCCATCTGTGCTGCCTATGAGTGCCCAGTGCCGCCCATGAGTGCCCATCAGTGCCGCCTATGTGTGCCCATCAGTGCTGCCTATGTGTGCCCATCAGTGCCACCTATGTGTGCCCATCAGTGCCACCTATGTGTGCCCATCAGTGTCGCATACCAGCGCCGCAAATCAGTGCCACCTCATCTGTGCCCGTCAGTACTACCTCATCGATGTCCATTAGTGCCATCCCATTGGTGCCCATTAGTGCCGCCATATCAGTGCCCGTAATTGAAAGAGAAAACGTATTTACAAAAAAATTAACAGAAAAAAATAAAAACGTAATTTTTTTTCCAAATTTTCAGTCTTTTTTTAGTTGTTGCGCAAAAAAAAAAAAAATCGCAGAGGTGATCAAATACCACCAAAAGAAAGCTCTATTTGTGGGGAAAAAAGGACGCCAATTTTGTTTGGGTACAGTGTAGCATGACCGCGCAATTGCCATACAAAGTGCGACAGTGCTGAAAGCTAAAAATTGGCTTGGGCGGGAAGCTGCGTAAGTGCCTGGTATGGAAGTGGTTAAGCCCCGTACACACGATCCTGAAAATCGTATGAAAAATGACGCTTTCGAAACAATCGTACGATAATCGGATCATTGGTACAGAGCTTCCGAGAGCCGATCAGGACAGTTCATCCGATTTTATCCTATCGGACATGCACGGAATTGTTTTTCGTACGATGCCAGATCGTACGATTTTCATTTAATCAGTACAGCTGTCATTCGAAAATGCAATACAAATGCATTACAACATATGACATCACTTTCAATTTTTTATTCTGCCGTACGAGAATTTTCGTGACTTTAGTAAACTCATCAGATTCGACGTGAGATTAGCATACAAAAAAAAAACTGGACGATCATTCGTCCAATAATCGGATCGTGTGTACCGGGCATTAGTGTACATTCACACCTGCAAATGCATCCAACACTGATTACATGTGACAACCCCAGATGGGATTCCTGGCAATTACATGGAGGCAGCCCCAATGAAAGCAATGTGAGGCTCCCGGCTCCCGCAGTTGATTTCAGCCACTCACATATAATCAGGGCCGGCCTTAGGCCTTTAGGCGCCCTGTGCGAGAAAGCTTTACAGCGCCCCCTAGTGACCACGCCCCTCAGTAACCACGCCCCTTGGTAACCACACCCCTCGGTAACCACACCCATTTCTCCAATACCGGCTCCATTTAAAGCCTTCCATTCCGTTAAGTTCCCAACAAAAAGATTACAAGCTATAATAAAAATACAACTTTTATTCACATGGTATAATAACGCCACATATACTGTATATCACACGGTATAATAACGCCACATATAAAGTAAATCACAAGCTATAATAACGCCACCTATACTGGATATCACACTCTATAATAACGCCACCTATACTGGATATCACACTCTATAATAACGCCACCTATACTGGATATCACACTCTATAATAACGCCACCTATACTGGATATCACACTCTATAATAACGCCACATATACCGGATATCACACTCTATAATAACGCCACATATAAAGTAAATCACACACTATAATAACGCCACATATAAAGTAAATCACATGGTATAATACCACTACCTGTAAATTTACTATCAAATATCAAACATAATTACAATAAAGTATTTTTTAACTTTTGCATTTACAGTTCCTTTAAGAAACACCCTATTTAAAAAAGAAAATACAAAACAGGCATTAAGCAGTACACTGCACTTATAAAAAAAGAATTTACTTACAGAAAAAAGTTTTCACATCCGCTGCCTGCTTCTGTGGATTTTTGCCCTCCTTTGTCTTTTCAGTGCGCATTGCATATGAGCTCCTCATAGCAAGGCATGGACAGCCGCCATGCCGTCTTTCCGGCAGAATCCGCCTGTGGCCTGCCAGGTGTACCTTGAGCATTTGGCAACTGGGGCGGATTCTATATCTGCCCCCCCCCCATAAAATGTAAAAACACCCCACTGTGCCCCCTGCATCCTTCAATATCTCTGTCACTACTGTGTACCCTCTCTCCACAACTGCACCAATGGACCTCTCTACATTACACAGCACCCTGCACCTCTGGACCCCTTTACATTACACAGCACCCTGCACCTCTGGGCCCCTTTACACTACACAGCACCCTGCACCTCTGGGCCCCTTTACACTACACAGCACCCTGCACCTCTGGACCCCTTTGCATTACACAGCCCCCTGCACCTCTGGACCCCTTTACATTACACAGCACCTCTGGGCCCCTTTACACTACACAGCACCCTGCACCTCTGGACCCCTTTACATTACACAGCCCCCTGCACCTCTGGACCCCTTTACATTACACAGCACCTCTGGGCCCCTTTACATTACACAGCACCCTGCACCTCTGGGCCCCTTTACACTACACAGAACCTTGCACCTCTGGGCCCCTTTACACCACACCTTGCACCTCTGGGCCCCTTTACATTACACAGCACCCTGCACCCCTGGGCCCCTTTACATTACACAGCACCCTGCACCCCTTTACACTACACAGCACCTTGCACCTCTGGGCCCCTTTACATTATACAGCACCCTGCACCTCTGGACCCCATTACATTACACAGCCCCCTGCACCTCTGGACCCCATTACATTACACAGCACCTTTGGGCCCCATTACATTACAAAGCCCCCTGCACTTCTGGACCCCTTTACATTACATAGCACCTCTGGATGGACCCCTTTACATTACACGGCACCTTGCACCACTGGGCCCCTTACATTACACAGCACCCCACAGCTCTGGACCCCTTTACATTACACAGCAACCTGCACCTCTGGACCCCTTTACATTACACAGCCCCCTGCACCTCTGGACCCCTTTACATTACACAGCACCCTGCACCTCTGGGCCCCTTTACACTACACAGCACCCTGCACCTCTTTGCATTACACAGCCCCCTGCACCTCTGGACCCCTTTACATTACACAGCACCTCTGGGCCCCTTTACACTACACAGCACCCTGCACCTCTGGACCCCTTTACATTACACAGCCCCCTGCACCTCTGGACCCCTTTACATTACACAGCACCTCTGGGCCCCTTTACATTACACAGCACCCTGCACCTCTGGGCCCCTTTACACTACACAGAACCTTGCACCTCTGGGCCCCTTTACACCACACCTTGCACCTCTGGGCCCCTTTACATTACACAGCACCCTGCACCCCTGGGCCCCTTTACATTACACAGCACCCTGCACCCCTTTACACTACACAGCACCTTGCACCTCTGGGCCCCTTTACATTATACAGCACCCTGCACCTCTGGACCCCATTACATTACACAGCCCCCTGCACCTCTGGACCCCATTACATTACACAGCACCTTTGGGCCCCATTACATTACAAAGCCCCCTGCACTTCTGGACCCCTTTACATTACATAGCACCTCTGGATGGACCCCTTTACATTACACGGCACCTTGCACCACTGGGCCCCTTACATTACACAGCACCCCACAGCTCTGGACCCCTTTACATTACACAGCACCCTGCATCTCTGGACCCCTTTACATTACACAGCACTCTGCACCTCTGGACCCCTTTACACTACACAGCACCTTGCACTACTGGGCCCCTTACATTACACAGCACCCTGCACCTCTGGGCCCCTTTACATTACACAGCACCCTGCACCTCGTTACATTACACAGCACCCTGCACCTCTGGACCCCTTTACACTACACAGCACCTTGCACCACTGGGTCCCTTACATTACATAGCACCCTGCACCTCTGGGCCCCTTTACATTACACAGCACCCTGCACACCTTTACATTACACAGCCCTGAACACCTATATGTAGCACAGACACCCCCCTAACAGTTCTGGACCCCCTGCATGTTACGCAGACCCCCGTACAGTGCATACCCCCTCCCCCTAAAATACAGATCTCTCCTTACAATACAGAACCCCCTCTACAATACAGATTTACCCCTACAATACAGAACCCCCCCCCCCTACAATAGACCACCCCTACAGTGCAGACCCCCCAACAGTAAAGAACACCCCCCCTACAATAGACCACTCCTACAGTGCAGACCCCCCTACAATAAAGAACCCCCCCACATTACAGAACACCCCCTACAATAAATAACCCCCCCACAATACAGAAAACACCCCCCCCCCTACAATACAGATCAACCCCTACAGTGTAGACCCCCCCCCCCCCACACACACAATCCAGAAAACACCCCCCCCCCCACACACAATACAGATCAAACCCTACAGTGCAGACCCCCCCCAACAATAAAGACCCCCCACACACAATTCAGAAAACAACCCCCCCCCCCCACAGTACAGATCAACCCCTACAGTGCAGCAGACCCCCCCTCAACAATAAAGAACCCCCCCCCCCCACAATACAGAAAACAACCCCCCACCCACAATACAGATCACACCCTACAGTGCAGACCCCCCTACAATAAAGAACCCCCCCCCTAAAATACAGACGACCCCCCCCCCCCCCTTCAGCCCTGTAAAGCAAGCAGGCTCAGATAACCTGCTTGCCGCGTGCTGCACACACAGTACAGGCAAGGGGGAGGAGGCTTCACTGCTCGGCTGCGTGACTGAGACAGTCACAGGCAGCCGAGACTCAGACCCGCGGAGCTGCCGAAGGAGAAGGGGGATCACTGCGGCCAGGTCCCGGGTGTGCCGACGGCTCGCTGGGATGCGGCTTGCACGGCACCCCCCCTGCAAAGCCAGACACCCGGCACCACGCCATGCCACCCGGAAAGGTCCTCTTTAGTCGCGGGGGGGGGGGGCGCCGGCCTGACACCCACAGTGTGCGGCACGCCCCCCGCCCACTACTTAATACGCGGGCGAATTAAAAAATCTTTGCGGTCGCCAGGCGCCCTTGTTGCTATGGCGCCCTGAGCGATCGCACTGTCCGCACACCGCAAAGGCCGCTCATGCAGCGATCATATGCGAGTGATCAGCCCTGGCGCAACGATTACAAGTAAGTGGCTCCGATTAGCTTTGTGAGCCGACAGCCTCCCATTACTGAATACATAAACGCACCCATACTCATAAATTATTATTTAGGAATTCCTGTGCCCAGCCCTTTTCTGCAGATCCGGTGGGGCCTGGACTTTGTACGGGACTGGAGTACTGCCTGACATCTTCTTGGATCTCTTATAAATCTATTTGTAAGATCTTGTTCTGCATGTTCTGGTTTCTCACTCTCCCTGTTGGGGTTGTTTTTGAACACAACAAGAGAAGACAAAGCATGCAAAGGTGGGTTGAAACACCCAAAACTTCCATATGGGCTAGAAAAAAGTTGGGAATTATGGCAATTATGGGAATAAGATATTTCACTGTTGGAGTATCTAAGTCATATATTAAGCCAAGGGCTAACTCAATCCTCTAGATGCCAACAGGGATGGACTGGCCATTGGGACAACAGGGAGTTTCCCGGTGGGCCGATGGCTCAGTGGGCCGGCTTCAGTGACAGCGGACCGCCACCCCCCTCCGCTCCTATGTCTCTCCCTTCCCGCATCGCTCACCTCCTCTCCCTCTACGCAGCGCTCACCTGGGGGGAACAGAGAAGCAGGGGAGGACCAGAGGAGCAGGGGGGACGACAGAGGAGCAGGGGGGAGGGGACAGACAGCTGACTCAACAGCTATGGCCTGGGAGTTTCTCACTTCTGCCTAATCTTGTCCCATAAGGGGGGGGGCACCAAACTGATTCTTTGCCCCGGGTGAAATAATGTTTAGCTTCCCCACTGGTACTGCCTATAAGAGTACCAGTACCAACCGTTCTACTCTAATAAAGTAGAACGGCTAGTGGCTAGTGAATGGGGAGAGGGGGCTTGGGTGGCCGGGAGGGGGGGGTGCGGGAGTTGTCTGGCCACCATGGGGGAGACCTATCAAAGTGGGCCAGTCTGGATGAAGTCCAGGGCCAAATTTTTGTCCCAGTCCAGCCCTGGATGCCAACTAGAACTAAAATATCACTTTTGGGTGTAATGACCTTTTAAATAAGTTTATTAAAGTTCAGCCCAGACTGTCTGTCAATTTAAATAGCAGGTATTTGATGAGAACATAACCCACATCGAGACAGTATTTACTCAATGACTGATAAGTTCATTGGCTGTTGGCATGATGCGTTAGGATCTGTTTGAGTAAAAGTCCCTTTAGTAAGCATATTTAACAGATTTCAAAATATCCTTTTTACAATTGTTTTAAAGTAAATGTAATAAGGTATAACTGCTGTGCCTATCGTTCCCTTGAGAACATGTACATATAAAAAGGAAATCTGTACCCTACCATTGCCAACCCCCTGTAGACTGCCTGTAGGCAGGTGCCTACAGAAAGGTTAATGTTTTTTTTTCTGTGCTGACTCATGTTCTGCAGTTATCTGGGTCAAGTCTGCTGTCTTTCCTGTGAAACTGTTAAGCCCTGTACACACGATCGGTTTGTCTGATGAAAACGGACCGATGGACGGTTTTCATCGGACAAACCGATCGTGTGTGGGCCCCATCGGTTTGCTTTCCATCGGTGAAAAAAAATAGAACAGGTTTTAAATTTCTCCTATGGATAAAAAAAACGATAGAAAAAAACGATCGTCTGTGTGGAAGTCCATCGGTCAAAAATCCATGCATGCTCAGAATCAAGTCGACGCATGCTCGGAAGCATTGAACTTCATTTTTCTCAGCACGTCGTAGTGTTTTACGTCACCGCGTTTGGACACGGTCGGATTTTTGACCGATGGTGTGTAGGCAAGACTGATGAAAGTCAGCTTCATCGGATATCCGACGAAAAAAATACATTGAATTAGATTCCATCAGATATCCAATCGTGTGTACAGGGCTTTACAATGCAGATGTGTGGTGGATCTGAGGGATTGATTGGCTAGATTTTTCAGCCAATTTTCCACAGATCCACATAAGGGCTCAAGTACACACAGACTAGGTTGACCGGTGGCCACAGGAAAACACAAAATGTGGCCAAATTGTGCTGCGATTTTATGCCAGGTGGTCAAAACGTTCCTATCCTAAACGCAATAACCACAGCAGCTTCTAGACTCTTGTAAAAGCCTATGAGTGCACGGACACATTTTCTTTTATGGAGTTGAGTTTAGGAGCCTTTAAAAGGGGCTCTTCAAATACCGAAGAACACCGATAGCCTTTTAAGGATCTTTGTCAAGGATGGACTATACGGACTCTGTGTTACCTCCGAGGGAATATTTGCCTTTAAAGCCAATCGTTTTTTTTTTTAGCATTATATGGGGTGTTACAATGCAAAGCTGTACTCGCTTGTTTGGTTTCTGCAAATACAGCCTGTCTGTTTTCGTGGCAAAGATGAACTTTTTCATTTTGCTTGTGGAGCCCACAAGCAATCATTTCCTGGAAGCGGTGAATGCTGATCTCCCAGCATCGCGTCGCTTAAACAGACAATTGCGCTGTCATGCAACGTGGCTCCCAAACATAATTGGCATCCTTTTTTCCCACAAATAGAGCTTTCTTTTGGTGGTATTTGATCACCTCTGCGGTTTTTATTTTTTGCGCTATAAACAAAAATAGAGCGACAATTTTGAAAAAAATTCAATATTTTTTACTTTTTGCTATAATAAATATCCCCCAAAATTATATAAAAAACCTTTTTTTTTCCCTCAGTTTAGGCCGATACATATTCTTCTACCTATTTTTGGTAAAAAAAAATCACAATAAGCGTTTATCGGTTGGTTTGTGCAAAATGTATAGCGTTTACAAAATAAGGGATCGTTTTATTGCATTTTTATTAATTTTTTTTTTTTTACTACTAATGGCGGCGATCAGCGTTTTTTTTCGTGACTGCGACATTATGGCGGACACTTCAGACAATTTTGACGCATTTTTGGGACCATTGTCATTTTCACAGCAAAAAATGCACTGTTTACTGTGAAAATGACAATTGCAGTTTGGGAGTTAACCACAAGGGGGCGCTGAAGGGGTCATGTATGACCTAATATGTGTTTCTAACTGTAGGGGGGTGTGGCTGTAGGTGTGACTTCATTGATTGTGTATCCCTATAAAAGGGATCACACGATTGATGACGGCGCCACAGTGAAGAACGGGGAAGCTGTGTTTACATACAGCTCTACCCGTTCTTCAGCTCCGGGGACCGATCGCGGGACTCCAGCGGCGATCGGGTCCGCGGGTCCCGCGGTCCAGGAGCTTCGGACCGGCTGGGTACTAGCACAGGACGTACCTATACGTGCATGTGCCCAGCCGTGCCATTCTGCCAACGTAAATGTGCAAGAGGCGGTCCTTAAGTGGTTAAAGGGGTTGTAAAGTCTCCTGGGTTTCCACTTTAATGCATTCTATGCATTAAGGTGAAAAACCTTCTGTGCTGCAGCTGCCCCCCAGAGCCCCCCTTTTTCTTACCTGAGCCCGATCGTTCCAGCGACGTGCAGGAGCCCAGAATCTTCAGCTGATGTCTTTGGTCCTCATTGGCTAGACTCATAGCAGCAGGAGCCATTGGCTCCCACTGCTGTCAATGAAATTCAGTGACATGGGAGTCAATAGACGCAACAGCAGGACTCTGAAGCACACCCACACGAGTGCCCCCATGGAAATCAGCTCTCCGTGGGGGCACCCAATGAAGAAGAGGAGCCAGGAGCACCACTGGGAGACCCCAGAAAATGAGGATTAGGGCCACTCTGTGCAAAATATAATATGTTTGTTATTTTTTATTTTTTTAACTACCCTTTACAATAACTTTAAGGTTTGTAAGATGTCTGACTTGTAAGTAACAACAGGCGCTGTTTAAGAGATTTTTTTTTAATGCATTCTTTACAAAGAACAACCTTGTGCGCAATGCATGAGGATGGATTTGAGCAGTGATGGCATACTCTCCAGGACCCCAATGTGAACCCCCATTTAAGAGATTTAAAAGGGGTTGTAAAGGCATATGTTTTTTTTTTAACTTAATGCATGAAGATAAAAAGCCTTCTGTGTGCAGCAGCCTCCCTCAGCCCCACAAATACTTACGTGAGCCAACCCTCTCTATCCAGCAATGTCCACAAGTCCCTCGGCCATTTGTGACTCCCCCTCCTGATTGGCTGAGACACAGCAGCAGCGCCACTGGCTTCCGATGCTGTCAATCAAAGTCAGTTAACCAATCAGGAGAGAGGGGGCAGGGCCATGTCCGAATGGACACACAGAGCTGCAGCTCGGCTCAGGTGCCCCCATAACAAGCTGCTTGCTTTGGGGGCACTCAACAGGAAGGAGGGGTCAGGAGCAGTGAAGGGGGACCCAAGAAGAGGAGGATCCGGGCTGCTCTGTCCAAATCCACTGCACAGAGCAGGTAAGTATAACATATTTGTTATCTGAAGAAAAAAAAACAAGACTTTACAATCACTTTAAAGTGACTGTAAACCACAGCTCTCTCTCCTCTACATATTTGCAAAGTCCAGAATTTATGAAGTATGTCTAAGGGTTCAGAAAGGGGTGGAGAGCTGAAGTTACACTCTGCACAGCTCAGTGAGGAGAGCTCTGAGAACTGATTGGAGGGAAGGGACTCACCCCCCTTCACAAAGCACACAAAAACAAAGCTAAGGCTGTCAATCATCTGGAAATCCCTCTCATGTCACCTTTTTTCTTTTGGTGTCAGGGAAACTTCACGGAAGAGATTCATACAGATAACAGAGGAACGAAGCAGCATACAGAAATGATACTTAGTGCTCTGGTGTGGGACAAGTACACACTATAGAAGAATTAGCTTTCTTCATATTTCATGTCTGAAATATGGTAGTAAAGTGGTAGTAAACCCTCTGTTTGTATTTTTACCTGCAGGTAAGCCTTTTACTCAAGCTTACCTGTAAGTAAAATGAATATCTCCTAAACGTGCACTGTTTAGGAGATATTCTAGCCAACAGCAGCTGGTGACTTCACCGAGTCATGCCCTCTGAGGGAACGGCATACCCAAAGGTGTGCACAACCTATTGCATTAGGGTGTGTACCACAAAGCTCAAACACACGGTACCGATCACTCACTGTGTTCATTTAAAAAGGGAAGGGACCGGCCCCTTTAACCACTCTTCCTAAAACATCCCCCTGTGTGTGCCTGCCACAGCAGCCGGTGGGAGAGAAGAGGATGGAAGCTGGCAGCGCTGCCAGGGGGGGGGGGGGCAGGGCAGTTCGAAGAATCTTGACTGCACTGGGTGATTAGGGTGTGCACAGGCACACCTGGAACACCCTGTGCGCACGTCTATGGGCATACCCGTGCCATTCCTTCAAAGCTGTGTGCCGCAGCTGGGACTCCCACGCTCGGCCAGTCAGACAGCCGGACTTCGCGTACCCAGAAAAAAGACCGGGTGAAGACGGAAGCCTCTGCAGCAGTGACAGCGTGCTGCGGGAGGGCTTTTTGTTTTAAAGCGGAGTTCCAGCCGTTTCAGTGTTTATTAAGAGTCAGCAGCTACAAAAAGTGTAGCTGCTGACTTTTAATAAACACACACTCACCTGTTCCACTATCCAGTCATGCGCCCCCCCCCCCCCCGAAGCTTTGGTTCTCTGCCCCGCCTCGCTGCTGGCATGACTAGTGCGGGCACCTGGCTGTGACAGCTTGCGGCTTCACAGACGAGTGCGCACTGTACATGCCCGTGTCCTGAATGGACAAGCAATCTTCTGGGACCTGTGATTGTGGGGGGCGGGGGTGAGAGAGAAGACCTTCCACTCAAGTCGCCTAGGCGGCTGAGCAGAAGTGGGAGCTGGATACCTGTCAAAACTAGGTACCCGCTCACCCCCCCAAAAAAATAAATAAATTGCATGCCACTTTTGGGTGGAACTCCGCTTTAAGGTAAGTATTTTTTCATAATGTGCTAGTATGCGCTGAATACTAGCACAATCTGATATGCAAACTATAGAAATAAGTCCTCTATAATAATAATAATAATAATTACCTTACAAGGGGGAATTTTTTGTTTTACATTCCTAGAGTTTAAATATCTAAATTAGGAGGTAACAGCAACTTCCTCCAATGAATGCT
Organism: Rana temporaria; assembly: GCF_905171775.1. Classification (NCBI taxonomy): domain Eukaryota; kingdom Metazoa; phylum Chordata; class Amphibia; order Anura; family Ranidae; genus Rana; species Rana temporaria. The sequence continues at coordinate 291,165,203 of NC_053493.1, forward strand.
GGCTTTGGGCTGTGAATGGCTCTCTAACATTTCACCCACCGCAGACTGCTGTAAGAGTTCACCAAGGTGCTTACTACAGCAATACGAGAATGACAACACAAGAATTTAGAGGACAACTTCCAAGCACAGGTGTCAAGGCAATCCCTGTGTGCCCAGAGCCATATCTCTGCCCTCCCCTCCACTCCTCCGCCCGCTGACTCCATACCACATCTCCTCCGAAACACAATGGCAAGAGATGAGCCGAGTGCGCCGCAGCCAATCAAAGTGGAGGAGTGTGAGCACGGAGCCTTGTGATTGGATGGCGAGATATGAGTCTACAGACCCGGGCGAGACTCGCAAATAGGTTTGTGGAGCGGCAGAAGGGAGAGCCGTGAAGAAGGGAGGAGGCGAGGAGGGATTAATCCGTGCTAAATCCGCCGGAGCTTCATTCACTGACATCTCCTAGGAGGAGGAGGCACCGCTATCCGGGATCTCCACCATTCCGACTGGGGACGAGTCACTGCTCTCTGGGCTTTCTTGCAGCAAACATGCCAAGCCAGGTGAAGGCAACGTCAGGAGTGATCCATGTAGAGGAGGAGGAGGAACTGGTCACCTATCCGCCTGGAGACTCCCTGCAACTCAATGCACACATCCCAGACTTCAACATATACCAGGCTTTGTACGACAAGTCCATCCACCACCCCCAAGGTATTTCTAGACGGCCCCAAGACAGGTTTATCAGACCTTCTTAGCCTTTCACCCCACAGGAACCCCTTGAATACTTTTCACCCCACAGGAACCCCTTGAATACTTTTTACTCCACAGGAACTCCTAACATTTTTACCTCACAGGAACCCCTAAAATAATTTTTACCTCACAGGAACCCCTCAAATAGTTTTCACCCCACAGGAAGCCCTTAAATAGTTTTCATCCCACAGGAACCCCTCAAATAGTTTTCATCCCCACAGGAACCCCTCAAATAGTTTTCACCCCACAGGAACCCCTCAAATAGTTTTCACCCCACAGGAACCCCTCAAATTGTTTTCACCCAAAAGGAACCCCTCAAATTGTTTTCATCCCACAGGAACCCCTCAAATAGTTTTCACTCCACAGGAACACCTTGAATACTTTTTACCCCACAGGAACCCCTCAAATAGTTTTCACCCCACAGGAACCCCTCAAATAGTTTTCACCCCACAGAAACCCCTCAAATAGTTTTCACCCCACAAAAAAAACTCAAATAGTTTTCACCCCCACAGGAACACCATGAATATTCACCCCACATAATACCCTGACCATACCCCCCACCCCAGAGGAACACCCTTTTGAAATGAGGTTGACCCCAGAGGGACCCTTTTGAAATGAGGTTGACCCCAAGAGGAACCCCCCCCCTGACACGAGGTTGTCCCCAAGAGGAACCCCCCCCCCCCCCCCCTGACACGAGGTTGTCCCCAAGAGGACCCCCCCCCCCCTGACACGAGGTTGTCCCCAAGAGGACCCCCCCCCTGACACGAGGTTGTCCCCAAGAGGAACCCCCCTCCCCCTGACACGAGGTTGTCCCCAAGAGGAACCCCCCTCCCCCTGACACAAGGTTGGCCCCAAGAGGAACCCCCCTCCCCCTGACACAAGGTTGGCCCCAAGAGGAACCCCCCCCTCTGACACGAGGTTGACCCCAAGAGGAACCCCCCCCCCTCTGACACGAGATTGACCCCAAGAGGAACCCCCCCCCCCTCTGACACGAGGTTGACCCCAAGAGGAACCCCTCCCTGACACGAGGTTGACCCCAAGAGGAACCCCTCCCTGACACGAGGTTGGCCCCAAGAGGAACCCCTTAAATAACTTTCACCTCAGAGCTACCCCATCATAATTTTCACCCCACAAGGACCCCTGACAACATTCATCCCAGAGGAACTCCTAAAATGTTCTGATCTTTGGCAACCCCTTCTAATTGGGGGTCACCCTTCCAATGGTGATCTTAATGTCCCCATGACAAATCAATGGTGTTGTGACCATGGCTCTTTGAAGTGTGTTGGCTCCCAAACTATTCTGAATCCATCAAATGGAAGGTCAGCCATCCACAGTTGAAGGAAGACCTACAGGAGTTTAGTTGAGAATAAGGCAGGAACACCCTTTTGAAATGAGGTTGACCCCAGAGGGACCCTTTTGAAATGAGGTTGACCCCAAGAGGAACCCCCCCCTGACACGAGGTTGTCCCCAAGAGGAACCCCCCCCCCCCTGACACGAGGTTGTCCCCAAGAGGACCCCCCCCCCTGACACAAGGTTGTCCCCAAGAGGAACCCCCCCCCCCCCTGACACGAGGTTGTCCCCAAGAGGAACCCCCCCCCCCCTGACACGAGGTTGTCCCCAAGAGGAACCCCCCCCCCCCCTGACACGAGGTTGTCCCCAAGAGGAACCCCCCCCCCCCCCTGACAGGAGGTTGGCCCCAAGAGGAACCCCCCTCCCCCTGACACAAGGTTGGCCCCAAGAGGAACCCCCCCCCTCTGACACGAGATTGACCCCAAGAGGAACCCCCCCCTCTGACACGAGATTGACCCCAAGAGGAACCCCCCCCCTCTGACACGAGGTTGACCCCAAGAGGAACCCCCCCCTCTGACACGAGGTTGACCCCAAGAGGAACCCCTCCCTGACACGAGGTTGACCCCAAGAGGAACCCCTCCCTGACACGAGGTTGGCCCCAAGAGGAACCCCTTAAATAACTTTCACCTCAGAGCTACCCCATCATAATTTTCACCCCACAAGGACCCCTGACAACATTCATCCCAGAGGAACTCCTAAAATGTTCTGATCTTTGGCAACCCCTTCTAATTGGGGGTCACCCTTCCAATGGTGATCTTAATGTCCCCATGACAAATCAATGGTGTTGTGACCATGGCTCTTTGAAGTGTGTTGGCTCCCAAACTATTCTGAATCCATCAAATGGAAGGTCAGCCATCCACAGTTGAAGGAAGACCTACAGGAGTTTAGTTGAGAATAAGGCAGGAACACCCTTTTGAAATGAGGTTGACCCCAGAGGGACCCTTTTGAAATGAGGTTGACCCCAAGAGGAACCCCCCCCCCCCCCCGACACAAGGTTGTCCCCAAGAGGAACCCCCCCCCCTGACACAAGGTTGTCCCCAAGAGGAACCCCCCCCCCCCCTGACACGAGGTTGTCCCCAAGAGGAACCCCCCCCCCCCTGACACGAGGTTGTCCCCAAGAGGAACCCCCCCCCCTGACACAAGGTTGGCCCCAAGAGGAACCCCCCCTCCCCCTGACACAAGGTTGGCCCCAAGAGGAACCCCCCTCCCCCTGACACAAGGTTGGCCCCAAGAGGAACCCCCCTCCCCCTGACACAAGGTTGGCCCCAAGAGGAACCCCCCTCCCCCTGACACAAGGTTGGCCCCAAGAGGAACCCCCCCCCTCTGACACGAGATTGACCCCAAGAGGAACCCCCCCCCTCTGACACGAGGTTGACCCCAAGAGGAACCCCCCCCTCCCTGACACGAGGTTGACCCCAAGAGGAACCCCTCCCTGACACGAGGTTGACCCCAAGAGGAACCCCTCTCTGACACGAGGTTGGCCCCAAGAGGAACCCCCCCCCTCTGACACGAGGTTGACCCCAAGAGGAACCCCTCCCTGACACGAGGTTGACCCCAAGAGGAACCCCTCCCTGACACGAGGTTGACCCCAAGAGGAACCCCTCCCTGACACGAGGTTGGCCCCAAGAGGAACCCCTTAAATAACTTTCACCTCAGAGCTACCCCATCATAATTTTCACCCCACAAGGACCCCTGACAACATTCATCCCAGAGGAACTCCTAAAATGTTCTGATCTTTGGCAACCCCTTCTAATTGGGGGTCACCCTTCCAATGGTGATCTTAATGTCCCCATGACAAATCAATGGTGTTGTGACCATGGCTCTTTGAAGTGTGTTGGCTCCCAAACTATTCTGAATCCATCAAATGGAAGGTCAGCCATCCACAGTTGAAGGAAGACCTACAGGAGTTTAGTTGAGAATAAGGCAGGTGTGTTACTGGCAGTATCACCAGGGGATAAAAAAAATAAAACAAATGCAGCCAGTATATTTAAGAATTGGTAAGATGCAATATATTAAAGTGGAGGTTCCCCCCTAAAAAAAATTTCTAACAATACATTGAGAAGACTGATTACACTGCGGGTATGCTGTTTTTTTTTTTTTTCGTACATACCTCGTTATCGCCGTTTCATCCCTCGGCTTCCGGGTATGATTCTTGCTGGACTGGGCGTTCCTAGTTGATTGACGTTCCTCCGACCGGCGCATACTGCGCGTCACGATTTTCCGACAGAAGCAGAACGTCATTGCGCAGGCGCCATATAGAGTCGGCTCTATACGGCGCCTGCGCAGCGACGTTCGGCTTCTTTCGGAAAGTCGTGACGTCAAGTATGCGTCGGTCGGAGGAACGTCAATCAACTAGGAACACCCAGACCCGAAAGAATCATACCCGGAAGCCGAGGGATGAAACGGCGATAACGAGGTATGTACGAAAAAAAAAAAAAACAGCATACCCGCAGTGTAATCAGTCTTCTCATTGTATTGTTAGAATTTTTTTTTTAGGGGGAACCTGCACTTTAAGTTCTTTGTTTAATGTGTTTTTTAACAATAGAATTACACATGGCAACCCCAAACCTCCTCCTCTTCTCGCTCCTGGCTCCTCCTCTCTGGCTAGTGTCACCAATAGAGAGCTGCTTCCCATGGGGACACTCATATGGGCTCACTCCTGAGCCCTACTGCTACATCCATTGACACAGACAGTGGAACTTGGCCCCACTCCCTTGTCACTGGCTTTGATTGACAGCAGTGGGAGTCAATGGTCACCTGTTTAATGCCTTGCAAAAGCTTTTCACAGAAGTGACAAGTTTTGTCGCAAGTGTAAACTTGGTCTTAAAGTGGTTGTAAAGGCTCAAGGTTTCTTTACCTTCATGCATTCTATGCATAAAGGTAAAAACCTTCTGTGTGCAGCAGCCCCCCCTAATACTTACCTGTGCCCCATCTCGATCCAGCAAAGTGCATGAGGGCAGCAGCTCTCCCAGGTCTCCTCCTCCTCATTGGCTGAGACACATCACTGGCTCCTGCTACTATCAATTGCAGCCAGTGAACCAATTAGGAGAGAGCAGGGGACGAGGCCGAGCCACGCTCCGTGTGTGAATGAACACAGAGCAGCAGCGTAGAAATGAGCCTTCATGATTGTGTGCCCCCATAGCAAGCTGCTTGCTATGGGGGAACTCTGCAGGAGGGAGGGGCCAAGAGTGGCGGTCCTGAGAAGAGGAGGATTGGTGTTGCACTGTGTAAAACCACTGCACAGAGCAGGTAAGTATAACATGTTTCTTATTAAAAAATAAATGAGAAAAATCTTCCTTTTAATATCACTCATGCATTGGACCCCAATCCTCTCCACCGTGCTCCCCGTGCCCTCCAAGTACACTGAGCTGTCAGATAGCTCCTGCTCACCACTAGCCATTGGGAGCTGCTAGCAGGGGTTTACAAATATGTGACAGCGGTACATGGTCAGGAACACTGCCTCCTGTCATTCAGAACACCTTGAAGTGGTTGTAAACCCACTTTAACAACTTGCACCTACAGGTGAGGCTTACCTGTAGGTGCAAGAAATATCTCCCAAACCTACACGTTTAAGGAGATATTTGCAGAGAAAAATGCACCAATGTCTACGACGCATGCGCGCCATAGACAACGGCGCAGGCGCACTGAGCGTCCCGGCATAATGAATGTGATCCTGTCCGGATTATGTCAGTCCCGCATGTGTGCGGGAGTGACGTCATCGCCGCTTCGGCCAATCACAGCGCCGGGGGAGCGATACCAGGAAGAAGCTCTGAGGGGACATGGCGGCGGAGGGGAACGAGGAGCACTTCGGGAGCTTTGATTTCCGGTAAGTGCCACATAATGAGCTAGTATGCTATGCATACTAGCTCATTATGTCTTTCTCTTGCAGGTGTGTGTGTGTGTTTGTTTGTTTTTTTGTTTTTTAAGAGGGTTTACTTCCTCTTTAAAGGTCTAGGTGGAGGTGTTGGCAAGGGGTTAATGTAGCAACATGGTCTCTTTACCAATAAAAACGGTTGTTGAATTAGGTCATTTCTCTTTACATAATAAATGTTTCACACTGTCAGAAATAACTGATATTTTTCAATAGATTGATTATGGTTATTGTTTATTGTTTTTATGGTTTTATTTATTATTGTTTATCACTTCCTCAAACATTTTTCCTCTGCAGAATTTTGGACAGAGGTTGCCTCTGAATTCTATTGGAAATCCCCTCCCAGCGGCAAAGTGCTGGATTACAATTTTGACATCACAAAAGGCAATATATTTGTGGAATTCATGAAAGGGGCGAAAACCAATGTGTGCTACAATGTGCTGGACAGAAATGTCTTAGAGAAAAACCTCGGGGCTAAGACGGCCTACTTCTGGTAAGATATCATACATAATAAACACTGCATCTAACTGCCAAGGCTAGTTAAGATATATAACTGTGTGTATATAAACACCGTACTCGGAGGACACATTTTTGTATTTACCCGTATTTTCCGGCGTATAAGACAACCTTTTGGATGCAAAAAAAATGCATCCGAAGTCGGGGGTCGTCTTATATACGCCGGTACCTGTCTCCGTCAGGCTGCGGGCATCCATGATTTAAAAGCCGCGCTTCCTCCTCAGACTGTTCCGCGATTTTGCAATGCCTTCTCATCCTCGGACGAGAGGACATCCGTGATAGGCGGAACACTGAACAGAGGCCCTGCTGGGAAAATTAGTGTTCCGCCTATCACGGAACAGTCTGAGGACGAGGCGCGGCTTTTGAATCATGGATGCCCGCAGCCTGGAAGCCAAAATCTGAAAAGAAAGTAAGGTAGGGGAGATCGTCTTGGCCGGCGCAGTGGAGGCATGTGGTGGCGCAGTGGAGGCATGTAATGTAATGGCACAGTGGTGGCATGTGGTGGCGCAGTGGAGGCATGTAATGTAATGGCACAGTGAGGCATGTAATGTAATGGCACAGTGAGATCTGAAAAAAGCCTGTTTCTGTCAGCGGTTGTTCCTGTCAGCGGTTCTGGCTACCCCTCAGCTTCCAGAAAGACTAGTAGGAAGGGGGTAGTCTTATACGGCGAGTATATCTCAAAACCAACATTTTTCCTGGAAAAATAGGGGGTCGTCTTATACGCCCAGTCGTCTTATACGTTACATTGTATAGAATGGTTTACAATGTGTATATAATGGTCGTATTGATTGCCTAAAGAGCATTGTTTTTTCCTTAGGAGCTAAGAAAATAATAAAAATGTACCTTTTGGGTTTATTAAAGTATTCTAAATCTGGAATAGGGTACAGGGAGGCCATTTCCATTAAGCTTTCTAAAGTTAATTGGTATTGGCATCATTCGCGCACCTTTTCCATCTCAGCTAATCAGAGGAAGCCTTGTATTCATTCAGAAAATGCACTCGGCCCAGCTCAAATTTTAAATGTGTTTTTTTTTTTTTTTTTTCTTTTTTTTTATTTCTTCTGGGGGCCGGACAGGAAGTCGCCATACTGCTGTCTGAACACGTTGCTGTATAGCAGGGGTGACCAACCTTTTGAAGAGCGAGGGCCACTTAAGCGACTTGGTAACCGGTCGCAGGCCACAATGAGTGAAGCGGGTAGATGGCATGTCCGTCGGACACAGCCCATGATACTTTTTAGCGGATCGTATTGGAGGTAGAACACAAGTCGGTTTATGTCTGCCACTACTTAGAGGTGAATGGATGGTCCAATTGGTCAGACTGACCATGTGAAAGGGGCCCAAGGATGCTTTCACACTGATGCGTTGTGCTATACCTGCACCACGGGTGCAAAGCAGTGTACCTTTGGCTTTCCTGCACTTTGCAATAGACGTCTATTATATTCTGCAGGTTTGGTGTACTTTCAGAAAGCTCACCAAACTCGCAGGTAATAACAGAAGTCTATGGCTTAGTACAAGTAACCCACAGGTGGATCAGTTTGAAAGCAGCCCAGTAACCACTGCAGAACAGATGTACCCAAATATACACTGCGATTTTAGTTATAAACTGACCTTTCAATATTCTATGTGTCCCCCCCCCCTGTTGTATACTGTATGTAGCTGATGCAGCACTCGCAGTGGGTACATCTGTTAGTGAAGGTAATACATTTATTTGGTCCATACAAACTATTTTAAAGCAGATGTTCTTCAGCCAGAAAATGAAAGTGCCTCCTGCCCAACCCTCCTCCACATAACCCCTTCTTTTTTTTTTTTTTTTTTTTTTTTTTTTAATAAAGGGCTTAGGGCCTAGGCAAATGGTGTGTGTGTGCTGTTCCTACTGTGATATGTACATCGTATATTTAGGAGGCCTTAGGCCCCTTTCAAATGGGTGCCTCCATGAAGTCGGTTCTGCTTGCTCAGCGGGGGATCTCTCTGCTGGTCCCCACTGAGCAGCCGGATAGCTCTGCAGAGCAGACAGACACAGCCCACTCTCGTGGGAATTGACTGTTTGTCTGTTTCCATCTGATGCCATCTGACTCGATTTGCCAGATGGATGGGGAATAGATCCCCCATTCGTCTGTTTTTGGCAGACAGGATCGGATGGCGGGTGTCATTGAACATGTGTCTACTGACATCCACCGCTCCATAGAAAGGACTGCAGGGTTCGATCAGGTGCGTTTGAAAAACTGACAGGTGGACCTGGTTGGATCGCCTATGTGAAAGGGGCCTTACTGTGTAACTCGGAGGATGAGGGGGGCGGCGGGCCTAGTGACGCATCATTGGCAGTTGCGCTCACTGAACGCGGAAGAGCTGGTGGGCCTGATGTCATCTGGGATAACATGGCGGCAGGGGTTCAAGAGGTTGCAGGGCGTGAGAGGATCTCAGCGGGACAACGGTGCATGAGTGAGTATATGTGCAGCACCCACCTCCTGGTTAGTGTGGGTAAGAGAAAAATAATGGGGAGGTTGGTGGGTCTAGGCTGAGAAAGCTAGACATAAAGATGCCTATAGATAGACTAGGTTTTTTTGTTTTTAGTCAGCAGAAAAAAAACGGATTCCTTCATCCACATTCAGGTGAATAGAGAAATCCCCCCCCCCCCCCCCCCCCCCCCCAACTAGGACTATATTCTTACAGGGGCTCCTGCTGCTGTCAAAAGCAAGTTTTCTGACTTGCCCATTCAACAGAAGTCGATCTGATGATTGACTTCCACTAAGCAGGCCACATGCTAATCAAAATTTGTCAGGTTCCTGCTGAACTGGATGGATTTTGATCCGCCTGTGGCGACTTTAAATCCCTGCTTTTCAAAATCCATCTACAGTGTTTGGAAGAGGTATCTTAAAGTGGCCATACTTTGTATAATCTGATTGTACAAGGCCAAACCTAAACAATCCAAAAATGATCCAATCGGCCAGGACCTTGCACTGCATAGTTGATGGTAGATCATACAATCTGATTGTACTGTGTATGAAAAGCTTTACACGTGCCTTAGAGTAACTCAGTAGGTGAGCTCCCAAGAGACTGCTCTAATGATTCCATCAAATATTGGTTGCAGAAAGTGGAGGTGTGATCATCTCTAATTGTGACCAACAAATATATAGATTATCTGAAAAGTCTGGTGTTTACAGTCAGGGAAAAAAACAGCACAAATTGATAACATCGCAGCTATTACTACCCTGGTGATTGGCGTCTTATGAAGATTACTATGGTATTACTTTACGATCTTTTAGGTTTCGAGCTCTAAACGTTAAAGCCTCTGTCACCTCAATTTTATTGATCTGAGTCTCCATTGTGTAGATTTTCCTGCTCTTCCTGTATGGTCACTGGGACTGTCAATTTACAGAAAATTCCTCAAGAGGGACATTCAATGAAATACCAGGTGACCAAGGCTTTCAGCCCCATTCACACTTGAGCGTTTTGTAGCTTGAAGCCTGAAGCTACAAATCGATGGAGGGGGGAATCCATTATTCTCTATGGAGATGGTTAACACTCCAAAACGCCTGAAGCTCAAACAAGTTCTGGAATTTTAGGTGTGAATGGGGCCTTAATGTTTACTGCCGAATGTAATGTAATACCATAGTAAAATTATACTCAAAAAGTGGTGCCGCCCTCCCAAACGCTAATGTGTTAGTATCCCTTTAAATCTGTGGAGTGTCATGCTCGCCCCCTCCCTTGGACTACAGGAGAGTCAGGACACCCACTAACGCACAGCTCCTTTCACTATCTGCAACATAGAGAGCGACCTGACACCCCTGTAGTCCAAGGGAGGGGGCGAGCACAACACTCCACACAAGGGAGAAAGCCATGCATTACTGTGTGGAGTTACAGATAGAAGAACAGGAAGTGAGGATTTCTCAGAAGAAATAAGGACATTTAAAAGCAAAATCGAAGGATGAGGTAAGTGAAGGAGGACTGCACTAAGGTAAAGGAAGCTATTTAGGAAAATTGTACCTTTACAACCCCTTAATTTGTGTTCACCACTATGTGCTCCAGTCATCCTCATGCTTTAGTTATAATCCCCTCATCTGATGTGCCCTCACCTGCGATAAAAGACCAACCGATGGTCTATATGCACTTTTGTCCCTCTCTGGGGATCTGTTTTATGCTATTTCACTCCTTTGCTGGTAATATTGAGATTAGAATTCTCCTTCTATTACACTTATCGTCATACACCCAAATCATAAGGAGAGGAAGCTGGACATGGTGCTTTATCTTTTTAAACAACCAGTATATTAAACGCTAAGTATAAAAACACTAATTTTTTTTCTGTTGCTTAGAGTGCACCAAACTGTAAAGCTTTCAGTGCTCACAGTGCAAGATATAAGACAATCACAGTATTACCACAGTATGCTCACAATGCATGCCTCAGTGTGACAACAGATTGGCCTCTCCCCCTACGTTACGCCACATGGTCAAGTGGCTTCCTCAGGGGGATAATTGGAACACATGGTGAAGACAGTATACTGTATATTACTTAGAATCACAAGATAACTTCTACTTGTTCTGGTACATTTCACAGTAGAACAACAAGTGATGAGCTTTGATCACCCTATAGCCAGGTAGAATAAAGGCAGCCATATACAAGGGATTTTCATTATTGGCTGGTGATCAAATCTCTGAAGATCTGTTTTTAAACCAGCATGAATATATAAGGTGCATTCCATATATCGCAAATGTTATCTTTGCACAGCCGACATACAAAAAAAGAACTGAGATAACCTATGCAGTGATGTTCTTTGTATATCCTATCATGATCTTAAACATGCACCTAAAATCACTGTACTGTGCATTAGTTCCTCTTTGTATAGGTAAACTGTAAGCAAGACATTTTGTTTTTAGTTTTGAATAGAATGGAGAGGGATTAGAACATGTTGGGTATTTTTTGCGTTCTGTGTCCCTGTTGGGCTCTTCCACATGGAGAGGACTCCGCCAGCTCAGCGGGGAATCTGTCCGCTGATCCCCGCTGAGCAGGCGGATGGCTTGTCTGCTCTGCTTATGCAGAGTGGACACACACAGCTTGCTTTCCTCTGTAGGTGGTTGGATGTAAATAGACCTCCTGTCCCCTTCTTCTTCTTTTTTTTTTTTTTTTTTTTTTTTTTCTATTATTATAATTTTTTTTTTTTACCTTGCAGCCATCCGACTCGCTAGACCAGGGGTCTTAAATTAGCGGCCCTCCAGCTGTTGCGAAACTACAAGTCCCATGAGGCACTGCAAGGCTGACAGTTACAAGCATGACTCCCCCAGGCAGAGGCATGATAGGACTTGTAGTTTTGCAACAGCTGGAGGGCTGCCAGTTTGAGACCCCTGCACTAGACGGATCCCCATCCGTCTTTTTAATGGATAGGATGTCGGCAGTGTTAAGGGACACATGTCCGTTGACATCCGCTGCTTCACTGAGCCTAAAAAACTGACAGGCAGACCGGATCAGTCCACCCTTGTTAAAGGTGCCATAGAGGGATTCGCCCTGTTAGTTTGTCCTATTTACTGTTATCACCAAAAGTGATGGTGAAAGAAAATCCCAAATGTTGGGGTCTCACCAGAACAGGAATAGAGGGGAAATCTTTCAATGGGGACCCTGTTGACAACCAGGGATTTTCTTACTTTGGAGGGATTGCTTCTCATTTCCCGTTTTGGCTATGGGACAGAAAGTGAAGGAAAATCTCCCCTATAGGACACAGATGGCACAAAAACTGTCAGGGGTTATAACACTTCCTTTTTCCATCCAAATTGGGGGGGGGGGGGGGAGTTTGCCCCTGTTCTACTTGGTTTGTCATTTTTAGAGCGATTTTGTAGATATTTCTGTAGTGTGTGATTTTTGCATCTGCTGGCATTGGTTAGATGTCATGCTGCTGCTTGCTGTTTACCTGTCAAGATACTGATCCCAGTTGTTTTGCATGTAATGGCTACTTTGGTCTGGTCTATTCTTCCTGATTGAAGAGTAGGCTGAGAGCTATTGTTTTCAGATTAGCGCCAAATGGAATACAGCCACTTTGAAAATTGCTGATTAGACTGTTGCTGCTTTTGATCTTATTCAGCTAGTAATAGCTCAGGTACACCCTTAGCATTGGTCTGCACATTTTGGGTTGCCCTTGGGTTCTTAATTTTTAATTTTTGAAAGACAAACTGACATTTTGGAAATTTTTAGAATTAATCACTCAGTCTTCAAATTGCGGCTCTGGGGCCAGATGCGGCCCTTTGCTTGCTTTTATCCAGCCCTTGGGGCACTGTTTTAGCCACTGATACAATAGGGAGTATTCCCCCCCCCCCCCCCCCCCGACACCACTGAAGGGACACAATTCCTCCCAATGACACCGAGGATAGGACACCATTTCCCCCAATGGCACCAACAATTGGACTTCAATGTTTAACATCCACTGCCCTAGAAACTGTTTAGACGACGGTCCTAGTCTCCAACATGATTTTTTTTATGTCAGCCAACATTCCTACTTGTCTTCTAATAAAGGAGACATTCTGTCCCCATTACAAAGACACACAGCAAATATATCACCTCCGCCCAGTGATATTCTTAGCTCCTTGTGGTAAGCAGGAATAGAGGTTGGGCGACCTAAAGGACACGTTGATATATATTTGGATGACCTGTGCCGTGGTGATTATGGTAATAGAAAGAGAGTGCAATGCACAAAGTCATCGCCAGCACCGTCTCTGAAGGTTTTCTGTTAATAGACTGCTAGCAATTAGATTTTTTTATTGCTGTTGTATATACTGTACTTGATAAAGGGCTACAATCAGATCATATAGTAGCTAATCTTTGCTACATTTGCTATGCATGTTTACATTAATACTGTTGCATCACTACTAATATAAATGTGTGCTGGCTTTACATGTCAAGAGGCTGATACAGTAAAGATGACTAGTTTGAGAAACCCAGCTCGTATGGGTCAAGAATACAAAGCAAGCCAGTACTATCATCACAGGCAATCTGACCGATGAAACACCATTTCTTCTGATCTCCGCAGATCCCTGATCAATATATTACCCCAGACTTGGGCCACAAATGCTCTGAATAGTAGATATACTAATAAGAAGATTTGATTCTAGAATCCTTAGCTCTCTCTATTAAGCCAATCTGAATTCTTAGCTGTGATATACTGTATGATGGCAGCCCGCTACTAAAGTAGCTGCTTTATTAGGAATTGCCACATATGTGTTGTCCCCCGTCTTGGCAGGGGGCTAGCAAAAATCAGCCTTGAGGCACATCTGTTTTACATGAAACTAACCATATGAGGTTTATTAGAAACACAGTGAAGATGAACCAATGAATGAAAAAACGATTTCAAAATATATCATGTTCATTCTATACGTTTTACAAATAAAGTCAAAGTGTTAGTAAACCCACAACTGTAAAATCAGTCTGTAGATGCAATAAAGCATGCTTGTTAAGGCGTTAATCCCCTGCATTGTGTAAAAAGGCTGCTTATTCCTGTCTTTTCTGAACCTCCCCTTCTTTTGCAGTCCCCAATTTATCTCCAGATAGAAAAGAGCCTTGGGGGCACTCTTCACATACTCCATTTGTTGTGTATTGCTAGAGTGTTGTTTTTTTTTTTTTTTTTTTTCTCTTGGGAGAGTGCATGTGGTAAGCACTGTCCATACAGAGGGTCAGGGGTCCTGCATTCTCATAGGACAATCAGGACAGAATGAAAACTCCTACAAGCTTTACCAGACACTGATAGGCCCCTTTCACACCTGCGGACCGTATGTCCGCTTTTTCATCCATCCGTTTGCGGATGAAAAAGGGACATACATTGGTCCCTATGAGATTGCGGGTGTCAGCGCATGAACATCCGCTGACACCCGATCTCGTCCACCTCCGCAATGATCCGATTCTGCAGACGGAAGAAAACCCTATTTTTCCTTCCGTCATCAGATCGGATGAACACCGTCTGTGTTCATCCGATTTCCCCCCCCCCCCCCCCCTAGGGGAGAGCGGAGAAAAGACATGGCGGTCCCTGCACAGTGTGCGGGGACCGCCCTGTCATCCGCCGGCTCAGCGGGGATCAACGGAACGATCCCCGCTGAGCATACGGAGGCGGATCATTACTGATCCGCCCCGTGTCACAAGACGTATAAGTATACTGCTAATGAGAAAAGGTATTTAGCAGTTTATATTTACTAAAACTATTGCATTGCCATGTTCTGTGTACTGTGGGAGACAAGATATAGTGAATGCAGGGTCCTGGGTTTAGTAACACTTTAATGTGGAGGTTCACCCTAAAAACACATTTTTTAACATTAGAGCCAGCATACTAAGTACATTTACTTTTGGCCGGTCATTTTTTTTTCTCTGTACATACCTTTTTTTATATACTGATTTTTGTCCAGGGCTTCCGCGTTCTGATGACTCCGGGACTGGGCGTTCCTATCCTTCGGTTCGATGATTGACGGCTTATGAAACAGGTCCCCTGTCGCACAACGCGCGTCATCAGATTCCCGGAGCTAGCCGAGCTGCGAGTCGGCACTATACGGCGCCTGCCGTGTAGAGCTGACTGCGCAGGCGCCGTATAGTGCCGACTCGCAGCTCGGCTATTTCCGGAAATCTGACGCGCGTTGTGCGACAGGGGACCTGTTTCACAAGCCGTCGATCATCGAACCGAAGGATAGGAACGCCCAGTCCCGCAGTCATCGGAAGCCCTGGACAAAATCAGGATATAAAGGTATGTACAGAAAAAAAAAAAAATGACCCCCCGAAAATAAATGTCCTTATCATTAGTATGCTAGATCTAATTTAATTTTTTTTTTTTTTCGGGTGAACCCCGGCTTTAAGTCACATGTATTCATTATTACAAATTGAATTTTAAAATGCTGCTGATTTTTGAACTGCCTGAATCCTCCCCTTATATTCGAGCGACAGAAATCCTACAGTGCATACGGTATACTTCATCTCCCCTTATATTCTCTTTCCAAAATCCCCTGAACAGCAGAAATCATCATACACATGATGCATTTCATCTGTGGACCTGTTTATCCAGACTTCAGGTTTGAATAGTTATGTTGACTTTTTTTGTTCTATATAACTGTGATGGTAATAAAATGAGAGGGCCTATGTTTGCTCACTTTACAGCTTTATTAATATTCAAACAACAGGTTTGACATGATCTTAAAATGTGTCAGACTATTATATATACTGATGATTGCAGCCTTGCATAACCTTTTACGTGACATAACAGAAGGTCTGTCTTTTTATAGAACACCTATTTATAAATCATTTTCATGCAACATTCACCCAGGATTGACACGGGTTTACAAAGGAGTCAATTAGAAATTGTAAGAATCTTGAGTGAAACTTTCATAAATGAACTGCTGGATTAAGGTTTTAAATCTGTAAAAAATGTAAAGTCTAAACCAGCCTTTTTCAACCTCATTACCCCAGAGGAACCCCTAAATAATTTTCAGGTCTCTGGGAACCACTGCTAAAACCAAATCCATTGTGGGTCAAATGTTTTTTTTTTATATTGGTGGCAGGTATAAATAATGCCACCCATAGGCAGACCATAGACAGTGCAGGTTGCTTTCCTGCAACCATGGGTTATCTAAAATCACACTGTGTGGGGCCGATTTCCCCCCCCCCCCCCCCCGCGTAGTGCCCCCTTTATTGCAGTGCTTCTGGCTTCCCTTCTCTCCTCTTCCCCTGGCTGCTGAGGGGGATGTTTCAGAATGGAGAGCAGGGGAAGGGGCTAATCAATATGTCACAATAGGGATGAGCTCTGGCGTGTTCGCACACTCCATGAGCAGAGCCCGCCAGGAAGTCGGCGCTGCACTAATCGCAGGCAGTGAGACATTTCCTGATCTCTGCAGCCGAGCATCAGGACAATGTCTCCCTGCCTGCGATTAGCACAGCACAGTGCCGTCTTCCTGGCGGGCTCTGCACGTGGAGTGTGCAAACACGCCGGAGCTCATCCCTAGTCACAAACGGGCCTTTCCCTTTTCTAAATGAACACAATCACTCACTCACCATGTTCAATCATAGCTGAAGCATAGTAAATTGTGAGTATGTGAATGAACAGGAAGACGCTCAGCACAGAGCACTTCCCATTGATTCACAGTCCAAGGCAGCGGAGGCTGCAGAGAAAGGCATGTGTGTGTTTGAGCTTTGTTTGTTTTGTATGTTTGAGCTTTTGGGTGCACACCCTAATGCTATAGGCTGCGCACACCTATGGACGCACCTTTTCACATCTCCCAGCATCTTCTTTGTGGTTCTGAGTATTCAGCCACATCATTGGCTATTATGCACAGCTGCACCAGATTTTGCACTCTCCAGCTTTGGTAAATCAACCCCAATGTTTAGCTGGATGTACAGCATCTGAACAAAGTACATGGATCCAATGCAAGATATAGTATACAGTAACTGCATACAATCCCAACACGATTCTAGCCATGTGATACTGTCTCCTGCCAATCAGATAACACTTGTGTTTACCCATCAGATTAGGTCTAAACAACCTTAAAGGGGTTGTAAAGGAAAAAAATTTTTTTTTCATAATAAGCATCCTTTACCTGCAGACATTCCTCTTTTCACTTCCTCATTGTTCATTTTTACTCAGAAGTTGCTCCATTTCTTCTCTGTTCTTTTCACTTCCTGCTTGTCACTCACCACTGTGAAGGGAGGCTTTACTGCGGTTGTGATGTGACGTGCTCGCCCCCTCCTGGGAACTACATCTGTGCGACAGGACGTTCTCTACGTGTTAGAGACTTCAAGGAGGTGTGAATTACTGGGCGTGCCCTAATGCATACTGGGAAATGTAGTTCTTACATGAACGAGTGCCGCAAACCAGGAAGTGAATGAAAGAACAGAAACTAGACCGCCGGAGGTGATATAAATGAAGGAATTTAATAGGTATTTACTCATTTTTTAGCAGAATCATTATACTATTCTGTCTGTCTACCATACAGACATTAATTTTGGGCAAAAAAAAATGTTTTCCTTTTTAAATGAAAACCTAATTAATCATTTGATAGTTATAAGAAGACCAAAATTATTTGCCATGAAAGTGTGTAATTGCATCAACCGTGCATTTTAAATAGTGAACCTTCTCTGGACTTTATGCAGAACATCTCCCTAGACCAGGGGTGTCCAATTTTTTTTCAAAGAGGGCCAGATTTGATGAAGTGAACATGCGTGAGGGCCGACCATTTTGCCTGACATTTTTTGAACCATTAAAATAAATGCAAATTCACTAATGCACTGCCCATCAAGAATTCTATTGCCTTTGTGGCTGTGTGTGGTGAAGAATCTAAGGTTGAGCTCAGGCGTGTTATTTGGATATACCGTATTTATCAGCATATAACACGCACTCTCACTTTAAGAGGGAAATTTCAGGAAAAATATAACAAAATAAGGGTCAGTGCCCATCAATGGAGCATAATCGTTGCCCATCTGCATCCTCACCATTGCCATGAATGCAGCCTCACCATTGCCTTCAGTGCAGCCTGATCCATGCCCATTTGCAGCCTTGGAGGGGACAGGGAGGGGGGCAAGATGAGCGACAAAAGATTACATACAGGAGAATCTCCTGTTTACACGATGGCCTCTTTAATACAAAGTCCCGCCTCCTATGATGGACAGAACAGTTGTCCAATGCCAGCCCAGGAGATGGGACTTCCTATTACAGAGGCAGCCGAGTAAACAGGAGATTCTCTTGCATTTAATCTGACGGCGCTCGTCACGCCCCCTCCCTGTCCCCTCCGAGGCTGGAAGAACGATAAATACGGTATATATCTTTTGTGGCCCCCCAATGATTCGTTGGGGGCACAAAAGATATATATATCCAAATTACCAGTGGGGCTACATTAAACCGAAACGCGGGCCGCAATTCGCCCCTGGGCCGGACTTTGGACGTGCCTGTGACTTGTCCTTAAGGTTCCCCCAACGGAAAGTTCCTTCAAGGACTGCGCAGGCGCAAACTTGCCGACGGAAATCTCCGAAACTCGCCCGGCATCCAGGCTCATTCTTTAACATCCCCGTGGATTGGAGGATGTTAAAAAAAGAGCCAGGAGGCCGAGCGAACCGTCCGAGCGAAGTGAGGCCGACTGGCCACTTTCCTCTAAATCCACGTCGCCCTGGATGCCGGCCGAGGTTCGGAGATTTCCGTCGGCAAGTTTGCACCTGCGCAGTCCTTAAAGGAACTTTCTCGTTAGCCGGAACCATATCGGCAGATCAGATTGCGCCTGCGCAGGAACTTTCACGATAGCTGGAACCATATCGGCAGATCACTTGCCCTAGGCAAAAAACAAAGTGACCACATTACATGCAGCAAAATTGGCTTGGCAAATGTAGATGACCGGTTCTGTTGTGAATTCAGGGGCTTTATAAAGCCATTCAGTGGAAAATGATTTGCAAAATCCAGTACGTTCTAGCACTTTAATGTTGTGAGTTGCTACAATTTTCTGTCACTTTGCTCTACTAAATAAGCCGTCTTTTGTGCTTTTGTTTATATATATATATATATATATATATATATATATACATATACATATACATATACATATACATATACATATACATATACATATACATATACATATACATATACATTTTTTTTTTTTTTTTTCAGGTTATATGAACCTTTTAATGAGCTGTGCATTTTTGAAGTTCAGGTTTTTTTTTTTTTTGACAGGTGAATTTACCTTTGTTGTGGCAACATCTTGATGGTTCCACGTCAGTAAGGCAGGGTGCTGGCCACAGCTTGAGTACACAGAACTAAAGGATCTACGTCCCTTTAACTGCTGAAATACCTGATAATACTTTCACTTCTTAGGTAGTCAATACACGCACACACAGCAGTTTATTGACGTGTATTTATAGCTCTAAAAATGTCAGCTAGTCTGGCGCAGATAGTCAGTATCTTGTAACTTTTATCAAATTCAATGTATTTCCTTATGTGACATTTCCAACAGTAGAACACATCTATTCCAGACCATGTTTTATGTGACCATTGTATTTACAGACTATTAGGTAACAAAAAAAATGCACTTATGTGTAGTAGGATTGTGGCTTGTCAGTTCGAATTGCAACCATGGCACTACGTGCCTGGAATTTGCATGTTCTCTATGTGCCTGCATGCATGGGTTTCCTCTGGGTACGGTGGTTTCCTCCCACACTCCAAAGACATGCTGGTAGGTTAACAAGTTCCTGGCTAAATTGTCCTTTTTTTTTATTTTTATTTGTATGAGTTTGAGTTGAGGACCTTTTTGATTGTAAGCTCCTTGAGCCTAGGTTCACACTAATGATGTGCAGAAACCACCCCCATTAAAATCGCACTGCCCTTGTGATCTGCAGTAAGTGTCAGTGCAATCTTACCGACACTCCATATGCAGGTGGGTAATGTGTTTCGGTTACAATGCAGTTCCAAAATTGGTGCATAGTGCGATTGGCGCTCATTCAAAATCGCATGTGATTTTAACAGGAATGTTAGGAGTGGTTCCTGTGCAATTTTACATGTAGTTGATAGTATGAACCAAGGCTGAGGGCAGGGACTGATTTGAATGTACAACATGTATGTAAAGCACTGCATAAACCGACTATATAAAAATCGACTTTATAAGTACCTGTATTTAATAATATCTGCTCCTTTTTGGACATTCTCTTAACCTTTTTAACCAATGACACTTTTATATCCGTTTATTGTTTGATGCCAGGAGTCTCAGTATTTTCTTGAGTAAGACCCCTTTCACACCGGGGTGCTTTTCAGCCGTTTTAGCACAAAAAATGGCACCTCTCACATGCCTCCCACGTGTGAAAGGCTGAGTGCTTTTACATTGAAGCGGTGCACTTGCACGACAGGAAAAAAAAGTCCTGCAAGCAGCATTTTTGGGACGGTGCGAGAAAAGTGTAAACACCGCCCCTGCCATTGAAATCAATGGGCAGCACTGCTTTTCAGGCGCTTTTTAACCCATTCCTCTGCTGCTAGCAGAGGTTAAAAGCGCACCGCTAGTGCCCAAAAAGCGCTAGCGACACTTTACCACTACAACTAGCGACACCTTACCGCTGACGCTCCTGCCCCAGTGTGAAATTAGCCTTAGTGACTTGTAGCAAGTGTGCAGCTAAGAAGACCTGTGTTCTCCCTGACTTTCATTTGCTGCATACTAATTTTCAGATCTTTAAGAGGGCAAAGTGACAGGTTCTTTAGAATAATTTTAAAGTTTAAAGATGTAAACCCTCACATATACCCAGTGAAGTAAACAGCCTTAGATGATACACAGAGATTAAGCAAATCTCCCTACATAAGTTTTACATGTATATCTGCTGTCTTCATCTTTCTATACCGTTTAGAAAGTGCACGTGGTGTTAGAATTTTCTCTTTCTGTTCCAGCAGGGGGAGTCTTGCCATACACTGCGAGACAACTGATTGGAGGAAAGGCGCACTCACCCCCTCTCCTCATAGGCAGAGACTTGCAGAACTGTGCTGTGAATTGACCAGCTCTCTGCTAATCTATTTATAGTACCGTATTTTCCGGCGTAAAAACTTGCCTCAAAACCCGGGGGTCGTCTTATACGCCAGTACCTGTCTCGGGAAACCATTATTCAAAAGCCGCGCCTCCTCCTTGCGGTGTTCCGTGATAGGCGGAACCCTTGGTTTCCCAGCAGAGCCTCTGTTCGGTGTTCCGCCTATCACGGATGTCTTCTCATCCTCGGCTTCGGATGAGAGGACCTCCATGATAGGCGCCTATCACGGAACAGCACGAGGCGGAAGTGCGGCTTTTGAATAATGGACGCCCGCAGTACAGGAATAAGGTATGGCACAATGAATGAATGACTTGTTGACGGCACAGTGAGGCATGTAATGGGCACAGTGTGATTTGAAAAAGCTGAATAAAGCCTGTTCCTGTCAGCGTTTTTTCCTGTCAGCAGTTGTTCCGGCTACCCCTCAGCTTCCAGACAGACTAGTAGGAAGGGGGTCGTCTTATACGGCGAGCATATCCCAAAACCAAAATTTTAGCTGGAAAATCAGGGGGTCGTCTTATACGCCGGCAAATACGGTACCCACCCTGACACAAAATTCAGCCTGGTTTTATCAGTTGACAGAACTTGTCAGACGTTATGCTGATAACAGAAGAATGGGGCAGGAGAAAGCCACGGGACTTGGGGCTTTGAAGAAAGATAAAGACATACTGTATGTGCCTTCAAATTTCATGAATCAGGTTTAAATCCTCTTTAACTGCCATGTCGTCGTCCCCCCTGCACTTTCAGGGTTCTGGGGAAATGTCCACCCTGTCAAATCCCCCCCCAGTTTTGTAGAATTTTACAATAAGTAGGCTGCTAAATAAAATACTTTTAAGAATCTTTTAATGCTCACTGCCCACATCATTGATATAAGCTGTGCAAGCTGTGCAAGCATACATGTTTGCACATCCTACCACCATTCACGTGTGACACAAGCTTGTGTTTGCAAAGATTAACCATAGAAATGAGTGCCAGCAATGGCCAGCTAGCAGGTCTGTGGTGTATGTACTATGCATATTCAGAAAGGTATTGCATTGTTACTTGGTACACCCATGCAAGTAAACTGTGTAAAGCTGCAGCATGATGGATTTCAGTCTTCCTACTACATTGTAAAATAAATTGAAACTCCAGCAGGAGAGTGGGACCTTGTAAATCGCCATGGCAGGTTACAGGAGCTTGACATTTGAGGTGATTTAACCCCCTGGTTTCTGCTCTAAATTAAAATATACCAGAGATCATTTCATTGAAGATCATCTCCCAAACTAATACTAACCAATTGTCTTTTGGAATTTCAGGGAAGGTAATTCGCCTGCAGATTCTTCTGTAATTTCCTATGGTGATTTACTGATAAAAGTCTGCAAGCTGTCAAATGCCTTGAGGAAGTTGGGTAAGTAGTATATGGTGTACACTGGGAATGGGAACAATACCAGTAAAGTCTACAGCAATGCTAAAAACATACCATTCATGTTATATTCCCTGATGATGGCACACGTATAGGTATACAATCCTCTATGAATTGTTTAGTTTATAGACCGTTTTAGAATATAATTAAGACCTATGCAGAAACTAGCATTAGGATGTGTTCATCTCTAATGTAAAACATGAAATTAAAGGGGTTGTAAAGGTTTCTTTTTTTTATTTTCTGAATAGGTTCCTTTAAGCTAGTGCATTGTTGGTTCACTTACCCTTTCCTTCGAATTCTCTTCTAAATGTTTTTTTTTCTTTTGTCTGAATTTCTCACTTCCTGTTCCTCCTCAGTAAGCTGTTCTGGCTGACTAACCCCCAGCCAGAACAGCTCGAATGATGATGGGGGGGGGGGGAGCTTACTGAGGAGAAACAGGAAGTGAGAAATTCAGACAAAGAAAACATTTTAGATTTAGAAGGAAAAGGTTGGTAAACCAACAATGCACTAGCTTTATATTTAGAAAATAATAAACAAACCTTTCCAACCCCTTTAAGCTCCTTGCTTAAAGGTACACTAAAGGCAGAATTTTTTTTTTTAAATAACAAACATGTTATACTTACCTCCGCTGTGCAGTTCGTTTTGCAGAGTGGCCCCGATCCGTGTCTTCTGGGGTCCCTCGGCGGCTGTCTCGGCTCCTCCTCACAAAAGCTTTCCACGTTAATGCAAGCTCCCTCGCATGGTGGAAAGCTTTTGCGAGCGCGCTCCCGTGATACATTGGCGGCCATAGCCGCCGACTGTATCACTCGGCCCCGGCGCGCCGCGTCATCCGCTGTGATTGACAGCAGCGCTAGCCAATGGCTGCGCTGCTATCAATCCGTCCAGCCTAGCCAATCAACGGCCAGGCTGGGACCCGAACAAGGTGACAAGCACGCGCCCGGGACTTTCAAACGGTGAGGTAAGTAAAACGGGGGCTCGGGGGGGGGGGGGGCGGTGCTGTCAGATGTTTTTTTACCTTAATGCATAGGATGCATTAAGGTAAAAAAACTTTTACCTTTACAACCCCTTTTAATGTTTTTTTATCCTTGGATGCTGCTGAAATATCTCAGCCCGTGTCAGAATAAACACTAGGCAACAAAGGATCTTGTGGTGGGCACTGATTCTGGGTTGATTCTAAAATTCATTAAAAAGGTTTTATTATATTCTCTCAGAATCATGTAATGTATGTACATTTAATAGGCAAAGAAACCGCGCTAGGGTTCTATCAAGAGAATTGTTAATACAATAAGTTTAAATCTAATTAATAAAAATCTATGTACTGTACATGTTACTGTGTTTGCTGGACCTTGGTGCAGAATCTACCAGAGGTGGCGTTTTGTGACTTATAATGACCATACACGCTTTGATAAATGATTTTCTTTTCTGATCAATCCCTTCTGATCGGAATATTCGACCTGTAGTTGATAACCCATTTGATATGCTGTATAAGTGGATTTCAAATGATTGTTCAAGCAGATCCTCAACTTAGAAACAAAAAATGTAAAAGTAAGCAGCTACAAAACGTTTTTGATAATGGGACACTTACCTGTGCAGGAATCCAGCGCAATCCTCACCTGTCGGTCTTCGGGTCAAGACGTCGGCATGTTTACTTTGGGAAGCCGGCTGTCGCTACTTGCTTCACAACTGGCTTCCCACTGCGCATGTGTGAGCGGCGCTGCACTCTGTGAACAGTCCAGCAGCCTTCTAGGACCTGTTACGTGTCCCAGAAGGCTGCAGGAGTGGGGTGCACAATTTGCATTCGGTTCACCGTGGTGATCCGACCGGAAGTGGGAACATCTACCTGTCACAACCAGACCCCCCCCCCCCCCCCGCCAGCTCCCAAACCTAGAGGGGGGGAGGAGCCAGATAAGTGAAACTTCTCCTTTTTGGTTGAAGTTCCCCTTTTAAGATAAAATTGTTCCATGCAATGGTAAATGAAGTCGCATCTGTTTCTGTTTCCACCATGTAGTCATCGATTTGAAATGCTGATTTTGATCGAATCCTATCTAATTCAAGTGTCCATAAGGGAAGTTATGGCAATTCAATTGTTTTGATTGAATTACATATTGGTTGGATAATACCACTATACAGTATGGCAGGGACATGCATCAATATCGGGTATATTATTTGGGGTGTGCTGCCCACAGGCAAAAGGCAGCCTAGACACACAAGGGTCCTTCTGTGTATATAGTAGACACAGAGCCATTGTCTCTGATGTATCTTGGTTACATGTGTTGTATTGCTGACACATAGTTAAGAGACATGGCTGCACACACACATTTTCAGCAGGATGGCATTTTAACTACATGAAAAGTGTGCTGAATACAATAAACTTTTATGCTTTTTTAATGATTAGAGCAGTACTCCTCTCACTGTAAAGAATCCTACACACTACATATATAAGCAGCACACACATTGGGCCTATAGAAATTGTTACAGAAGAAACATATTGGTAAATGTTCCTTTTTTTAACACATCTAAGGGGAATTGTATCAGTCTATCAGTGTTATTAATATAGCTTATTGTGTTCTAGTATAATACTGGAAATAAGGCATTTTTTTTTCTCTTTTTTTTTTTTCTTTTTCAAAGAATGAATGTACTGTACAAATGAATTTCATTAAATAGTACAATGAGGCACGTTTTAAACTATTTTAATCTTTGAAAGTTTGAACTACATATTCAGGTTTTAAATTGGCTTTGCTCTATGGGAACCATTTTTGTTATTTACACTATATGATAAGTTTAACGCTTGATATTATTATTATTATTATTATTATTATTATTAATTTTTTTTTTGGGTTACCAGTTCCTCACCTACAAAAAAATAAATTGTTAGTTTTTGATGGCTGACCGTTTAATACTGGTAAACTGAACGTGACAGTTGATGGTGATGTCAGGTTGGATACAAATCTCCAGCTGCAGTATCACTAAAGAGGGTGCCCATATGCCTTGGCCGCTGAACCACTGGCTATCGCAATTAGAGCACACCCTGATATTCAGGGTTTGCGTCGGGGTAACACTGTTGATAAGATAGGCCTATATGCGGATGATACCATTCTATACTTGGCAGATCAGGGACCATCACTGCAAACAGCGCTGCGACTTATTGAACGAATGGGTGGTTATTCGGGACTGCGCATTAATTGGGACAAGTCCCAAATTCTCCCCATAGATGTCTCCCCCCCCCCCCCCCTGTGGTCACCCCACCACTGCCGCTCTCCAGAGTGTCCAGGATTAGGTACCTAGGAGTTGAGGTCACCAGGAGACTAACAGACTATACACCTCTGAATGTGGCACCGTTGTTTGACATGATCAAACTCAAAACGCAAACGTGGGCTAGATTACCCTTAGGGGTGATGGGGCGTATAAATATTATAAAAATGATTATTTTGCCCAAAATTCTATATATGGTGTGGCACGCCCCTCTATACATTCCCTTAAAAATCTTCAAGCAAATGGAAGCTATTCTGAATTCCTTTGTTTGGGGAAGTGGTAGACACAAACTTGCTTGGCACATTTTAAAGAACCCGACGGACATGGGAGGTGTTTCCCTCCCAGATCTCCATGAGTATTACTTGGCCGCACAGCTCTCTCACTTATATCACTTCAATACCTCGGAACTTCAACGCTATAGGGCTTTAGTTTGCGACAAACCCGGGCACCCGGCGCATACACCACTTCAGTCAATCCTCCGTGGGAAACAAACGCAAAAACAGACCGCGAGGTACAACTCGGGGATGTTAAAGCATCACCAACAGGTTTGGGAAATATCCCTTAAAAAACAGAATGTTGGGAAATTTTATTCCCATACTCCACTGTGGCTTAACAGCCATATGCCAGAGCTAGCAGGGGTCCCTGACTCGGTGGTGTGGGCCAGACACGGAATAATATACCTGCACCAAGTCCTATCAGTCTCAGGGATTAAGCAGTTTCACGCACTTAGAGAGGAATTCTCGCTCCCACAGCACTTAGTATTTAAACACCTGCAGCTCCGACATGCACTCCGAACCCAGCTACCATCTCTGGAGGTGGAGACAGAACCCCCGCCGGTGCTAGATATTGTTATGGGGAGCGATCCCTCTAAACTTATTTCGCACCTGTACCGCACCATTAGACATCGGGGTACAGTAGCCGTTACTCAGAAGGCTAAGACGGCTTGGGAGAGGGACGTAGGCCCAATAGAGGGTGCAGATTGGGACGAAATATTGGAGGGGACCAAGGCTACATCACCTAAACTGTCAGACAGACTAACGCAACTTTACATTGTTCATAGAGCCTACCTGACACCGCTGAGACTGGCCAAATTCCACCGCACACCCAATCCGACCTGTCGTCTGTGTCAGTCCACGAGTGCCACTTTTTATCATCTCATTTGGAGTTGTCCAAATATTCAGACTTACTGGACGCAGGTTGTCCGCTTTCTGCATGACAATATGGGATCCCCTGTGGTACTTGACCTTAAGCTGTGTATCTTGGGGCTGTTGCCTGACATAGAGGTGGATAAATATCACACAATTTTCATATCTGAAACATTATTTTTAGCTCGTAAAGTAATTGCCCAGAGATGGATGCAGAATTTGCCCCCCACTCTACGGATGTGGAAAAAGGCTGTTAATGACATTTTACCATTTAAGAAACTGATCTATACACACAGGGGCTCCACACAGAAGTATTCCAAGGTTTGGGACAGATGGCTAGAGGATGGAGAAACGTGTGTCTGATTGTGCCATATCTGGGGATTGTTCCATATTAAAATGCTCCTCTGTCCTCTTGAACATGTGAATGTAGGACCCGTGGTATCTAAGTAACCAAAGAATGAACATGCATTTCACCTTTGACACTGTATTTTTATTGTCAAATGTATTTGACCTGTCTTGTAATATGTGCCTTGAATAAATAAAGTTGGTTTTTCCAAGTAAAAAAAAGAGGGTGCCCATGTGTGCCCCATAAGGACACACGGGCAGCCTCTTGGTGATCCTGTCACTGATGATTTCAACAGATTGCCAGCAGCAGGATTGATAGGCCCAGATTAATCTGCCATCTGTAAGTTTAAAGTCTATACTTTTCTAACCATATTAATCAATCAAATATACTACATTCATAGGTGTGAAGAAAGGAGATAGAGTGGCCATCTATTTGCCAATGATCCCGGAGCTGGTGTATTCAATGTTGGCATGTGCTCGGATTGGCGCAGTTCATTCTATTGTGGTATGTATGTCTCCTACAAAATGATGCGTGATCTTCTTGGGAATTGCTGTGCTGTGTTTTTTTTTTTTTTTTTTTTTTTTTTTTTTTTTTTAGTGTACGGAATCGCTTACAATGTCATTATTGTTAGAGTAGAGGATGAGCATACAGAAGATTGTTGAAACTGAGCCCAGGGTCAAAAATTGTTTTTTATAATCCATCGACAAGCCTTATGTGCATAACACTTTTATCTGTATAAATTAATGTCTATTTTGTCACTTTAATCACAAAAGTACTACAGATCTGGTGTAATGTACAGTAGCTGTTGGAATAGGTTGTTGGATGACTGGCAACTGCTCCACTGGGTTACAAGCTCTGCAAGAAATACAATTTCTGTTTACTCACCACTTACGTAGTACATAGAAGCAACAGTTATTTGTGGGATAGGTTTATTCAGCTATGTAGAGGTGAACACTTAAGAATGTAGCCAAAACCAAGTTAAGGTACCCACATAATTGAGATGATGGTCATTGAATCCAACAGTTTTTGAACAGCTTGGGTGATCTAATGTCTGTGCAAGGCCGCCATCCTCTCTAGCCCTCTCCATTGTGCTGGGGAACATTGTATTGGTCTGGTTAGAAAACCAGCAACAAAAAAGGCCAGCATGTCAAAAGTTTGAGATCTCAGCATTGTACGGAGGTCTATTTGCATATATACATTTCTACAAACCAAAAAAAGAACATAAAAAAAGACATTTAAGGGACATACAGGTCCCCTTGCTCATGGTGACAGACACAGGTCCTAATAGTCTCCAAACTTTTTTTTAATAATGCCATTTATGCAAAACAGACCTCGGTAAAATGTTAATGGTCTCTCAATTTTTATTGTGAGTTCTTTGAGGGGAGCTAGGCCAACATTAAAGAACCTGAAACAAAAAGTTTGAGACCAACGTTTTACTGAGGTCTGCTTTGCACAAATAACACTACACAAACAAAAATAAACCTTAAAAAAAAAAGACATTTCAGGGACACACGGGACCCCTGCCTGTCTGTCACCCTGAGAAAGGGGGACCTGTATGTCCCCAAAAATATCTGTGTTTTTTTTTTGTTTGTATAATTTTTATCTAGTCAAAGCAGACCTCAATAAAATGTTGTGGTCTCAAACCTTTCGTTGCAGATTCTTTACAATATTAATGTTGGCCGAGCGCCCCTCATTCGTTAAAAGTACAGGGGCAAGGTGTGTGTGTTTGTTAGGTTGTCTAACCAGTGAAAACAAACAGTCTTGGTCACTTTGGAATCCCTCCATAAAGTTTAAACCGCCCTTACATTTGTCATTGTTGCTCTTCTCATGCCCATTCCCCCTTTACAATGACATAAACAAGACTGGCTAACTGAAAGTTAATGGGCCTGCCACCAATTGCCAGTGCACAGGAACAATCAAAGTGTGCATGCATGTCTGACCACCCTCCTAGATCTATGGTAGTTCAGCTATGTTTTGCTTTGAAAAAAAAAAAAAACACTTTAGTAATGCTCTAACAGTACATTTTCTTGTTCTTTTAGTTTGCAGGATTTTCCTCAGAGTCCCTTTGTGAAAGAATCCTGGACTCCCAGTGCGCTGTACTCATTACTGCAGGTATGAAAATAACTCTGCGCTTTGGAACAATGCATAATGCACCACTTTGTTTCATGTTAATGAGATCTGAACAATGTGCTTTTCAGATGGTGTTTTCAGAGGTGAAAAATTGATCAACTTGAAACATATCGCAGATGAGGCAGTTCATAAATGCAAAGAAAAGTAGGTTTTATTCCAGTCTGTTTCCTTTTATTGTATGTCATCATGCTTTATAAAATGAATTATTGGCAGAGATATAGCAGTGGTTATATAAAGATAATGGTAGGATTTTTTGTTTTTCAGCAATGATAGGGGTGGACTGTGTACCATACTGTCATGTAATAAATATGAAAGGGCGTCAAACCAACCCCCCCCCCCCCCCCCCAAAAAAAAAAAACACTATAATAAAAAAAAAGTGACCAGGTTGCTGCTTTAAGGCTTGAGCCTACTTTTATTATTCAGATATTAAAGGGGAGTTCCAGCCATTTGTATGTTTATTAAAAGTCAGCAGCAACAAAAAGTGTAGCTGCTGGCTTTTAATAAACAGGCACTTACCTGCTCCAGCGACGCGCCGGCCGGGGCTCCGCTCCTCCCCCCCCTCCCCGGCCGGCATCTTCATTTTCAGTGTGGGCACCCGGCCGTGACAGCTTTCGGCTTCTCGGCCGGGCACCCACTGCGCATGCGCGAGCGGCACTGCGCATGCGCGGCCCGGCGCCGCGCCGTGTAATTGGCCAGGAGATCGCCTAGGACCTGTGACGTGTCCTAGGCGATCGCCTACAGCAGCCACTTCCCGAAGGCGATTAAGCTTAGTCGCCTACAGGAAGGAGGAAGTGGGACAGGAAGTCCCACTCGTGCTGAAGCCCCCACTCCCCCCCCCCCCCAAAAAAATTACATGCCAAATGTGGCATGTAAGGGGGAGAGGAGTGGGTTAAGAGGAAGTTCCAAATTTGGGTGGATCTCCTCTTTAAGTCCAAACATTCAATAGTTTGTTGCTTGCCATTTTGGCACTTCAGCACTTTTGAAAGCACTGTGTTTGGCAACAAATTAGTGTATGTACAGACTTTTTATCACACGTTTATTTTATATATCTGCATATGGTTTAAATATGAATTGTTTGTAGATTCAGTGTGGTGCTTTTTTTTTTTTTTTTTTTTTTGGATTACAAGGCTAATGTGACCAGCATGTGGCAATATAAAATGTTTAAAAAATAAATAAAACAAAAAAATGTGTGTGTGTGTAATATCCATATTTTTAGTTATGAGCAAACCTAGGCAAAGAGTGGTAAAACCACCCTGACGTATTGTATAAAGATTGTTTTATCCACTATAGCAAATGCCACCATTTTGCCTTAGTTGGCTTCCGCAAATGCTATACCTTATACAAGGTTTACTGAGCTTTTATAGATTTTGTGGGTCTAGAACAACATTTTTGAAAAATGTAGGCCGTTGACAAATTTTATACAGTAAAACCTTGGATTGGGAGCGTAATTTGTTCTGGAAGCATGCTTGTAATCCAAAGAACTTGTATATTAAAGCAAATTTTCCCATAAGAAATAATGGAAACTCAAATGATTCATACCAAACCAATTTATTCACAAATCCTTCAGTCTATATAAAAAGATTATAGCAATGTAATAAGTTGTGTAACCATAAAATGTCCATCCTCAAATTGCGCCTTCTAAGTATAGCAATATGGTTACATTTAATGAAGGTACAACATTTAGGAAGTCACATGGTTGATGATTTAAAAAGGCACGAAAAAATGGCACTCAAGTTACCAAAGGTCAGTCTTAAAAAGCAAAGGCAAACAATAGGGGAGTAGAAAAAATATCTATTTTATTAGAAAAATACATATGTTCGAAAAAGTGTTCAAAATTAAAAAAATCATATGGAATGATACAGATTGTACAGTGAGCCCTTGTGCATCAATGCGTTTCACCGTTGGGCTTCTTCAGGACAAGCTCAAAGTTCACAGGTGTGATAAAGAAAGAGAACGAGTCTCACTGTCTGAAACAGAACACATTCAGATTACACATCCAATAGTTGGCACATACAATAAAATATATTAAAAACGCATATGCTGGTCTGTCCCAAAGAGCGAGACGATTGACCCATAGAGACATACATAAACCAGGGAATACCTTAATAATGGACTATGTCTCGTAGTCCATTATAACGTATTCCCTGGTTTATGTATGTCTCTATGGGTCAATCGTCTCTCTCTTTGGGACAGACCAGCATATGCGTTTTTAATATATTTTATTGTATGTGCCAACTATTGGATGTGTAATCTGAATGTGTTCTGTTCTTTGTCACACCTGTGAACCTTGATCGAATCCTGAAGAAGCCTTGATCTTAATCGAATCCGGTGAATCGCGTTTATGCACAAGGGCTCGCTGTACAATTTGTATCATTCCATATGATGTTTTATTTTGAACACTTTTTCGAAAGGGTCTCAACAGGTAATCAGATGCAGGAAACAGGAAGCAGAACACAACAGGAAGCTGAAGACAAACCAGCAATTCCTCTGATCACTTGCTCAGTATTTATAGACCGCCAAGAAGTCATGTGATGCATGCACTAAGCAGCTGACAGCTTCTCACTGTCCACTTTGCTGCCATCTAGTGTTCAATGTGTAATATGCTTCACTGACAGCAGTAGAGCGATCTGAAAGTGAGGCTTGAACCGCTCATGAAATGGACGTCAACAATGGCGGTGCGGAGGACGCTCTATGTGGACAGCTTTACCCCAGATGCCTGCATACTTGGATGTGCCTGTTTTAATCATCAACCATGTGAGTTTCTAAATGTTGTACCTTCATTAAATGTAACCATATTGCTACACTTAGAGGCGTCTCTCTTCTATTTTATACTCGGTTGTGACATGACGCTACTCTTATATCAAGACATCGCTTGTATATCAAGTCAAAATGTATTAAAAAAATTAGCTTGTCTTGCAAAACGCTCTGAAACCAAGGTTTTACTGTACTATGATTACTTAAAAGAAAGTGATTGTTAGTGGAAGATATGCTTATAGGGATAGTGTATATGCAAAGCACCCCTTTTTGGTAATGCAAGCAGCAGATGCATAATTGGCAGATTATGTTACAATATCTAACACTCGTTATGGTATAAAGTGCATTTATAAATGTTGTTTTTCATGGTGTAAGAATACTGTATAATATTGTGACTCTTAATTATGGATATATGGTGGATGAAAGTTCAATGTTCACTCTTGCCAATAGGGCTCACACTGTGAAGAACTGCATTGTGGTAAAACACCTCAGTGGAAGGCTCAACAACCAAAATAAATCAAAACTTCAGGTAATCGTCATATATCTTTCTATAACTATTATGCTCTTCCAATAATATAAAGTACAGTAATATAATTGTCTACCCCATTGTTTGTTTTTTTGTGCTTGTGTATAGTTGTCATTTTGTCACCATTAAAATATACAGTGCCTTAAAGTATTCATATCTCTTACAATTTTCCACATTTTGCTATGTTGCACCAAAAACGCAATTTATTTTATTGGGATTTTATGTGATAGACCGGTTATGGCGAACCTTGACACCCCAGATGTTTTGGAACTACATTTCCCATGATGCTCAACTACACTGCAGAGTGCATGAGCATCATGGGAAATGTAGTGGGGTGTCAAGGCTGGCCATCACTGTGATAGACCAACGCAAAGTGGAAGGATAAGTGATTTTCATTTTTTTTTCTTTTACAAATATCTAAAAAGGGTGGCGTGCACTTGTATTCAGCCCCCTTTACTCTGATGCCCCTAACTAAAATCTGATGGAACCAATTGCCTTTAGAAGTCACCTAATTAGTAGGAAGGGGATTTTGGGACTTTAAATGAGGTCTATGAGTATAGCACCTCCATCCCTAGTAACGTATGTGAAAAAATAGGGTAGGAAAATGTTTGGGACTTTGAATGAGGCTGCAGACATGGTGCGGGTAGTAAAAAACGTACAGATTTATTGGTCACACATTTGCAAAACACCTATCAACATCCAGAGGTCATGTAAATGAAAAACATACATTTCAGAAATAAATGACATTACCACATATTAGAGCACATAATATGTGCAGATACAATAGGGGTAGCAGAGATACAACAATGCTTGACCGGATGTCACATGATCATCCGCATGGATTAATGAGTGCATAGGGTGAATATACATATGTACAGATGTCAAGGTAACAGTCTAGGCGAATATGTAAAGGTAAAAACGACTGGTAAAAGCATGTATAAATATAATCAGATCAATTAGAATATTGTAATAAAGTATATATAGCATCCGTATTGGCCTGACGCGTTTCGTGTGTGTCACACTCTTCAGGGGCAGATGCTTGGCTTATCTAAAAATATATAGAAATTACGGGTAAGGTATAATAAGTCAATAAAGTTTATTTAAACCAGTATAAGGTGGAAACATAGTCCACCTGAAGTACTCACATGGAATCAAAAATAAGTGAATGCGGTATACATGGAGCCACGGCCAAAAGGATATGTCCGTCTCGGGAGCTGAGGCGGCAGTAAAGCGCACACAAGAAGGGGCAGCGAGGAATCCTCCAACAGCAAATAACATAGGGTTGAGCATGTATGGAATATATAGCAAGAGCAAAAAAACCAAAGGGATAGCCAGCTGGGATCTATAGTAATAACAGACAATTAGTGAATATAAGAGAACGAAAGACAGCCAGCCCAAATAAATGGATAGGTATAATAACCTAGTAGAGGCGTCCAAAATTCCCGGAAAACCAGCAGGAGAGATACTGTAGTATAGCTTGTTACAGCTCATAGGCATTGGGATTTACAGGGAGGACCTTTAAATAGCCGCCTCACAGCTGTGCACGCCAGCGTGCCGTCAGCGGCACGAGGGCTGGAGGTACACCGTAGGAGGGTGTCGCCGCGGGCGGGAACCGCCCACAGCGTCC